>NC_088409.1:58179263-58779263 GCF_034236695.1 Oncorhynchus nerka | reverse complement strand
AGCGACAGCTCCACTTCTGTCCCTTTTCCCAGATTTACAGGGCAGAACGGAGAATCAAGGACACAGGTAGTAATTGTCTGAATCTTCGTTGAGTTTGACAAATCCAGGTTATGCAACAGAGTGCTGCTTGCGATGCCTGGTGACAATTAAAATAGCAAGCAGAGAAGGTAATCTGCCAAAATACTCAGGCAACCTTGTCTGACAACATGACAAGAGCAGAATGTGGCAGCATAACGGTCCTTCCTCAGATACCTGTTAGACACCGACTGCTCAGCTTTTCTTTCCTGGATGAAGGCCAAATGTAAAGGAAGTGGAATCGGTGGACGTGCCAAGTGCCGAACTTGTAGCTTTATTCTCTGATATTCTAGTGGCAGCGGTCGCGTCTCCCTGTCTGACAGTGTGGGCCTTTCATCCATAGGAGATGTCCCTGCTAGTCCTCCCAGAATGTCACCTCAGCAACATCACCACCCGCTTTCATCCACTAGGAACAGGAAGTGTTTTTTTATGACTGTTTCCTGGATGTTACACTTCATTGTTTACTCTCCTTGAGTAGTGATAAACTCACTGGGATTTCTGTAGTCAGCTAGATTTTGTTATTACAGCTTACTAATTAAAGTACTACAAAAAAAAGGGAATAAGAGCTTTGTCATTAAACACATCTCTTTCTGTCTGTGGCTTTTGTTTTTTGGGGTATGAGAAGTGAGCATGCTGGGTATTCCGCCATCACTTTCAACTGCTCATGGAGGACAAGTGACACTCACAGACGCAGGGGAATATCTATTGCAGTCCAAATTAGCCTTCACTCATATACCCCAAAGAAACATATCATGTACATCTCTCTCAAGATTTTGTTTGAACATTTAGTCACATGGCTCAAATCACCAGAAAAAGTCCTGAAAGTTCATAATATCATTGAGTTTTGGGGGACAGTTAATACAACATGAGGTTTGTATTCACTCACTTAAAAAGGACATACTAGTCCTAAAAACCCCATAGGGGTTATTCAATCTCACAACAGTCACAGGTTCAGGCAGAATTGCATATCAAATGCATTACTATTCCCGAGAATGTAAGCTGTCTGCCTGAGCAATTGTGGGAATTTTGACGTTATCTGTGGGACTAGCAGAGGCCCAAGAGATCTGTCTGCCCGGGGTGTTTAGTATTCTACACCACCTGCTTGGAGCCTGAACGACCAATGATGTTAGATTTAATTCCATCTAGCAAAAATGCTGAATCATTGCTCCTCCATTTTTACAAGACTCACAAACATACCATGATTAAAGTGGAGGAATCCAGATGTAGGCTAATGTTCTTACCTCATGTTCTATGTTTTTTTTCTTTTGGATCTTAAGCTCCGTCTATACCTGCTGCTCACATGCGTCCTTCGTCCTGATACCAATCAGATCAGAATGCGTCTTTTAATTGTCTACACCTGTTGACACAATCAGAATGTGGACAAGATCAGGACGTCAGGCATATGTTAGCTCCAGGTGTAAACGGGCTCGTGATGAATGTTTTATTTGCTTTGGAGAATATTGACGAGCACCACATCTGGCAAAAGTCGTTTAATTAGAAAAGCACCAGGAGTACTCGTGTGATTTCACTTCAACAGGGACTCTTCAAAATGTCAACGTCGAAAAGGTAGGCCTAGTAGTAGAGTTAAAGGTAGTCATGCATTTAACGGAAAGTGAAGTTAGAAAAGGGATCCAGAACTTTCTCCTGAATCTAATCACAAGGAGGTGATGTGCAGTGTTTTGTAGTGAGGGGCAATCTCAGCCTTTTTTGCAAAGCTCTAAATCCATTCAGACATTCTCTTAGACAAGCAGATATTCTTTGCGTAAATCAGCACTCGCATGAAAAGGAATCTGCTGTAAAAGCATCCAAATTGATAAATGACATATCAATAATAGTAAAGATTTACCATAATGCAGGCAAAGCTGACAACAATATGTGAGAGTGGAACCACTTCACTGGTTACCTTGCAAAGCAACTTTTGGGCTCCCTTCTGTAAAACACGCTAATAAGCAATTGCACATGAATCTCAATGAATGTTGTCAATCCTGCCGATGCTTTACTAAAATACATACTGTATATATATATATGGTTTGCCCATGGACATTTGCCTAGCACAATGACACAGCATATTTAAACAATGGCATAGATGGACTGTCTGACCACAGGATGGAAAGCAGAAGAACACCTACAGTTAATCACGTCAACAGAGTCTGTGGAAAGTACAGGGGTCTCAGAGATGAGGGGTGTCTGGCTATGATATAAACCACTAGAATCTATATCCTTGTTACTTACTCTGTTGTTAACATGTCATGTCCCATGTTTTAGACAAAACTGTGTCAGGCTACGGCAAAAGGAGCATTTTGGAGCATACTACAGCATGTATTTAATTAACATGGACAGTGTAAGTAAGAACAACTTCATGGCAAATGGTTCAAGTAGTATTACTGTATATATCTTGCCTAAACTGCTGAGAAATACCCCTGTACATTTACATTTACATTTAAGTCATTTAGCAGACGCTCTTATCCAGAGCGACTTACAAATTGGTGCGTTCACCTTAAGACATCCAGTGGAACAGCCACTTTACAATAGTGCATCTAAATCTTTTAAGGGGGGGGGGGGGTGAGAAGGATTACTTTATCCTATCCTAGGTATTCCTGAAAGAGGTGGGGTTTCAGGTGTCTCCGGAAGGTGGTGATTGACTCCGTACTCTGTACAGGCAACAATGAACTCAACCAAGATAGAGACGTCTGCTTCTCATATGTCTTTCCCAGACTAATCTATGTCTGAGTTGAACTGAGCTAAGGGGGACTGGTTAACGTCACTAAAAAAAGCCTCTGGCGACCCGTAGTGGCAAAACCATACTTCTGTAACTGCCATTACATTGTCATGAGGTCAGTTTGGTTAAAAACTGACCCAAAAAAGCTGATGAATTTACTGCTTCTAACGTATTTTCTTCATGTAAAATAAGTTGGACACTTAACAATGCAATTATTAATCTATGAATATGATTAGCTTCAGAAATTGTGTGAATAATGTTGCTGCACAGCTTCAAGAAAAATAATTTTATTTCTTTATAAATCCACATATTTTACCTATGAAAGCATACAATTCCATCTCACATATTTTTTTCTTATTGTTGTTTCATAATTCAAAGGAAATGTGGGTATCAAATCAGAGAAAATTGAAGGTATATCTCACATACAAATACATACACAGTCAACAGTAAGGGAAAATGGTATTGGATCAATGTGTCCATCTTTTCCATATCGAAAGTGTTATACAATAGGGTCGGTTTCTTTTGTCAGAATGAAACTTAACTCACCATTTCACCATCAAACCAAAACGCAATACTTGTGCTGTAAATTCATGTAATCAAACCAAACCAGATCCAGGTTCTTATTTTGACCTCATCTTGAGAGCCCATGTTTTTATTCCAAGTTGGGATATCCATGGCCAAATAATATGATTTGTTTTCACCATCATCTGGATGTATCTGATCTCTTAATTGATGAATATACTATTCAATTGTCCATATAGACAGAGAGGGAGAGATGGGGGGGGGGGGTAGAGAAAGAGAGAGCGAGAGAAAGAGAGCAAGATAGGATTATAAAGATTATAAAGTACCCTAAGAGATCAAAGAACAACCTTTTGATATCGGTGCATCAACGCGACATCGCTGTGTGCTAACGCTTCCAAGGCCCTCGGGGAGGAGAACAAAACACTGTATTGCCTTGTCCTCTTATTGTATTCCTTTGGCAAATGACCGATCGTTAAGGGAGAGTGGAGCTTTACTACGAAACCCACAATACATCATCAAAACCATCCAAGGGTGTTCCTCTGTAGTAGGCAATTTCAATGGGAATCCCAAAAAGTATTCCCGAAAAGAATGTTAGGCGTCTGGGTTAAGGTCAATTCATTCCTCACACATTAAAAGAAGCCCCAGGTTTTGGAAAACATTTCCCTCCACTCCACAGGGCTGGATTACATCCCAGTTCCGGATAGAATTGCATAAGTGACAGAGCACAGCGATTCCATGGCATCCACCCCATCTCTGCTCCCAATGCTGTTCTTGGCTTCATATTTATTATTTTGTGTTTTTCCAACTTCCTTGAACCAGGGGGACTTCACCTGGAGGAGAGAATTAGAGTAAATATCATTAAGTAGTGACACAACCTGATGTCTACTAGAACCTCTAATGCAATAGAAGGACAATTACATTCATCAGAATGTTGGTAAAAACGTGACATTTCAGGAAAGTTCAGTGAAAATATACTATTTGTGGTCTACTTGTCCCTTATTCCCTTCTCATTCGCCCTTTGAAGCAGACTTGCGTAACGTCATACCCTCCCCATCACGATGTAGAACTTTAAAATAGCATTCAAATGTATAGCTCTCTGTCCCCAAACTCACCTTTCCAATCTCCATCCCTCCACCTCGGAGGACGAGCATGGGTGATGTGCAAATCTGGAAGAGACAGGACACAGGAATCAGTGCACCAACCTCATAAACCTCTCACCTGAGCTAAGAATACCTGGAAAGTTTCCATATGTCTTACCTGACCCAGGGGGGTACCCACAAGTCTGTAGATATGAATATCACATTTGGCTAGGTGGCTGCACCTACCAGTTCCTTTTAGACAGTGAAGAGATACAAGAAAGTAAGGAGGGTAAGAAGGTGTGCTAGAATAGTATGGGCCAGATCCAAACCCACTCCAGAACTGGGATATCTGTATGATCAGAAGGCAATGGCAATAACCGCTAGATCTCCGCAGGCCACACAACTACCAGTATTTGACAGTGTCTTACACATATGTCTTGTTCAAAATGAGATGATAAAAGACCACCAGAGACCACCGCAAAGCTTCACTAAGAACCTGGTTCGCTGACTGATTTGGAAAGTCCTTTTCTTCCATACAAAGCAATGCTAATGCTAATAAATCTGCCAAGATCATTATTTTCAGAGGGTTGATATGCTACGGTATGGAGACGGCCCAATTATGTAATGCACACATACTTCCATGCATAGCATGGCTGCTTGTGCCGCAGTCTAAGGGGGAAAGGGTCTGCTCCTCTCCTGGTAGCACAGACGGGGTGGAGGTAGAAAGGGGGGAGGTTGCGTCCTACTTTTAGCAGTACCCCGCCAATGGTGAGTATCTGCTGATCACGTCTCCCGCTGACACCTCATCCCCTCTCCTCTCAGACCCCCCCCTTCCTACACTTCTTTATTAGAACAAGCTCTGAATCTGCATCTTCTTACCTGTTTCTCTCCTGTGCTGCTTTATTTTCTCTCTCACTGTCCCGGTACCCCCTTTCACTCTCTTCTCCATCCCTACCTCTTTCTCTCACTCTCTTTCTTTCAAGCCCTCCCTGCCTTTCTCCCTCTGTACACCACCATCGATCTCCCGATCTTCGTCTTTGTCCTCCTTGACTCTGTTGATCTCTCTCTTTATTTCTTTATTTTTTCCCCCTTCTCCTACATCTGTATCTCTCTCCCCCGTCTCTCTCTCTCTCTCTCTCTCTCCCTTCCACCGTTCTCCCTCCCTCCTGTCGCCGGTAACTCTGTCAGCCTTCGCTGTGAGAGCGACACAATGAGTGATCTGTCATCTCCTCGCTGGCTGTCTGATGCTCCTAGATGAATTATGGATGCAAACACGGAGTATTTCACAGCTAAATGCTGAATACTGAGGCTGAGGAAGGATGCAACCTCATCTACCTCATCCAGGCCTGTCACAGTGGGAGAACACTGCCTGCTGCTGCCCACAGCTATAAACACACACGGTACCGGGACAGATGGCCATTAATTGAGCCAACTAAACTGTCTTCTTCAAGAAGTAAGACGATGATCGATAGGGTTGTAAACCATATGTAACCAAGGTCTAATCACTCGGCCGTCTGAGACAAAAATATATCTTTCTCCTGAATGGATATGTAATGCAACCAGGACTCAGAAACTGCTCAACAACAAAAACAATTGATCCCAATTGAGAGCTGCATGGATTGTTTCACTGCTACAGCTGTTGATGACTCCTTATGCAAGCTATTACATGTGGTAAATGAAGACAGTGATCGTAATGTTGATAATCTCTTAGCTTAGGTCAGGGGTTCACAAACCTTTTGGCCCACGACCCCATCTGGAAAGAATTGTAATTAACAGTCAATGTTGACTTTTTTATTTGGGGCTCTGGCATTCAATTGAAAAACATTCTAACAGTATTTCTGATTGTCTTTTCAACTCACCATCACATACTATTTAAAAAAATTGTAATTAAAAAAAAAAGATATATTTTTATTTTAAGGGGTGGATCAGCTTAATATTGCGGAAAGAATATTGGTTCCATCAATGTAATTGTCTGCATCATTTCCAATCCCCCATATATTTTTGGAGGTAAATATATATATCCATACACGCATGCATACATGTACACATATATACATATACATACACATACCTATATAGACATACATACTTTTTAAAAGAATATACCTTTATTAGTATTCCCCGCTAACCCTACCACCGATCCCCTAATTGGAGTAAACTAATAAAAACACTTCGGCTTTTACCTTTATACATCTTATACACATTTTACAGACACAGTCTATTTTACAATTGTTATTTTTTGTTTGTTTTTAGTCCTTCCTCTATTTCTGATGTCCATCCAGTTTGATTTCTATTTGTAATTGTGCTATTTCACAAAAGTTCTGAACCTATATACATTTTACAGACCCCGTAGGTTTTAGATGTTTTATCTTGCTATTAGTCCCACCCTTCAGCTCCATTCAACCCCTCCCATCTTTCTCTCAACATCATCTATTTTGTATTTCTATTTACCATCTATTTTTCAACTGTGCTGTGATGCTTCACAAACGAATTTGAACTTTTCTATTCTCATAGCTTCTACGGATTGTAAATTCAAAATAAACATTTTTGCTAAAATAATTATTATATTATTGATTGATTGACTATGGCTTTTCAAATCACCCAGTATTGCTATCTGCAGTGTTAGTTCTAGGCAAATGTTGCAATTCTTCAGCCATTCCTGGACCTGTGACCAAAAACGAGCTACATATGGACAATACCAAAATAAATTATCTAATGACTCTGCCTCCTCACAGCAGAATCTGCAGAGCTAGGAAGATTGTATCCCCCATGTATATAACATTCTATTAGTTGCAAGAATTTTGTATAGTAATTTAATTTGAAAAATTCGAATTTTTGCGTCCAGCGTTGTTTTGCATATCAATTCATAAACCATGTGCCATGGAATGGGTACATCGTAAATCTCTTCCCAACTATTTTGCAATTTATATGGCACAGCTGTCAGTTTTTTAGTCCTTAAATGGAATTGGTATATGTTTTATTTATCACACTTGTCTTTAACCATTTATGTTCCTTAATACAGGGCCGACATACAAGGTCCTTACTTTTTCCCCTTCTACTCGCCTCTTCCATTTTTGTGGTAATGCTGCAATTTATTGGTTGTAATTTTGGGTAGAGCAGACATTTCCATATGTCTGTGTTAGCTGCATGTGTGACATAACTCCACCAGTCCTATTTATGATTTAATTCACAAAAATTATACCTTTTTAAATAATTTCTTTTAAAAATACAGTTTTTAAAAATCAATTAATAAATTTGAATTTAACCACAATATTTGTTGTATTATTTGTTCTGTCTTTTCAGGTGGATTAAACTGAAATTGCAACCAACTTTCTAAGGCTTGTTTAAAAAATAAAGATATTTTGGAGATTATTTCCTTTTCAAACAATCGAAAGTGGGCCGGTGTAATCTGAATAAAGGGAAAAAGGCCCTTCTTGAACATAGGATGAGACATTCGTACCAATTTACTAGTGAACCAGTTTTGATTTAAGTATAACTTTTGTATGACTGATGCCTTTTGTGAGAGGTCTAATGCTTTAATATTTAATCATTTCTGCCCTCCGAATTCATATTCGTTATATAAATAGGCCCTTTAAATTTTATCTGGCTTGCCGTTCCAAATAAAATGGAATATTTTATGTTCATATAATTTAAAAAGCAGATCACTAGGTGTAGGCAAAACCATAAGCAAAACTGTGATATGACTAAAGAGTTAATCAGGGTGATTTTTCCACAAATAGAAAGGTATTTTCCTTTCCATGGTAGCAAGATTTTTGCTAACTTTCTATAAAAGTTATTGGAGTGAGATCATTTCTTTCTTTTGGCATTTGTATACCGAGTATGTCGAAGGAAAAAGGAAACCGCACACTGCTCTTGATAGTATTACCGATCTTTAATAAGCGTACGTATCGGCCACACTGCCTTCGTCAGAGCTTTTATTTTACAGAGTATGTCCGCATCTCCGTCAGACCATTTTATTGGTAAACTACATGGTAATGTAAAATTGGCATTTTTTTAGTGATCCAATACGTAATATTATCATAATTTGGTTTTAATCCAGAGAGAATAGCAAAGGTATCTAGATCCTCTATGAGGCCATGCAGAGACTCTAATTGTGGTTTTAAAAGAAAACATGAATCATCAGCGTACAATGACACCTTAGTTTTTAAGACACAGATTTCTAATCCCTTAATATTATTGTTTGATCTAATCTTAACAGCTAACATTTCGATGGCAATAATAAATAGCTATGCCGATAGTGAACAACCTTGTTTTACTCCTCTAGAGAGTTTAAAACTTTCTGAGATGTAGCTATTATTTATTATTTTACACCTAGGTTTACTACACATAACTTTAACCCATTTTATAAGAGATTCCCCAAAATTGAAATATTCTAGGCATTTATGTATAAACTCCAGTCGTACTTTATCAAAAGCCTTTTCAAAATCAGCTATGAAAGGCCTGGTGTCCCAAATATTTCATAGTATTCGATTGTTTCCAGTACTTGCCTTTTATTATCTCCAGTGTATCGTCCATGTAAAAAACCTGTCTGATTAGGATGAATAATATCTGACAATACTTTTTAAAATTCTATGCGCCAAGCATTTTGCTAGGATTTTTGCATCACAACACTGAAGTGTAAGAGGTCTCCAATTTTTTAAATGGACTGGATATTAATATATAGCACTTGGGTCCTGTTTCAGTAATAATGATATCAGATCTTCTTGTTGCGTGTCTGATAATCTACCATTTATATAGGAGTGGTTAAAACATGCTAATAATGGTCCTTTGAGTATATAAAAAAAAGTTTTGTATGCTTCCACTGGTATGCCATCCAGCCCTGGAGATTTCCCATTCTTAAAGGCCCCAATTGCATCAAGCAGTTCCTCCTCTGTAATTTGGTCTTCACATGAGTCTTTCTGTACAGATGTTAATTTTACAATATTATTAGGAAAAAAATATATACAATTAGTTTCAGTTGGTGGAGATGGAGGAGCCTGAAACGAAAACATATTCCTAAAGTACTTTACTTCCTCTTTCAAAATATCATTTGGTGAATCATGCGTGACTCCATCATTTGTAACAAGTTTTAATACATTTTTTTGGGTAGCATTTCTATATTGAAGATTGTAAAAGAATTTGGTGCATTTTTCCCCATATTCCATCCAGTTCGCTTTATTTTTATAATCTATTACACTGGATATTTCTTGAATAGGTTCCTCCATTGCTTTTAGTTTTTCCTCTAACTTATTCTGTGCCACTATGGTACCACTTTCTATTGCTATCTAACTGTACTGTAAGTCCTTCAATTTCTTTTGTTAATATGGACACTTTTGATCTAAATTGCTTTTGTTTTATTGATGAGTACTGAATTGCATGGCCTCTAAAGACACACTTAAAAGTGTCCCATACAATAAGGGGATTTGCTGTACCTATGTTATGTCTGAAAAAGTCTGTTATAAATTCTTCCATGACATTCATGATTTATTTAAGTGCCTGAGGGTGATAGTTTGTAGTGTGATTTCCTTTCCGGTCCATAGAGGTATTTAAGACCGAATTAAAATCTCCCACCATAATAATAGAGTCTAGTGTTCCTTGTAGAGTTGATACATTCTTATATATATTTTCAAAGAAGCTTGGATCATCATTATTCGGACCATATAGGTTAATAAGCCATGTCTGTTTATTGTCCAATAACATATTTAAAATTATCCATCTACCTTGATAATCTGTTTGGACAATTTGCACATTTGGATCAAAATGACTGTTAATTAAAACCATCACCCCTTTTGAATTTCTTTGCCCATGGGAGAAAACTATTTCGCCCCTCCAGTTCTTTTTCCACAAAACTTTCAACGATTGTTGAATCGGTTTCCTGTAAACAATATATGTTATATTCCTTCTCTTTTAGCCAGGTAAATACTGATCGTCTTTTCTTATTATCTGCTAGGCCATTACAATTGTAACTGGCTATACTTATTTCACCACTTACCATAATGAGACACAACTTTCAATTCTATTTATCAAAATATATGTTTGTAAACGTACCATTAAAAAGTAACATGATGATTGAGTGTCTATATAGCTGTACCATGATATTTGCATTGCTACTAAGTAAACTTCCAATTGGTCCCCACCATTCCACCCGCTAAAAGCCCTCCTCATCCCGAGCTGGGCCGTCATCCCAATGCCCGACAGACCACCTCCGACCCCTCGCATCCCATAGCCCTGAACATACTGGGATCCATCCTTCGAAAAGAGCACACAGTGCCATTTACCGAATTGAAGTTTATCAACTTCCAAATGCATTTCCATCGCCCTCACCCCGATTTGTATTATAAATAGCTGTGGATCATCCTCTATTGTCCCTAACATATTTTACTCCTTCGCAACAGTTGTGGGATACACACATACACCCACACACACTCAACCCTTTCCCCCCACACAACCATAAACTCACAATCTCAACAGTTGCACCATCCCAGAGTCCAACTCAAGAAAGGTCCTGATTTACAAATGCACTTACTGTTGCAGCTTCATGAGAAGGCCTGCAAGACAGTGCAAAAAACAATGGGCAGAAATTGAGAGATTTTATGAGCCATTGTCACATCCTAGATGATGGAGGTCAAATGTACACCTTTTCCCTGAAACACCCACAATAAGGTCACCCATATTGACCATATTCCCAAGCATCTCCATGCAGTCAAACTTTTGATTTTGTGCCACCAGGGTCACAATAATATACCCCCTCTCTGAATGTCAGAGTGTGACCCCCCTCCCCATGGGTTACTGCAGCTAGTGTTGCCAGCACTGCCACTGCCTGGGTGGGGGCACCCCACCGGAATCCCCACCGGCTAGGTACAAGGTCATCAAGGTTCTCATTAGCAGCATTGAGAATTTCCTTGTATAGTATGCTCTCCCTTTAGGGGGCTTTGGCTTTGCAGGAACAACCCTGCCAAGCAGGCTCAGAATCTTGGGGGGCAGTGCTGCTCCTGGTCTCTGACCGCATTTTGGCTGCATACAGACCGCTTACAGCAGGCCCATAAAACAGTTAGGGATTTCTCCTTAGTATCTGGGTCATTCAGGTGGGTGTCTAGGGTATAGGGATGTGGACCATACCATTAAATTAGGATCATAAATAAATAATTAGATATAATTTATTTAACAAATGTAGTTCCCCATGATAGGACAATAAATAAATAAAATGTATAATTTATTTTAAAACTGTTCGACCATGATAGGACAATAAATAAATTAGACGTATAATTCATTATAAAAGTATATCCATCATCTGAACAACATTGAAAGCTCTCTCATACCCCGGCTCACAGCAATACATTGGTTCTGGGATATGCAACTATTTCATGACTCACACACTGAACTTTCCCAAACACAAAAATAAAATAAAACATAAACACACACCACACCATCCACACATATTGTGCCTTCTGTTTACATAGTTTTTATCTTCACCATGTTGAATTAGTGCTTGTGTGTTCCAATTAGTTATATGTGAAGATATATACAAAAGCTATTTTTTTTATTGTATTGTTACAATCCATAACCGGGCTAGAATTGTGTTTAATTAATTTTCCTCATCTATGAGAACTTTGTATTTTAAAATAACTTTGTAATTGATATACCATCACATACTATTAATGTGGGGCAGTCAATTGCAAATTAGTCTGACATAATGTCCCTTATCTCACCACCACTAATTAGAGTGCTTGATGCATGTCGTGTCAGAGCTTTTTAAAGTCAGGGGGCGTGGTCGACAGTGCTCATCTCATCTCTGCTGTCACATCCAGCCTGGATCGATATTTGGTTTTAACGCAGACGAGAGCACTGAAACCAGCTTCACGCAGATATGAGCTGGCGAAGAGTAGCCTACCATGAGTTTTATGGTGCTTTCAAGACAACAGGGAACTCAGGAAAATACGAGGTCAAATCATGACGTCAGTGATCTTTAGGTCAGAAAGTCAGAGCTCTAGAAAGAAGCCAGAGATCCCAAGTTAGAATTCCGATCCGGATAACTGTTCAAAATTATTTTTCCCAGTCAGAGCTCGTTTCTTTCCGAGTTCCCAGTTGTCTTGAACGCACTGAAGTCAGAAGTCGGAGATTTCCGAGCACGCAGTTGTTTTGAACGTGGCATTAATGCTCAGAGGGAGACGGCAGGGTATTCCCTTTGAGTCAGGAACCAAAACTCTTCTGTAGTTACCTGTGAATGCATTGCCTGCAGCATTCGGTCACATGACAGCTCGATCAGCTGTGCGACTGTCAACTGAGCCAGGATCACAGTCAAATGGATTGGGGAGTAGGTCCATCCCAAAGTGCTCTTCCAAGCATTGGAGGTGAGCATTCATCACTGGTGTGGGACAGTTACTGATGCTGTTTTCTGTTATTTCTTTTTCATTACACCGAAAGTAAACCAGTTCCTCTCTCAATGCAATTTTTTTTCTCCAACACTCCCCCTTGATAACCACCAAGCCTCGGTGTGAAACAGAACATTGTCCTGCTCTGATCCCATATCTCCACATAGTTTTGCGAACAGGTGTGCGCACAGTGGATGTGGTTTGATGTTGTTTACAATCAAAGTTACCTGTTGCATTATATCTCAAAGCTCGGTGCTCAGCTCGATGCTCGGTTGCTCTCGGTGTATCATACAATGCGTCCATATGGCAGACGGAGGCACATACATAACTAGCGTGCAGAGGCCTGCCTGCCGTCCCTGGATAGATGGAGCCCTATCTGTGCAAAAGACCACCTTTTGATCCCATATGGAATCTGTTTTTTTTGTCAATATAGCTACACAGCACACAGAACATCCCCTATGCTGATTCATGCTCTGGATTCATGCTCGCTGCACGGCCATTTTCAGGTCTCTCCAGAGATGTTAGATCGGGTTCAAGTCCAGGCTCTGGCTGGGCCACTCAAGAACATTCAGAGACTTGTCCCAATGCCACTCCTGCATTGTCATGGCTGTGTGCTTATGGTCATTGAACTTTTAGAAGGTGAACCTTTGCCTCAGTCTAAGGTCCTGAGTGCTTTGAAGCAGGTTTTCATCAAGGATCTCTCTGGACTTTGCTCCGTTCATCTTCCCCTCGATCCTGACTTGTCTCCCAGTCCCCACTGAAAAACATCCCCACAGCATAATGCTGCCACCACCATGTTTCACCGTAGGGATGGTATCAGGTTTCCTCTAGACTTGACACTTGGCATTCAGGTTTTATCAAACCAGAGAATCTTGTTTCTCATGGTCTGAGAGTCCTTTAGGTGACTTATGTCAAACTCAAAGTGGCCTGTCATGTGCCTTTTACTGAGTACTGTCTTCCATCTGGACATTCTACCATAAAGGCCTGATTGGTGGAGTGCTGCAGAAATGGTTGTCCTTCTGTAAGGTTCTCCCATCTCCACAGAGGAACTCTGGAGCTCTGTCAAAGTGACCATCGGATTCTTGGTCACCTCCCTGACCAAGGCCATACTCACCTGATTGCTCAGTTTGTCCAGGCGGCCAGCTCTAGGAAGAGTCCTTGTGGTTCCAAAATTCTTCCATCTAAGAATGATGGAGGCCACTGGAGTCGCCTCATCCCTGTTGACGTTGAGGCTGGTGTTTTGCGGGTACTATTTAATGAAGTTGCCAGTTGAGGACTTGTAGTAAACAGCGTTGTATGAGATCTTCAGTTTCTTGGCAATTTCTCAAATGGAATAGCCTTCACTTCTCAGAACAAGAGTAGACTGATGCATTTCAGAAGAAAGTTATTTGTTTCTGGCCATTTTGAGCCTGTAATCGAACCCAAAAATGCTGAGCTCCAGATTCTCAACTAGTCTAAAGAAGGCCAGTTTTATTGCTTCTTCAATCAGCACAACAGTTTTCAGCTGTGCTAACATAATTGAAAAAGGGTTTTCTAATGATCAATTAGCCTTTTAAAACGATAAACTTGGATTAGCTAACACAATGTGCCACTGGAATGCAGGAGTGATGGTTTATGATAATGGGCCTCTGTATGCCAATGTAGATATTTTATAAAAAAATCAGCCGTTTCAGCCACAATAGTCATTTACAACATTAACAATGTCTACACTGTATTTCTGATCTATTTTATATGATTTTAATGGAGAAAAATGTGTTTTTCTTTCAAAAACAAGGAAATGTCTAAGTGACCCCAAACTTTTGAACAGTAGTGTATATATATATTTTTCTTCAGCATTTTAGAAATTCTCCTGCAACAACATTTTCACATCATGCGTGACCCCACATGGGGTCGCGGCCCCTAGTTTGGGAACTGCTGCCTTAGGCTAACATTACCAACGACCTAATTGATCATACCCATAGGGGTCGCTATTATGCATGTAGCTGCCATTTGCCTTTTCTAATCCAACCAGATTCTGATTCCAGTTGATACTGACACAGTCTGTAGTTTGCCCTCCAAAAAGTATTCAGAATAACACAAATGCCTTAGGAAACCCCAAAGATTACACCCTCACTAGACAATTAAGTGTGCTAATGCGCGGGACGACGTGATGTTGTTGGTGGGCGGCAGAGACACCGATGATGGTTTTCAAAACACCACAGAGCAGCCCCGGGCCCCGCTCAGTTCATTTGTATTTGGAGAGCGCAGATGTAGAGAAGATTGTGCTATACTGCGGATATTAAACTTACAGCAAATACCTCAGGGCCAGCGGAGGCAGCTATGATTAGTTTCAGAGAGTGGGGGAAGTCCCATCGGGCACCGAGGGAAGGAAGGAGGCATGGAGCGAGTGAGCACGGCGTGCCCTCCTTTAGTGTTTATGTGCTGTGTGATTTTATGATGATTGCCTATTCCCATCAGCATTGGGGGCCTGGCGTGGGGCACCAGCAAAGCCTACCTGTCTGTCTGCAGCCACCGCTGCAGCTCAATAGGACCGGCTCACTGCACTGTTTACTGCGCTTCATTTAAAGAGGCAAGGATTATGCAGCATAAGTACTGCCCCTCGAAATAGACACTGCATGCAGATGCACCTATACTTACAGGAATAAACACAGGATGTACACACACACATGCACACACAGACACACACACACACACATCTGTAAGCTCTTACAGAAGCTGTCTGCAGAATTGTTAATGAATACACGTCAGCTCTAACCCCAGCCTTGTCTGACAGGAATCACCCACCTTGGACACGAGATAATCCTTGTTAAGGCAGAGGGACCCCAGCACCAGGAAATAAAAAGTGGGTGGCGTTGGGGCAGTCCCAGATCCTGTGTTATTGTGATATAGCATCCTCGTCCTTCACTGACTTCCCGTACTCTGGGTTCAAGTCCACTACCGTGGTCCCTTTCAAGGGCCCTCCGAAGCCCCCTTCTGAGGCCTGATGGGGTCCGTCGTGCCCTACCCTGTCCACTGGGCCAGAAGGCATGGGCCTATTGGTCGAGCCTGAGGAAGAGGAGGAGGGTGGGATGGGAGCGCCTCCCCCGCCCGCAGCCTGGCCCCCGTTGGTCTGAGAGCACACGTTGCTGACATGTGCCGCTTTCTGCTTGTAGTGGTTGCTGTGCAGCTTGTACTTCATGAGGAGGATGAAGATGAAGACAAGCACGGAGGCCACGATGATACCGCCGATCACGATGATCATGGTGCCGCCCAGGAACTGGTCGTGGAGGGAGCGGCACTGGCGGTACTCTCGCTCTGTGGTGAAAGCCACGCAGCCCACCAGGCGGGTGCCGGTTAGGGCCGTGACGCCGTCGTCGTACACCGCCAGCACGCACAGGTCATAGTCCCGCTGAGAGGCCAGGTCACTGAGTAGGAAGAACTTATGAGACGCAGGGATCATCCTAGAGAGAGAGAGACAGAGATAGAAGAGAGAGAGAACATTTGAGAGAAAACAAGGTTATTGATAGAGTGAACATTCTGGCAGTAATCTGAAAACTGTTGAAAACTGAGAACTCCCACAAAGGTACTGAACTCAACAACCTATACTTTCAGTATCTGGAGATTACATTTATCCTTGACTACCCCAACCACACACAGACACACATACACACCTTCGCTCCTCCTCTCCTCTCATTTTCCTCTCTCCATTGACAGGTTTACTTTCTGTCTCACAAACGCTAGACCACACAGGGGCTAAGGTGAGTGTGCGTGTTTATGTGTGTATGTGTGTGTTTGCTGTTACCCCGGCGTGCCAAAGTGCTCCATTTATCAACAGGGACATAGGGACCCGGGGGCTCCGAGGTGAGGAGACACAGAGCGGAATTTGAAAGTGCGGTGTGCCCAAAGGGTGACAGCGTGGGTGACAGTGTGTGCATTAAACATTTCTCCTCTAAACGCAGGCGCCAGTGGGGTCAACCTCTACCCTTGCACGACGGGATTCATACTGTCTTAGCATACCCTCCTCTAACCTGCCTTATCCACAGGTTAAACCTGCTGTTTCTATTAAACTGTCTTACTACCATTTACTCTTCTCTTGGCATGCTGTTCATCCACTGTATTCTCCTATACACATCACCATACATTTATGGAGCATGCAGAATATCTTCCACCCATAAATTCAGGGTCACATTATGGTCTGGTGCTTTACTATGAAGTAAACGTTTCATGGTGAGATATTGCTTTTATGATTACGTGTTTTTATTTTTCTACTCTTTCTCTATTTCATCTCTCGCTACACTGTTGGGAAGGGCCCGCGAGTAAGCGTTTCACTGTTAGTCTCCACCTGTTGTTTACGAAGCATGTGAGGAATACAATTCGATTTGGTGTGACTTTCAATTCCGTGAAACATTTCCTTGAAAGAAAAAAAGAAAAAGAGAAGACAGACGATCGGAATACTAAGAAAGGTGAAATCTCACTAATTAGGGGGAATAGTTTTGATGTCGAATCTGTTCTGTTCGCCCCAGTGCATATACACTCATCATTAGTGGATGCTCTGGATGTGTGGAGGTCACTAGACGCCCACAGATGGGTCTAGCCATGTCATTAGCTCTGAGCCTAGCATACAGTCTAGGTATAAAAAGGGAGGTCGGCCGGGTCAAAAAATAATAGGCCCCAATATACTGTATCTTCAGATGTGTCCTTATCCACCTCCTCTGGTGTGGCTTTGATGGACATGCAGGGGAACGCTGGGTCCTCTGTATGCCATGGGGGAGGAGGTGGTGGGGATGGTGAATGAGGAGCAGGAGCCCTCCCTGACACGGTCAGACCTGACCTTGCCACATCTCCTGTCACCAGTTTGTCACATTAGAGATGGGAATATGGATGTTACAGGCACGGGGGGCGGGAAGGGTTATGGGGACATGGAGAACTGTGTGGGTGCGTGTGCATGTGTGTACTCTAATGCGCGCGCGTGTGTGTGTGTGTGTGTGTGTGTGATCATGGATGTCAGTGTGTGCTGAAACCTCCCTACCACATGCTGTCTATAATGGCTTTGATATAGGATGGTCCTCTTCTCATATAAGTCTCCGAAAAGGCCAGACAAACATAAAGGCAATTAGGTAGTGATATCTGGAGAGAAAAAAATGGGCAGAGAGAGGGAAAATAGAGAAGGCAGTCGACTTGATGTAAGAATGAAGAGAGACTGAAAGGAAAGCTCATACCGTCCCAATCCTCTCCTGTTTTCAAAACAATGTTCATTTGTCTGAGTGTATATTAGCTGTCCTCAGCCCCCTCATCCTTTCATTCCCCCCTCTCTCCATCCCTCCATCCTCCCAATGCCACCTCCCAAATTCAATACAACTGTCAGTCCACACAGAGCAGGACTCATGTGTGCCTAATTGATTAAAAAACGCATTCCGATTACTTTGCAGTGCCATAAACCAAAGACATCCATGTGCTTTTTGCATAATTAACAGCAAATTACTTCTCCTACGTGTCTTTTTTTTCTTAATCCATCCTCAGGGAAAGGCCGGAAGTTAATTAAGTACTAATGGGGCTCCTTTAACAGAGAATCTTTCCACAGTGAAATGTCGAAAAGGGCCGTGACGGAATATTTTTTAAAAAACAAATCAATAGATACATTTCTGTCTTTTAACGACACTCCGTCCGTTCGTTTTAGGCTTGTGGAATAATTCACTGTGTGAGTGCCGGTAAGAACTTCAATAGAGAGGTGGATGGTACTGAGCTCGCTGACTATTTTTGCCGTGGGGCAGGAAAAATAAGAAACACCCCTTAAGACTTCTTAATCAGTACAGTGCTCTCACTTCTATGTCTCTGTAATAACATGGGCTGGCGGTGCAGTCAAGCCTCCAATATTCATGGTGATGTTTTCCTCTGTACCGCCTATAAAAGATAATACGCCGCTGAATAGCGAGTTTAAAGAAATCTTTGAAAAGCTCAAGAGGAGAATATTGCCCTAGGAGAAGAAAGGGGTTCGCAGGCGACTCTGGGGGAATTTAATGGCCGGCGATTTCTGTTGTTTTCATTTTGAGGAGAGAATTCAATTTTTTTTCTGTTAATGTTCCACTTGATTCTTAGCAGAAACAAACAGAGGACTGTAGTTACTGCGGGAGTGACCCGGCTTTCTTCTCTGTGTAAATCGGAATGTTTCAGGTGTTTTATGTTCTTCAACAGTCATTCTCTGAAATCTCTGAAATGGAGGAGGCTCAGAAACCACTGTTCCCATAAGGACAGGTTATTTAAATCACTAAAGTCGGGGTGAAGATTACAACTCAACATTGCTTCATTTAAAATCAGTTATCAAACATTGCCTTCTGGAACGGATTGCACTTCACTGGTGTAATGTGTTTACATCAGTTTAACTCTGCACTGGGATTCCTTTGGGTGCTATTGAAAATACGTAATATTTTCTCTCACTGAAGATAATACCGCTATTGTCCACAGCTTACAAATAATCACAATCACTTGAAAGCTTGCACAGTATATTAATATTTCTGATAGGAACAATACAGCATTCCAAATGCCAAACTCAACACTTTTCAAAACCCTTCCATGACACTTAGTACGAGTGAGGCATTGCAACATTCAGTCCATCGTATCAACGAATGCTTGGCCTTTGATACTTGGGAGTCAACCCACCTAATATAACATCTGAATCTGATATCAGTAAGGTCAATATGTAACGGGATCATCCTCTCAGTCCTATGGAGATGATTGTTGGGAACAAGTTCTCTTCCTACAGTTGTCTTCCTCACTCTATGTCACTGCAAAACCCATTACAGCTAATGGCTACTGCGCAGTAAGGCTATATAGGTTGGTGTGCCAATAGATGTACGCATACTGAGTCATTCCAACCCATTATGTCAGGACTTTTATGAGTTTTTCCCTGTGGGCATCATGCTCTTGTGCTTCTGCAGTTCGCTCTGTGACTTCTTTAGCGATGAGTTACAGTCCCCTGATGATGTCGTCGGCCACTAAATTCATTATCGATATGATTGAGTGCCTCTCTGAACCAGGCTGTTAATGACAATCAATTTGGAGGCTCGTGAACTGTCGAAGAACAACAAGAGACTCGTAGTATGCAAGGGCAAACGTGAAGATCAACTTCCACACAGAAATACCAGTCAGCTTCATAGGGATAGTTGTACATCAACCACTCCCCATTGTAACATCAATCACCCCCCATAGAGATGCATGTCATCTTATCCGATCTCATGCAAAAGCATGCGGTGACCATCTCACCTGTATATGAGGATGTCGTCAGAGGAGCTGTTGTACTGGATCTGGTACAGGCGGACCCCCGGGATGTGGTCCTGGGAGGGCCATCGGATGGTGGCCGAAGTCGAGCTCAGCTCCGACACGCTGACCCTCTGATGGTCGGTGCGGGCGTGGCCCCCGCTGGCATTGGACTTGATGGAGGTGGGGAGGTCCGAAGGGCCAGGCTCGGGCTCCAGCTTGGGGTCAAAGTGTGGCGAGGGGTTAACCACCAGCTCCACGGGCGCTGTGGCCTCGCCAGCGGCATTGGAGGCAATGCAGGTGAACTTCCCAGAGTCCTTCACAGTGGTGGTGAGGATGTCCAAAGAGCCGTTCTCGTAGCAGATGGTGCGGGACGTGTTCCCGATTAGCTTCCCCTCGGGGCTGACCCAATGCGTGGAAGGTTCCGGGTCACCCACTGACTTACAGCGTAGGCTCACCTCCTGACCCTCCATCACAAACATCTTGGAGGTGTGCCGCGTGATCATGGGCGGCTCGCACACAAACTCCTCCTCGCGGATAGTCCAGAAATACTTGCCGGCGAGCTCTCGGGGAGAGGCGCAGGTCTCCAGGTCGTCTTCCCTGGTCAGCCGCCTCAGCCACATTAGCTCACAGTTGCAGTGCAGCGGGTTCCCACCAAAGCTCAGCACCAGCGACGTGAGTGGAGAACCCTTCAGCTTAGCGTACACTGGGATCCTCAGGAACAGGGGATCTGGAGGGATCTTCTTCAGCTTGTTGGAGGTCATGTCTAGACGCGCCAGCTTGTGCAGGTTGGAGAAGATGCCTTCGGGGACCATCTCTATGAGGTTGTGGTCCAGACTGAGGGTGTTGACACTAGCCAGCAGGCCGATGGTCTCCCAGGGGATGTTCACCAGGTTGTTGTAGGACAGGTCCAGGTCTTCCAGGGTCTCCAGGAAGTCCTGGAAGGACCCCTCTGAGATGCTGTGCAGCTGGTTGTTGGCAAGGATCATGTGCCTGAGGTTGACCAGGCCCTGGAAGTGGGTGTCGTCCAGTATGGTGAGCCGGTTGGCGTCCAGGTGCAGGGCGTGCAGGTCCTGAAGGTCGGCGAAGGCGTACGGCTTGATCTGGCTAATGGTGTTGCGCGACAGCGTCAGGTGGATGAGGCTGCTCATGTTGGCGAAGTCACGGTGACGAAGGGTGGTGATGAAGTTGTCCATGAGGCGCAGCTCGGCCGTCTGCCGGTCAATGTTCGGCGGCACGAAGAGCAGGCCTGTCTTGGTGCAGAGGACAGTGTAGGAGGGCATGAGGTTCTGGCAGGTGCAGCGCTTGGGGCACAGCATGGAGGCGACGGGCGTAGCGAGGAGGGCCAGGAACAGGAGCAGGCTCTCCATGGCTAGGCTCCTGGAAGACGAGGGGAGGGAAAGGCTGTTAGCGTACAACAACAACAATGAAAACAAGGACAACAAGGAAAGCAACAACACTGTCATCATTGCGTTGGATAGATAGAACCTCGAGCTGCAAATGTTAAATATTTGTAAAATGAAATGCTTACATCTTTATTGGGAAAAGAAAAACAGAAAATACATTTACACAAGGCAGATTTTTTTCAAGGAAATATATCTACTCCATTCCCCGACCTGTTACCTAAAGGTGTGCTTGGATATCAAAACATGCACGCTTTACTACAGTTTAGTCAGAATGTCATGATGTGAATTTGGAGCAGGTTGCCCCAAGATAACAGGGAAATCTGTGGAGGCTGCAGAGAGAGTGCTGCTCCCTTGACACTGCACTCCATTCCACCGCACCCTACCACCTCAAAGAAGTGATATCTGACACCCCCATCTGTCTATAACACACACTAAAATAGTATTTCACAAGGGAATCCATTATGAATATGTTCAGAACTGCTCCAGAATAGCTAATGGATATCTGATTCCAGATCCTTTGTTTATTGTTTGTGCACACCATTCCATTCTCATAGCGTTTACATAGAAATGCATGAACATAATTATTTCCCACTTCCAGAGAACCCACTCTGAATATCAATGCGCTAACTGCAGGGACATGAAAGAGAGGGACTGTCAAGTGGGGAAGAGGAGGAGGGAGAAGGTGGAGAAAACATGGAAGTGCAGTTATGGCTCTCTGCCAGGTGGGGAGATACCGAGCCACACACATGGCCTATCGGTAGGGACTGAGAGAGGAGAGCTTCTCTCTGCTCTGCTAAGTCGAGCCATATATCAGAGGCAGAAAAAAAGACAGTGCGGTGTCTCAGTGACACGCCCAGGCAGGGCTGAGCTCCCTGCTCTCCGTTATAGGGAGGATGAGAAGTCACAGCACCCCTGGAGAGAGAGCCAATACCTCTCTTCAACTAACTAAAAAAAGCACAACGGGAAATGCTACCCATGTCAACGCATGCCAATGGTGGACTATTTCATGCAGGCACATTAGCCATAGGCCTATCAGTGGAGGCTGCTGAGGGGAGGACGGTTCCTAATAATGGCTGGAATGGAGTTCATGGAGTGGTATCAACAACATGGAAACCACGTGTTTCCATGTTGTTGATACCATTCCATTGACTCCATCCCAGCCATTATTAGGAGCCGTCCTCCCCTCAGCAGCTTCCAATGAGGCCAATGTGCTCGACCAAACAGTAAAGGATGCTTGAGTCATGGCATTAATATTAAGTAACTTCCGGCGCCGACTGAGATGGCCGCCTCGCTTCGCGTTCCTAGGAAACTATGCAGTTTTTTGTTTTTTTACGTGTTATTTCTTACATTAGTACCCCAGGTCATCTAGGGTTTCATTACATACAGTCGAGAAGAACTACTGAATATAAGATCAGCGTCAACTCACCATCAGTACTGGGGATTTTAACAAAGCTAATCTGAAAACAAGACTCCCTAAATTTTATCAGCATATCGATTGCGCAACCAGGGGTGGTAAAACCTTGGATCATTGTTACTCTAACTTCCGCGACGCATATAAGGCCCTGCCCCGCCCCCCTTTCGGAAAAGCTGACCACGACTCCATTTTGCTGATCCCTGCCTACAGGCAGAAACTAAAACAAGAGGCTCCCACGCTGAGGTCTGTCCAACGCTGGTCAGACCAAGCTGACTCCACACTCCAAGACTGCTTCCATCACGTGGACTGGGACATGTTTCGTATTGCGTCAGATGAAAATATTGACGAATACGCTGATTCGGTGTGCGAGTTCATTAGAACGTGCGTCGAAGATGTCGTTCCCATAGCAACGATAAAAACATTCCCAAACCAGAAACCGTGGATTGATGGCAGCATTCGCGTGAAACTGAAAGCGCGAACCACTGCTTTTAATCAGGGCAAGGTGTCTGGTAACATGTCCGAATATAAACAATGCAGCTATTCCTCCGCAAGGCTATTAAACAAGCTAAGCGTCAGTACAGAGACAAAGTGGAATCTCAATTCAATGGCTCAGACACAAGAGGCATGTGGCAGGGTCTACAGTCAATCACGGACTACAAGAAGAAACCCAGCCCAGTCACGGACCAGGATGTCTTGCTCCCAGGCAGACTAAATAACTTTTTTGCCCGCTTTGAGGACAATACAGTGCCACTGACACGGCCTGCAACGAAAACATGCGGTCTCTCCTTCACTGCAGCCGAGGTGAGTAAGACATTTAAACGTGTTAACCCTCGCAAGGCTGCAGGCCCAGACGGCATCCCCAGCCGCGCCCTCAGAGCATGCGCAGACCAGCTGGCCGGTGTGTTTACGGACATATTCAATCAATCCCTATACCAGTCTGCTGTTCCCACATGCTTCAAGAGGGCCACCATTGTTCCTGTTCCCAAGAAAGCTAAGGTAACTGAGCTAAACGACTACCGCCCGTAGCACTCACTTCCGTCATCATGAAGTGCTTTGAGAGACTAGTCAAGGACCATATCACCTCCACCCTACCTGACACCCTAGACCCACTCCAATTTGCTTACCGCCCAAATAGGTCCACAGACGATGCAATCTCAACCACACTGCACACTGCCCTAACCCACCTGGACAAGAGGAATACCTATGTGAGAATGCTGTTCATCGACTACAGCTCGGCATTCAACACCATAGTACCCTCCAAGCTCGTCATCAAGCTCGAGACCCTGGGTCTCGACCCCGCCCTGTGCAACTGGGAACTGGACTTTCTGACGGGCCGCCCCCAGGTGGTGAGGGTAGGCAACAACATCTCCTCCCCGCTGATCCTCAAGACGGGGGCCCCACAAGGGTGCGTTCTGAGCCCTCTCCTGTACTCTCTGTTCACCCACGACTGCGTGGCCACGCACGCTCCAACTCAATCATCAAGTTTGCGGACGACACAACAGTGGTAGGCTTGATTACCAACAATGACGAGACGGCCTACAGGGAGGAGGTGAGGGCCCTCGGAGTGTGGTGTCAGGAAAATAACCTCACACTCAACGTCAACAAAACTAAGGAGATGATTGTGGACTTCAGGAAACAGCAGAGGGAACACCCCCTATCCACATCGATGGAACAGTAGTGGAGAGGGTAGCAAGTTTTAAGTTCCTCGGCATACACATCACAGACAAACTGAATTGGTCCACTCACACTGACAGCGTCGTGAAGAAGGCGCAGCAGCGCCTCTTCAACCTCAGGAGGCTGAAGAAATTCGGCTTGTCACCAAAAGCACTCACAAACTTCTACAGATGCACAATCGAGAGCATCCTGGCGGGCTGTATCACCGCCTGGTACGGCAACTGCTCCGCCCTCAACCGTAAGGCTCTCCAGAGGGTAGTGAGGTCTGCACAACGCATCACCGGGGCAAACTACCTGCCCTCCAGGACACCTACACCACCCGATGTTACAGGAAGGCCATAAAGATCATCAAGGACATCAACCACCCGAACCACTGCCTGTTCACCCCGCTATCATCCAGAAGGCGAGGTCAGTACAGGTGCATCAAAGCTGGGACCGAGAGACTGAAAAACAGCTTCTATCTCAAGGCCATCAGACTGTTAAACAGCCACCACTAACATTGAGTGGCTGCTGCCAACACACTGTCATTGACACTGACCCAACTCCAGCCACTTTAATAATGGGAATTGATGGGAAATGATGTAAATATATCACTAGCCACTTTAAACAATGCTACCTTATATAATGTTACTTACCCTACATTATTCATCTCATATGCATACGTATATACTGTACTCTACATCATCGACTGCATCCTTATGTAATACATGTATCACTAGCCACTTTAACTATGCCACTTTGTTTACTTTGTCTACATACTCATCTCATATGTATATACTGTACTCGATACCATCTACTGTATGCTGCTCTGTACCATCACTCATTCATATATCCTTATGTACATATTCCTTATCCCCTTACACTGTGTATAAGACAGTAGTTTTGGAATTGTTAGTTAGATTACTTGTTGGTTATCACTGCATTGTCGGAACTAGAAGCACAAGCATTTCGCTACACTCGCATTAACATCTGCTAACCATGTGTATGTGACAAATAAAATTTGATTTGATTTGAATGAGTTGCCAAGTGCAATTTACATTCAGTACCTACACAGCACATTCTCCAATGTTAAATCAACACTGAGCGTGTTAAATTGAACACTGGTCCGGTGTCTATATGGCTCCACACTTAAATTAACACATTGATTAGTATAAAGCCTTATTTGAATATTTCCCAGAGTGCCTTTCGAGTCAATTGTAGAGTTACCACCCTTGACTGTATTTGTTAGTGACTGAGACATGGTTGTTGCATTCATCCATTTTCAATCATGTGGCTTTCCCCAAGTGGGATCCTAAGCAAATACAGTAGGTTATCATTAAAATAAAATGGGGTAGCGCAATACATCAGGGCCTAGTTTTACCCTAATACAGTGGCCTGAAACTCATGATTTACAGGCCACATCAGGCCTGCATATCACATTATGCTTGCTTGCAAAGTGATGTGTAATTCTTATTGGAATCCAGACAGTGTTTTTATTCACCCGCAACCCTAGCAACATACAGAGAAGGTACTGTCAGATGCGTCACAATACCCCCAGGAACTAACTGCACTGGGCGCCATATTTGAAATCGAATACTTTGAATACTTAGAGCAGGGTTAAAATAAATCGCATTATAACAAGATTTCAATGCATTTTCAGAAGGGCTGTGGTCACCATTCATGTAATACATACATCAACATATTGGGAAGCTACTGTATTCCACCAATTTTTCATGGGTACATTATTTTCCCATTTCAATCTTATAGCAACCCTATGCTACTTGTTGTGACTCTTATGGGAAGAGCAGACCATCCGATATACCCTTAAATATTTTGATATTTAAGAGGACTAGTGCTTCTGCAGTGAAACAAATCTCACATCTGTGCCATTTGCAAGTGATGTTGTTAGGCTACATTGTATCTTCATCTTCAGAGCACACTGGTGAGAAACAACATCATTTCACCTGGTCTCATTTCGTATTATTCTGTACATCAATCCAACACTCCATTTAGCATGATATGGTACAGTTTCACATGGTACAGTTGAAGTCTGAAGTTTACATACACTTAGGTTGTAGTCATTAAACATCATTTTTCAACCACTCCACAAATGTCTTGTTAACAAACTATAGTTTTGGCAAGTCGGTTAGGACATCTACTTTGTGCATGATTATTTCACTTATAATTCACTGTATCACAATTCCAGTGGGTCAGAAGTTTACATAGCTTTATTAGGTTCTGAAAGGCTAATTTACATAATTTGAGTCAATTGGAGTTGTACCTGTGGATGTATTTCAAGGCCTACCTTCAAACTCAGTATCTCTTTGCTTGACATCATGGGAAAATAAAAATAAATCAGAAAAAAATTGTAGACCTCCACAAGTCAGGTTCATCCTTGGGAGCAATTTCCAAATGCCTGAAGGTACCACGTTCATCTGTACAAACAATAGTACGCAATTAAAAACACCATGGGACTGCTCAGCCGTCATACAGCTCAGGAAGGAGATGCGTTCTGTCTCCTAGAGATGAACGTACTTTGGTGCGAAAAGTGCAAATCAATCCCAGAACAACAGCAAAGGACCTTGTGAAGATGCTGGAGGAAACAGGTACAAATGTATTCACAGTAAAAAGAGTCCTATATTTTTTTATTTTTTTATTTCACCTTTATTTAACCAGGTAGGCTAGTTGAGAACAAGTTCTCATTTGCAACTGCGACCTGGCCAAGATAAAGCATAGCAGTGTGAACAGACAACACAGAGTTACACATGGAGTAAGCAATTAACAAGTCAATAACACAGTAGAAATAAAATGGGCAGTCTATATACAATGTGTGCAAAAGGCATGAGGAGGTAGGCGAATAATACAATTTTGCAGATTAACACTGGGGTGATAAAAGATCAGATGGTCATGTACAGGTAGAGATATTGGTGTGCAAAAGAGCAGAAAAGTAAATAAATAAATAAATAAAATTTAAAAAAAAACAGTATAAAAACAGTATGGGGATGAGGTAGGTGAAAATGGGTGGGCTATTTACCAATAGACTATGTACAGCTGCAGCGATCGGTTAGCTGCTCGGATAGCTGATGTTTGAAGTTGGTGAGGGAGATAAAAGTCTCCAACTTCAGCGATTTTTGCAGTTCATTCCAGTCACAGGCAGCAGAGTACTGGAACGAAAGGCGGCCAAATGAGGTGTTGGCTTTAGGGATGATCAGTGAGATACACCTGCTGGAGCGTGTGCTACGGATGGGTGTTGCCATCGTGACCAGTGAACTGAGATAAGGCGGAGCTTTACCTAGCATGGACTTGTAGATGACCTGGAGCCAGTGGGTCTGGCGACGAATATGTAGCGAGGGCCAGCCGACTAGAGCATACAAGTCGCAGTGGTGGGTGGTATAAGGTGCTTTGGTGACAAAACGGATGGCACTATGATAGACTGCATCCAGTTTGCTGAGTAGAGTGTTGGAAGCCATTTTGTAGATGACATCGCCGAAATCGAGGATCGGTAGGATAGTCAGTTTTACTAGGGTAAGCTTGGCGGCGTGAGTGAAGGAGGCTTTGTTGCGGAATAGAAAGCCGACTCTTGATTTGATTTTCGATTGGAGATGTTTGATGTGAGTCTGGAAGGAGAGTTTGCAGTCTAGCCAGACACCTAGGTACTTATAGATGTCCACATATTCAAGGTCGGAACCATCCAGGGTGGTGATGCTAGTCGGGCATGCGGGTGCAGGCAGCGATCGGTTGAAAAGCATGCATTTGGTTTTACTCGCGTTTAAGAGCAGTTGGAGGCCACGGAAGGAGTGCTGTATGGCATTGAAGCTCGTTTGGAGGTTAGATAGCACAGTGTCCAATGACGGGCCGAAAGTATATAGAATGGTGTCGTCTGCGTAGAGGTGGATCAGGGAATCGCCCGCAGCAAGAGCAACATCATTGATATATACAGAGAAAAGAGTCGGCCCGAGAATTGAACCCTGTGGCACCCCATAGAGACTGCCAGAGGACCGGACAGCATGCCCTCCGATTTGACACACTGAACTCTGTCTGCAAAGTAATTGGTGAACCAGGCAAGGCAGTCATCCGAGAAACCGAGGCTACTGAGTCTGCCGATAAGAATATGGTGATTGACAGAGTCGAAAGCCTTGGCGAGGTCGATGAAGACGGCTGCACAGTACTGTCTTTTATCGATAGCGGTTATGATATCGTTTAGTACCTTGAGCGTGGCTGAGGTGCACCCATGACCGGCTCGGAAACCAGATTGCACAGCGGAGAAGGTACGGTGGGATTCGAGATGGTCAGTGACCTGTTTGTTGACTTGGCTTTCGAAGACCTTAGATAGGCAGGGCAGGATGGATATAGGTCTATAGCAGTTTGGGTCCAGGGTGTCTCCCCCTTTGAAGAGGGGGATGACTGCGGCAGCTTTCCAATCCTTGGGGATCTCAGACGATATGAAAGAGAGGTTGAACAGGCTGGTAATAGGGGTTGCGACAATGGCGGCAGATAGTTTCAGAAATAGAGGGTCCAGATTGTCAAGCCCAGCTGATTTGTACGGGTCTAGGTTTTGCAGCTCTTTCAGAACATCTGCTATCTGGATTTGGGTAAAGGAGAACCTGGAGAGGCTTGGGCGAGGAGCTGCGGGGGCGGAGCTGTTGGCCGGGGTTGAGTAGCCAGGCGGAAGGCATGGCCAGCCGTTGAGAAGTGCTTATTGAAGCTTTCGATAATCGTGGATTTATCGGTGGAGACCGTGTTACCTAGCCTCAGTGCAGTGGGCAGCTGGGAGGAGGTACTCTTGTTCTCCATGGACTTCACAGTGTCCCAGAACTTTTTGGAGTTGGAGCTACAGGATGCAAACTTCTGCCTGAAGAAGCTGGCCTTAGCTTTCCTGACTGACTGCGTGTATTGGTTCCTGACTTCCCTGAACAGTTGCATATCACGGGGCTATTCGATGCTATTGCAGTCCGCCACAGGATGTTTTTGTGCTGGTCGAGGGCAGTCAGGTCTGGAGTGAACCAAGGGCTGTATCTGTTCTTGGTTCTGCATTTTTTGAACGGAGCATGCTTATCTAAAATGGTGAGGAAGTTACTTTTAAAGAATGACCAGGCATCCTCAACTGACGGGATGAGGTCAATGTCCTTCCAGGATACCCGGGCCAGGTCGATTAGAAAGGCCTGCTCACAGAAGTGTTTTAGGGAGCGTTTGACAGTGATGAGGGGTGGTCGTTTGACTGCGGCTCCGTGGCGGATACAGGCAATGAGGCAGTGATCGCTGAGATCCTGGTTGAAGACAGCGGAGGTGTATTTGGAGGGCCAGTTGGTCAGGATGACGTCTATGAGAGTGCCCTTGTTTACAGAGTTAAGGTTGTACCTGGTGGGTTCCTTGATGATTTGAGTGAGATTGAGGGCATCTAGCTTACATTGTAGGACTGCCGGGGTGTTAAGCATATCCCAGTTTAGGTCACCTAACAGAACAAACTCTGAAGCTAGATGGGGGGCGATCAATTCACAAATGGTGTCCAGGGCACAGCTGGGAGCTGAGGGTGGCCGGTAGCAGGCGGCAACAGTGAGAGACTTATTTCTGGAGAGGGTAATTTTCAAAATTAGTAGTTCGAACTGTTTGGGTATGGACCTGGAAAGTATGACATTACTTTGCAGGCTATCTCTGCAGTAGACTGCAACTCCGCCCCCCTTTGGTAGTTCTATCTTGACGGAAGATGTTATAGTTGGGTATGGAAATCTCTGAATTTTTGGTGGCCTTCCTGAGCCAGGATTCAGACACGGCAAGGACATCAGGGTTAGCAGAGTGTGCTAAAGCAGTGAGTAAAACAAACTTAGGGAGGAGGCTTCTGATGTTGACATGCATAAAACCAAGGCTTTTTCGATCACAGAAGTCAACAAATGAGGGTACCTGGGGACATGCAGGGCCTGGGTTTACCTCCACATCACCCGCGGAACAGAGAAGGAGTAGTATGAGGGTGCGGCTAAAGGCTATCAAAACTGGTCGCCTAGAGCGTTGGGGGCAGAGGATAAGAGGAGCAGGTTTCTGGGCATGGTAGAATATATTCAGGGCATAATGCACAGACAGGGGTATGGTGGGGTGCGGGTACAGCGGAGGTAAGCCCAGGCACTGGGTGATGATGAGACAGGTTGAATCTCTGGACATGCTGGTTGTAATGGGTGAGGTCACCGCATGTGTGGGAGGTGGGACAAAGGAGGTAACAGGGGTATGCAGAGTGGGTCTAGGGGCTCCATTGTGAACTAAAACAATTATAACTAACCTGAACAACAGTATACAAGGCATATTGACATCTGAGAGAGACATACAGCGAGGCATACAGTAATCACAGGTGTTGAATTTGGAAAGCTAGCTAAAAACAGTAGGCGAGGCTAATCCGCTAGCACAACAAACAGCAGGTAAAATGGCGTTGACTAGGCAACGGGGCCGACAGGTAAGACAAACAAGCAGAAAGGAGTACCGTGATTAATGGACAGTCCAGCGTGCGTCAGCTATGTAGCCAAGAGATCAGTGTCCAGGGGGCAGCGGTGGATGGGCAGGGGGGCTGGCGAGTGTTATCCAGGTTTTTTTTTTTTTTTTTTTTTTTAAACTAACAATGACTAACTAGCTTGTAGCTAGTTAGCTGGTTAGCGTCTGGAGGTTCTTGAGTGTGTCATAAAAATAAGAGTAAAAGTAACAGCGATTCCGTATCACATTGGGTGAGGCAGGTTTCCGGAAGGTATAAACAAATTAAAAATCAAAAAGAGATAGAAAGTAAATGGGGTCAGAGAGTGATTGGGACGCGGTGGTACAGACGGTTAGCAGGCCTGTGCTAACAAGCTAACAGTTCGTAGGCCCGAGCTAGACAAGGTAGCAGTTAGCGGACCGGAGCTTGACAAGCTAGCCGTTAGCAGGCCGAATTAGCAAGCAGGGAGATAGCGAGGGCTAGAGAGTTAACCTTTGGGGGACGTCGCGATGGGGTGAGTCTGTTTATTTATTCCTCTTCATGCGGTGAGCTGGAGATACAGCGATTCAGAAAGCTCGCGGGCCTTGGCCAGCAGATGGATCTTTGGCGATGTCGCAGCGGAAAAGCCTGTTGAAACCCCTCGGACGATTATGTCGGCGGACCAGTCGTGATGGATCGGCGGGGCTCCGTGTCGGCAGTAGAGGGTCAGTAGAGGGTCCAGGCCAATTGGCAAATTAGGTATTTTTGGACCTCTTCGGGTAGTCGGGAGATGGGCTTAGCTCGAGGCTAGCTCCAGGCTAACTGGTGCTTGCTCTGGGACAGAGACGTTAGCCAGGAGTAGCCACTCGGATTGCAGCTAGCTATTTACGATGATCCGGTATAAAGCTTCAGAGCTTGCGGTAGGAATCCGGAGATGTGGTAGAGAAAAAGCAGTCTGATATGCTTTGGGTAGATGTCGCGCTGGTGTCCTAGTTAGCGTTGAAGACCGCTAGCAGTGGCTAGTTAGCGGCTAGCTTCTGGTGAGGGTTCCGATTCTAAAGCATAGAAAAAGCAGATCCGTACCACATTGGGTGATGCGGGTTGCAGGAGAATATATTCAGCCTGTGGTTGGGAAGTGAGATTAAAATATGTACGAAATATATACGGGAGAAAAAAGAGGAAAAAAACTATATTTACACTATACAGGACGGGACAAGACAAAACACACGTCCGACTGCTACGCCATCTTGGATTCAAAAAAGATCAACATAACCTGAAAGGCCGCTCAGCAAGGAAGAAGCCACTGCTCCAAAACTGTCATAAAAAGCCAGACTACGGTTTGCAACTGCACATGGGGACAAAGAATGTAGTTTTTGTAGAAATGTCCTCTGGTCTGATGAAACAAAAATAGAACTGTTTGGCCATAATGACCATCGTTATGTTTGGAGGAAAAAGGGGGAGGCTTCCAAGCCGAAGAACACCATCCCAAACGTGAAGCACGGGGGTGGCAGCATCATGTTGTGGGGGTGCTTTGCTGCAGGTGGGACTGGTGCACGTCACAAAACAGATGGCATCATGAGGAAAGAAAATTATGTGGAAATATTGAAGCAACATCTCAAGACATCAGTCAGGAAGATAAAGCTTGGCCGCAAATGGGTCTTTCAAATGGACAATGACCCCAAGTATACTTCCAAAGTTGTGGCAATATGGCTTAAGGACAAGTCAAGGTATTGGGGTGGCCATTACAAAGCCCTGACCTCAATCCTATAGAAAATTTGTGGGCAGAACTGAAAAAGCGTGTGCGAGCAAGGAGGCCTACAAACCTGACTCAGTTACACCAGCTCTGTCAGGAGGAACGGGCCAAAATTCACCCAAATTATTGTGGGAAGTTTGTGGAAGGCTACCCAAAACATTTCATCCAAATTAAACAATTTAAAGGCAATGCTACCAGATACTAATTGAGTGTATGTAAACTTCTGACCCACTGGGAATGTGCTGAAATAAATAATTCTCTCCACTATTATTCTGACATATCACAATCTTAAAATAAAGTGGTGATCCTAAATGACCTAAGACAGGGAATTTTTACTGTGATGAAATGTCAGGAATTGTGAAAAACTGAGTTTAAACGTATTTGGCTAAGGTGTATGTAAACTTCCAACTTCCACTGTATGTATTAATTTGTGCATGTCCATCAGCCATTTAGTTTGATATTTTATTAATTACAATTCGTATTATATGTTACAAATTTGAAAAAGGTACAATATGTTACGAATTTGCAAATCCTACAATATGTATTCTAGCTAGGTGGATAGGTGGCTAACGTGAGCTAGGCTAGGGGTTAGGGTTAAGTTTAGGAGTTATGTTAAAGTGTTAGGTTTAGGGGATGGGTTAGCTAAAAGGGTTAAGGTTAGGGTTAGGGGAAGGGTTAGCTAACATGCTAAGTCGTTGGAATGTAGCTAAAAACGTGTAAGTAGTTGAAAAGTTGCTATTTAGTTACGATGCTAAAGTTGTCTGTGATGAGATTATAACTCGCAGCATTTGGGTTGCTCAACATTGTCACGCCCTGGTCTAAGTATTTTGTGTTTTTCTTCATGTATTGGGTCAGGCCAGGGTGTGTCATGGAGTTTTTGTATTGTGGTGTGTTTTGTCTGGGGGTTTTGGTGTGTATGTTAGTGGGATTGTAGCTTAGTAGGGTGTTCTAGGAAAGTCTATGGCTGTCTGGAGTGGTTCTCAATCAGAGGCAGGTGGTTATCGTTGTCTCTGATTGGGAACCATATTTAGGCAGCCATATTCTTTGGTTGTATTGTGGGTGATTGTCCTTAGTGTCCTTGTTCCTGTCTATGTAGGTTACACAAGTATAGGCTGTTTCAGTTTTCTTTACGTTTATTGTTTTTGTACTGTTTTGTATTAGATTCGTGTTAAGTTTGTTTATTAAAACATGGATCGCAATCTACACGCTGCAGTTTGGTCCGACTCTCCTTCACCATTAGAAAACCGTTACAAACATATGCATTATACGCATACTCATCCAACCCTACCAACCACCCTCCGCTGGTTTTTGCCTTAAGTAACTGTCTGTCTTAAGTAACCATACCAAACATAACATATCATACTATATGGAGTGTCTCAGAATAATATGAAATACTTTGAGACCAGGTTGTTCACCGAGACATCCACAAGTTCTTCAAGTTTAGCACTATATCCACAAATGTTTTAATGATCCAAATAATGACGAAGGGGGTGATTGAATTTACATTATGGTGGTTCGAGCCCTTAATGCTGATTGGCTGACGGCCGTGGCATATCAGACCGTGGTATATCAGACCGTATACCACAGGTATAACAAAACCTTTATTTTTACTGCTCTAATTACGTTGGTAACCAGGGCTGTAACCAGACACTTTGCAATGCGTCTGCCCTTAGCCATGGTATATTGGCCATATACCACACCCCTCATGCCTTATTGCTTAAATATACAACAGGGGTTGGCAACTACAATAGGTTTGTCCTCCAGCCGATTTGTTCCTGAGAAAGTAGCTAGATGGAGGGCCATAACATAAATAGCCTACTAGCTGCCCAATTCATAGTCCTAGACTAAACATTTAACACGTGGTTAGTGGGCACACCAATTTAATGACACTAACATAATAATGTCCATCTAATTCCAGTGGTAATGTCTCTATTATAGGCCTATCTATACTCTCTTAAAATATAGTCGTTTTATCGTATTTCTCCAATCCCAAACCAGTGTGTCTTGTTTGCAACAGAACTGTTACTGTTTGCAAAGAATTGAATCTCAAATGTCATGATGAATCTAATCCTACTTTCTTCAGGAGATTTTCAACCCCAGACATGAGGCCGGAAGGTAGGCCTGTTTAAGGAGTACATGGTGACAGGATTGGAGGAAGTAACTCTACCAACAAATAGATGGATAACATAATTGCGTCTGTCAAACAAGTCTAAGTCTTATTTCTTAGTGACCAGCAAAGCCCTCTTGTTTGTTCATTTGTCTACTCAACTTTTAGCACTGGGCGCTGTCCATATACATTTTAAAGAGAGCGGTGACTGAATCTCTAATATTTTTCTAATTTATCAAAGTATACACCATTATCTTGTTTTTATCATGGACATGTTCCCACTAATATTGTAATTAAACTTTCACGTGTGTTTTACACTTTTTATCAAGCTGTTGGTGCTTCCTTCTATTCATGCCAAATCATTTGACTGCTGTAGGTTGAGATTCTTGTTTCCTAAAGTTATTCCTTTACAATGTTCTGTAGTGAACAGAGAAGACCATGTGCCCATCACATCCCACATTACGTTAATGAAGTCCGCATGTTTTTGAAACTATATCAATGCATGTGAAATATGACGGTCCGTATGACGTAAAAGACGATTCCGTTTGTCCTACAAGAGGAATTCTTAGCACTTCTCACACGCCACATACTGTAGGCCTCAGCAAAACATATAGAAAACACAACAGTAAACAAACAATATGAACGGTCAGACAAATACCCTCCCATCCCACCCCACGCCTGCTCACATGTGGAGTTGTTCATGATAGTGATAGCCCCTGGCTTGAAACTCCTCCTGAAGCGCGCAGTGCATGCCATTTTATTGTCCGATTTCTCCGACATGATGGGAGATCAAAGCAGTGGTGGAGCGCGTGGTCTGGGCTGGAGATCATGTGGCGGGCTTTGCGCTGTATAGTAGGTGATGGGGATCCAATCAGTTTAGATGCCGTGAAAAAAAATGAAATAGTAGGACTATAGGCTACTCCAGTGATAGCTTACACTCTTCTACAAACTGGTTCCTTATAGAACCAAAACGGGTTCTATTGCTTGCTTTATATATGGAACCCGTGAAAGTTCTATATAGAACCCTTTTATAGTTATTTGATCAGAACCCTAGAGGTTCTTCTTCACCTAAAATGGTTCCATATAGAACCCTGCATGGTGCTATTTATGAATGATTGCTACTACTGTTAAATATAATTGGACAGGAACAAGCACAACGCTAGCTCACCATGTATATTTTGGGGTTTTATTAGACAAGTTTTGTCACGACTTCCATCGAAGGTGGTTCCTCTCCTTGTTCGGGCGGTGCTCGGTGGTCGGCGTCCGACTAGCCATCACCGATCCATTTTTCTTTTGTCTTTGGTTCATTCACACCTGGATTTCATTTGCTTTAATTCCTGTGAGTATATTTACCCCTGTTTCCCCGTTTAGGTTTGTGCGGGATTATTTTCATGTTGCTTGTGGAGACTTCCGTGAGTACCTGTGAGTTCCCATTGTCTTGGGCGTTTTTTGTTGTGATTGTATCTGTACCGTTTTTGGACTTGCCTATTAAAAAACGCTACATTGACATCCCCGCTCTCCTGCGTTTGACTCCTTACCTACCTTCAGAACGAAATCGCAACAAGTTTAAAAGATTGACGTTTCGGTCTTCAATGGTCTTCTTCAGAATAATCACAAAGGGAATGGACAAGTTCATAAGGCATTGTAATATCAAAATACTATTCAGTAGTGATGTTTTGAGCTAAGAATATAAGTTAATAAACAGTTAAATAAGGGACAAAAGAAAACCATCATAGTTTAGAATTTATTGTCATTATATGCAAACATAGTTTGGAAATATGCACTGGTGGACAGGGAGGTATCTCTTTGTTTGAATAATGGCCCATGTTAACTTTGGCTGAGGACTTTGCATTACAAAACAATATACGTTGTCCATTAGTTACAGTGAACAACAAAAATGTGTCTTCTGCTCCATTCTCACCCCCCTCTCATTTTATTTTTACAGCACCCGGCCCAGGATTCAAACCCGGTCACCTTTCGGCCAACTCCTGCCACAGGCGCAACGCCTTAGCTGCCGGGATACCTGCTTGACTGGTTTTAGCAAAGAAGAAAAAAATAGCAAAAACACAAGTTAATTTTCAGAAATACGTATGAGCTAATCTTCCTTAATGATATGTAGACATAATTATTATGATGTAGAATAACAACTTACATGCAGCTGTTGTCAGCAGCAGCCGAAAGAGAGATCCTCTGTCTGATAGTTCTGGGTTACTGCCAGACTGAGCAAAAAACAGATAGTGTGTTAAAAGTCATGTAATGATTAACTAGGCCAGGGTTTCTCAGACTTGTCCTGGGCCCCCCTGGGTGCACGTTTTGTTTTTTTGCCCTAGCACTACAGAAATGTTTCAAATAATCAAAGCTTGATGATGAGTTGGTTATTTAAATAAGCTGTGTAGTGCACCCAGGGGGAGCCCAGGAGTGAGTTTGGGAAACCCTAAACAAGGCTATTTAATCACCAAGACTGACTTTACAATAATTTATTATAAACAATTGTACATACTTCCTCTCAGTCAGCAACAGTCTTCTAATGGCTTCAGTAAACATAGGCTGAATCCACACTGAAATATTAAAATTTGATGTATTATTTTATTGCATGAATGGTGACCACAGCCTTTCTGAAAATACATGTAAATACTGTTTTAATTAGATTTTTTTCCACCCTGCTCCATGTATTCAATCTCAAATTTGTCTCCCAGTGTGGCTTTACTACCGGGCCATTATGACACATCTGGCAGTCCCTTCTCTGCATGTTCCTAGCCTCAACCTGATGCCAGAGTGACTGCGAGGTATGAGAATACCTAAACCATCTAAACTGGAACAACCATTTCAGTAACGGTTGCAATGAGTCTAAATAACAGATTGTATTAGTTTAGAAAAAAAGTATGTTATTTATATTTGAGTAGCATAAGATAATTAAGCAATCAATGTACATGCAAAAACATAGATATAAAAACAAACTATTCTAAAAATCAACCTGCACTAGAGCATGCTGGGAAATATGATAGATGGGTGTGGTTTTGGTTTAACGATGGGATTCTTTTACATGAATGCGTGTTATTTGAACAATTACAGAGTTAATTGAACACCTGAATCAACACTAGAAATGATACATTGACAAATCAACAGTAGGTAACACTGGCCAATTTGTTGTGTACTAATACGTTAATTATGTTGAAGCATGCATCTACAATAAGTGCCCTTAAAAATGCACACAGCAGCACAACACGTGTAGTTTGTTAATAGGATATGAAATCCGTAATTATTTAGGCTCTTGACATTCTGGTTGGCTCTTATTCTAATTACAAGTATTGTTTCTGGGAAAATAGCTTAACATGAGTAATTCTATTTATTTATTTTAATTTAACCAGGTAGGCCAGTTGAGAACAAGTTCTCATTAACTGTGACCTGGCCAAGATAAAACAAAGCAGTGTGACAAAAACAACAATACAACACATGGGATAAACAAACATACAATCAATAACACAATAGAAAAATCTATACACAGTGTGTGCAAATGTAAAAAGATTAGAGAGGTAAGGCAATAAATAGGCCATAGTGGCGAAATAATTACAATTTAGCATTAACACAGGAGTGATAGATGTGCAGATGATGATGTGCAAGTAGAGATACTGGGGTGCAAAAGAGCAAAAATAAATAACAATATGGGGATGAGGTAGTTGGGTGTGCAATTTACAGATGGGCTGTGTACAGGTGCAGTGATCGGTAAGCTGCTCTGGCAGCTGACGCTTAAAGTTAGTGAGGGAGATATAAGTCTCCAACTTCAATGATTATTGAAATTCGTTCCAGTCATTGGCAGCAGAGAACTGGAAGGAAAATCGGCCAAAGGAGGAGTTGGCTTTGGGGATGGCCAGTGAAATATACCTGCTGGAGCGCGTGCAACGGGTGGGTGTTTTCATTGTTTCAATGAATTTCAATGCTTTAATTACAGTATGTCGCTATTTATGAATTACATAAGATGGCATTATTTGTATTTGAGCATTGTAAAACTGTAGCAGCTCAGTACGTCTGGGCAGAGAAAAGCAAATATAGACAGGAATCTCATATTGTGCACAGTTCAACAACGTTCAATCCATTCTCCAGCACTGGAACAAACAGCATTGACCAGCGCCATCAAAATCTCAGTGAAGCATCATTTGATGAGTGCTTGACAGGGGGAGCAGAGTGGGTAACCTCTTGCAATGTTATTCATTTAATAAGAGACTAATGCGTTCAGGGGTAAATACACAGTATATACTCTGTCATATGGATGTCTTGCAATCACTGCATTATGTAAGGATCAAGCTGTACGTGACGTGTTTCTCCTGCATTCACTATGGAAGGAGGACTGGCAATACATGCCAACTGATACAGATACACATGCACAGGTGGTTAAAAGGGGATGATAGGTTATGAATACAGAATACAGCGACTCATCACCCGCAGCCATTGTTGTTATTGTTAACAGGGTGGATTTCCATTTCAATGAAGATAAGAAAGGAGAGAGTGTCAGAACATGAGGTAGTGGGTGGAAGATCGAGATGGAGTGACACACTACCGACAAGCTCCTGCTGGCATAATGATCAGGAGGTGATAAAACAGGCAGCACACAGAAACTGCCGGTTAGTGGATATCCTACTCTTAGAACCGGCTTCCTTTTTCATCAACACAATCTCACGGGAGAGGAAGGGATGGTGTGTGCGCACAAATGAAAAACAGAGAGACGGAGTAAGGAACAGTAGGATAGAGTGAGTGAGAAAGAAAGAGACAGGGATGGAGAGAAGGAGAGGAGGTAGACAGCTGAAAGAGAGTGAGATAAAATGAGTGTGGTGAAAGCGGATTCCTCCACAATCCACTCCACTTCTCAGTGCAATATAACATTTCTGAGGGTGTATTAGCCATCCACAACCCTGCATCCTCCCTCCTCCAGAGAGAGAGGGAGGGATCGCTCATGCCACTCAATCCCCTTCCACCTTCCAGCCCTCTAAAAGCATCCCTCTCCCAGTGCCAGATAGAAAAGAGACACAGCGCTTTCCCTGGGCTCAGTGCGTGGGTACAATCGCCCCTGTGATCAGCACTGTAAATATGAGTAAGTAGGGCAACTGTATTTGATCAACTAGGGCCTGCAGCCTGCGGTGTTCTCTCTCCCCCGTGTTGTCACCGGGGCTTACCGGAGCTACCGGAGCAGACGAGTCACTGAGCCTGGCTTAACTCTCTCACTGAATGCCTCTGCTTGGCTGGCACGCAAAGACGGGTGGGGGTCACGTCCATATACCACCCTCATGGCACATGCAACCCCCCTTCCATTACAAGACAGAGCCTGTGACACAAATCAGCTGTGTTATCGGGACATCATCAGCAGGAGTGTCATTTGCATGCTATCTCCTAACGACAGGGAGAGTGATCAAGAGGATCAAGCGGATTGGTCAATTCTACAGTAGAGTTTGGCTGGGGAGGGTCATAAAGGTCCCCCATCTATGACTTAATGACCTGACTTACTTGGGAAAGCTGGGGAGGGAGGCTGTTTTATTGGTGTGGAGTTACACGGTGACTAATTGCAGCCGGTTGCCTTTAAAGAGGAGATGGGGAGGATAATGTTTTTGCTGTGGTGGCAGGCCAATGGATTTTGACTGTAACAGGCGTTCTCCAAAGCTCCTATCATTTCTGTGTGGGTTTTTTTTGTCCATGGAGATTTGCATTGCGGAGATAAAAAAAACAACAGCCTATTGTTGATGTTGACATGGTATTTATCGGTGATGCATTGCAGCTGCGACAGTGTTGCCATGTATTTGTTAACCATTACTAAAGGTTTGAGCCACTTCTAGCATTGCCATTTCCACACGCTCTGTGGCCTGAATGGAAGTCCACCTGGACCGAATGGAATGTCCTAGACATTTTATAATCATCACTTTCCATTGTGCGCGACTAACCTCCATGCATGATGTACATGTATGCCTTAGTGTTTATGCTAAAGTGGTATAGACATATTGTACGGTATGTATGTGTGTGGGTGGACGGTTGTTTTAAATGAAAATGTTGTGACTTTAGTAAATGTGTATGATTATATGAGGATTTGGTTAAAGATACAGGCTTATCCACTATCCAGTGTATTGGCGTGTATTGGAGTGTTTTCCACGTACACAATACACCCACTATAACCTCCAGCATAACAACTGTTTACTTACTAGGTTTCATGAGAAGACTCTGATGAGCTAACAGACGACATAGAATTCAGTAATGTAACATCTGTCCCACTGAACGAGCCCCCTTGGGAGAGTTCAACCACTGTGCTACAATGTTCGCACAGAAAATGTCTCAAAATGAACTGGAACAAAAATTACTCCGCCACACACAATCCCATGAAAGGAATGCTTATGCGAATCAAAATGGGCTATTACATTTATGGCCAACAGCAATGAGGAAGAAACAAAACAACAAAAATAAAATGTTTCCCATTAATCGAAAAGATAGGTATGCTCTCCATTTATTAATTTCTCGCTTTCAATTTGCACTTAGCAATTACAGGTTGGTATGAGTCAACCTTGAACTTTGAACTCTTTCATACAAACATGTATTTAATATACAGATAAACAATCGTGCCCAATTTAGCGGAATCTTCTGCAGTTTTGATAATTAGCATCTATGGTAATTTTGGTTATTTATACTTGAATAACTTAAACACAAATCACATATATACAGTATATATATTTTTTATACCTGTGTTCATATTGTATGGTTCAAGAGAAAATATCCTAATTACTGGAAAAGGCATCTAATCAACAATTACATTATTTTACATTAATAGTCTTCCAACTATTGAGCTTTTTACACAACTGCCACCAGTTTGATGCCAAAACAATTCAAGTGTGTAAAATAATAAATATACACTGAGTGTACAAAACATTAGTAACATGACAGACTGGCCAGGTGAATCTAGGTGAAAGGGTATTGATGTCACCTGTTAAATCCACTTTAATCAGTGTAGATGAAGGGGAGGATATATGCTAAAGAAGGATTTTTTAAGCCTTGAGACAATTGAGACATGGATTGTGTGTGTGTGTGCCATTCAGAGGTTGTATAGGCAAGACAAAAAGATGTAAGTGCCATTGAACGGAGTATGGTAGTAGGTGCCAGTTGCACCGGTTTGTGTGTGTCAAGAACTGGAACGCTGCTGTGTTTTTCAAGCTCAACAGTTTCCCGTGTGTATCAAGAATTGTCCACCACCCAAAGGACATCCAACCAACTTGACACAACTGTGAAAAGCATTTCGACACCTTGTAGAGTCCATGCCTCAACTAATTGTTCTGAGGGCAAAGGGGGCGCAACTCATTTCATGCTGAAACACTCATATTAAACACCAATGGTATTCAACAAGTTGATGGTTTATAACGATGATAATGTTTTACAGCTTTGTCAACCTATTTCATTATTTGTAAGTGTGGTAAGGACACACAGAGGGCCTGAAATAATTACAGATGCATGTGCTAATCTGAAATACCCAAAAAGGCCATTAGATGTCATCTTATACAATTCAAAATACAACTTGAAAGTTACCAAACTTCAAAAGTGTCCAGTAATACACCCCCCCTTTCCAACCCTATGCCCACCACACATCTCTCTACACACACACACATCTCTCTACACACACACACATCTCTCTACACAAACATATCTCACTACACACACACACATATCTCTCTACACACACACATATCTCTACACACACACACACACATCTCTACACACACACACACACACACATCTCTCTCCCCACACACACACACACACACACACACACACACACACACAAAACCAGGCTGGCATGACAACAATGTTCAGGAAACACAGTGCTCCATTGGGCCTATCGTGTTTGACTTCCAGTGCAGTGACGGGGGAATTCACCTCCACATCAACATAAATTAACACAGCAGCGAGTTCCTGCCCTGCAACACCTAACCAGGCAGTGCAGACACAGTACAGTACAAGACATTCTGCAGCATATCTCACCCACAGCCATAACACATACAATGGGAGGTGCTAGGTGGTGGCAGATTGTAGCCAGGCAACAAGTCTGACAGTACACATGAGAGAGTGCTAACTAGTTGACAGAAATGCCAACGCTGTCTCCCTTTAAGACAATGGCAAGATGGCTGGCGGAGTACCTCTGTCACTCTGATTACCCAAGCAAGCAAATACACCCCACCTCCTCTATCCTCTCCTCCCTCTACCCCCCACATTTCACTCCCATCACTGGACACCCTCCACTCCCCAATCAGACTGTCAACTGTTGGCGATGGTTAACAGGATAGCGTTGTTGAGGTGAAGCAGCAACATGGTAATCCACTCCCAGTGCCAAACCAGTTAATGACAGTTAGAGCTCGTAATTAGCCCATGATCCCTCTGTCGTACGCTTTAACACCGTTGACCTTTTCCTGAGTCAGCTGTGTAGGCCCACTCCCTCCTCCACCTCGGTCCATCTCGCTCCATCTCCCGCCTCTCTCTCTCTCTCTCTCTCTCTCTCCTCTACCCTGACTGTCAAAGCAACATGATGCATTCAGGGGGCGAACTGCTAGGGCTATGGCACACACTAATGCAAACACGTAGAGGCAAGCAGGCACACACGTACCAGTATGCACGCACGCACGCACACATTGACTACAGCCAGACAAAGCCACCATGACAGTGGCTGCGAGCTGCTCTGTCGCTAGTGACACTAAAGGCTGTCAAAGTTTACACATGTTAACTAGGGACGGGAATCGCCAGGGACCTCACAATATGACATCACGATGCTTAGGTGCTGATACGATTTGTATTGCGATTCTCACGATTCTATATGTACTGAGATTTGATACTGTGATTTTATTGCAATTCGATGTTCGAAAGATATTGCTTACCATATGTCTACTACGGAGGGACAAGAAGAAACACGTTTTGATCAGTCATGGAAGTAAAAGTGCTGAAAAAAAATATGAAAAAGGAGATGGAGAAACAGATATGAAGGGAAATGTTGGTGCAGGTACAGCCCACTAGCTCAAAAATAGTTTTTTTGCGATATTGTCACAACAATACGATATATTGTCAAAAGTAATACCCCGATACGTAACTGCATAGACTTTTTCCCCCATCACTAATGTTAACGGCTAAGTGTCTCCCACCCATTAGAGACCAAACTCCATGCTCTCCCGAACTAGTCCTCTGCTGAACATAGCCTCCATTTCAAAGACGTTGGTCAGAAGAACACTCTGCACTCCGCTTCGCCGTGTCGACCTCCGCTGCAGTGACATAGGTCCATGTCCCAGGACTACCTGACATGATGACTCCTTGCTGTCCCCAGTCCACCTGACTGTGCTGCTACTCCAGTTTCAACTGTTCTGCCTTATTATTATAATCTCCACCCGGCACAGCCAGAAGAGGACTGGCCACCCCACATATGCTCTCTCTAATTCTCTCTTTCTTTCTCTCTCTCGGAGGACCTGAGCCCTAGGACTGTGCCCCAGGACTACCTGACATGATGACTCCTTGCTGTCCCCAGTCCACCTGACTGTGCTGCTACTCCAGTTTCAACTGTTCTGCCTTATTATTATTCGACCATGCTGGTCATTTATGAACATTTGAACATCTTGGTCATGTTCTGTTATAATCTCTACCCGGCACAGCCAGAAGAGGACTGGCCACCCCACATAGCCTGGTTCCTCTCTAGGTTTCTTCCTAGGTTTTGGCCTTTCTAGGGAGTTTTTCCTAGCCACCGTGCTTTTACACCTGCATTGTTTGCTGTTTGGGGTTTTAGGCTGGGTTTCTGTTCAGCACTTTGAGATATCAGCTGATGTACGAAGGGCTATATAAATACATTTGATTTGATTTGATTTGATAGGTCTAATTGTTGTTGTTGTTGTGATAGTGGTGGTGAGGACTGGAGACCTGATGTGCTCACGGAGACGAGGCTCTGCCTCCAGGACAAAAGGCAGCCGGGGTTGTAGTCGACACCCGCCCGGCATGAAAGAACAGAGTTGCACATCTATCACCACTGGGCTATGACCACTTATGACATATAACGATGGTACGATAACAATGCATTGGTCAAAATAAATCCTCAGATCTTTAAACAACTACACAACATTGCATTGGGCTGTAGATCACCTCATGCATCATCCTTCTGTAGCAGTGTGAGCATATTCTGTACAGGTTGGCAGCCAGTCGTTGCCAGAACACTCACCAATCATCAGTTATGGAAGTGAAGAGGAGGGTGATTATACTCTGGGAACGTGGCCATGACAGCTGGGTGAACACCCTGGCTCACTAAAGAAATGCAAGGGGATCTTTATGACCCCAGAATCAGGTTCAGGACATTGGTTTTGAAGGCACATCCGTCCCAGCAATGAGGTCCGTACAGCACTGTGTCCCTACAACTGCTATGGGACTTTGGATCTTCCATAGGAATCTCCCATACTGGCCCACTGAGACACATTCCCAAAGTTGTCTCCTCTCCAAGCACTAGCCAAATCTCACCTTACTTAGCTATTGTCTTTTGTTGACAGCGAGGTGCTGGGTGTGATGAATGCTAGCAGGGTTTAAGTGCTTTTGTTATGGTGTGAGGTTTGTCCCATTTTCTGAGTGCACATCTTCTAAATCTGCGGGGTACAGCCTGGCCTGCCACCGGGGCAGCTGGAAACATCACCTCTTAAGAGGCAGCAGCGAGAGTCTCCTGTCAGCATTATTTCCATCACGGTGCAGAGGCTTTTGCTCGGCAGTTTGGGCAGTGAACTCACGGACGAGCGCCCCTCAGCCAGGAAGAGGACGGCTGCTACATGTTGACATCCTGTACTACCTTCAAAGGCTACTGCTGTGCTGTGGTTGGTATAGATGGGAATGCTAATGTCTGGCTAGCCCTGGAGTCAGTCAGAGCGAGAAGCACAGCTCGGAAAGCCACAGCTGAGACAGAAGCGAGGTAGCTGCCCTCTGTCTCCCTCCCTTTCTCCCTCACTCTGCCTTGGCAGACATTACACCTCCCTTTCCACTCCCCTCCTCCTTAATTGAAAAAAAGTCCCAGGCGTTTTCTTGAAGGATCACTTCATTTCAACTCTATGAAGCATCATTTATGCAGAACAACTGGACAAAGTATAATAAGTACATAGCATAATCTGGTAGTAATACTTTACTGTTTTCTTATGAGATTGAGGTTTAGGCACACAGGCAATTAGAGTGGCCAAGTGTTGTTTCTGGATCAGTTTGAGATGTGTGCTCTGGAAGGTTTGGGTTAGAAGCAGGGCTGGTTAAGCTGGACCTGGATCTGCTCCATTGCAGTCTGCTGAGCTCTCCAGTTTCACTGCTAATAGACTGAGGTGACTTAGGGCCTAGTCAATTTGTGTCTGCCTCCCCATTCCCCCACACTGCTCCATGCCAGGGACTGCATTACACCTCCACCCACACACTCAGCAGAACCAACACTCTAGCTTATGAAGACAAACACTAAACTACACACATGCACACGCTAATGCGAACGAACACACACACACACACACACACACACACACACACACACACACACACACACACACACACACACACGGAGGAATCTCACCTTTCTTTGAATAGGTGTGTGCTTAGACTCAAAGTAAAGCTCAAGAGGCTCATTTCGATGGAGAAATGTAGGATATTGACCAAACTTCGGCAGCCTCCGGACTATAAGAGTCATTATTTTCCCTGCCTTTCTATGATATTGTGTGGGGAGGATAGGATAGCACCATGATTTGGATACCTCTCTGCCGGAATGCCCACTACTGGCCTTCAACGTGTAAACAAGAACACACACACAGCATTCCATTAGAGGCACCTTCTGCTTTGTGCTCCTAAATGACATGGAATAATGCTCTATACTTACCCATGTTAGTGGGTTGAAATGTACAAATCACAATGCAACAACATGAATGCGACCCACATAGGGAAGTTACAATCATCGAGAAAAATAAAGAAACCTCTCCCCTGTTGAGATGACCTCATAGCAGGGGTTGACTCCTGTCAAGGTCTCTTTCCTAAAATAGATTGTATAAAGCATTCAGCGACACGTTGTGTTGTAAAAAGTGCTCTAAAATTCCAATTGTATTGTTTGATGTCTTGAAATCGAACAAAGGATGTGAGTGCCAGCATGACGTGAATATCAGCCACAAGACGGAATGCCAGAATGTTAAAGAGTACACCATGTGTACAACTTCAGCCCAGTGAGTTCCACGACCGGGTGAACGGATTAAAACCTCTATCAGCCCGCTGATATGTTAGCTGCCATTATCACTCCATAGCTGTAGCTAAATGATCAAATTAGTCTCTTTCCCATATTCACAATAAACAAAAGTTAGCAACCTTTGAACATTTGGCGATATTGTGTCATAATAGCGGATTTACTTTGTAACGGTTACACTTTGCAGGAAAATGATTCCTTATTAACGTATCGCACATAACAGATTTACACTGCGGCATGTTATGCAAAGTGAACCAACTTCGTCATAAGAATGTTCAGTGTATCACAGGTTCATTTCCTCACATAATTCCAGCAAGTTAGAATTCTTCACACGTTAACTATGCATTCATGACCACACACAGCTTCTCCACCCAACTTCCCCACTCAGTCCTCACTGCATGTATCCAAGGTAAACACTATGTGGCTTTACTGGCAAATGTTTGGTGAGTGCTTCTCTACCGAGCCCCTGGAAGGTAGTAGAGAGTCTCTTGTCAGCTTTACGCTCCCTTGACTCTAGATCATGGAGATGATAGAAATACGATAGTGATGGAGACACTTGAGATTGGCTAATCTTTTCCCCATACACTGGGACCTCATCTAGGATAAGTGAAGAGTCCATGCCAGAGGGATTTCTCCCGGCAGGCAACGGCAGGGATCTCCCTCCCGCATTATCCGCCAGAAGTGGCCCTCCACATTTGCCGTAGATTCTCAGAGAATTACTTCTATTTATCATCCGCCACCCAGGGAGAAACTTGGCAGCTATAGAGCACAGAACGGCTTGCAGGTGGGAAAATTCCCCAGTAATACAGTTGCTACTGTGTGTACAGTACAGTGAGCTAGATCCAAAGGATGCGTGGAAGTGTTAGCGGTAGTGGAAATTTCCGCTGGGCGTGTTTCTAGAGACATGACAGCTTGTAGGTAGGGGAACATATGCATGCGGAACAAACAACAGCATGACGTGGAAGCTTTGACCTTGGCGAGGCAGGCTGGCGCTGCTGCAGGAGGCCCACGTTGCTGACAGGTGCCACAAAGCCAGGTACAATGCCTTGTTTAGTTTTCCCACACTCGCGCACGAGTTCAGAACATGTGTCCCAATCAGGTGTGATACACTACATGGGCTCCATTCCAAGACTGGATTCTATATTAACATCATCCCGAGACAGGTTGTCTTTGATTGATGGGAAAATGGAGGGGTAATTGAAAAGAGTGGGACCTTAATAGCACATTTGATGTGCAGAGGCTTATCCCTGAATTTCAACTTGATGTAGAGTGCAAGTCAAAGTTTGGACACACCTACTCATTCCAGGGTTTTTCTATATTTTTACTATTTTCTACAGCACTTGTTGGCTGCTTTTCTTTCACTCTGCGGTCCAATTTATTCCAAACCATCTCAATTGAGTTGAGGTCGGGTGATTGTGGGGGCCAGGTCATCTGATGCAGCACTCCATCACTCACCTTCTTGGTCAAATGGCCGTTACACAGCCTGGAGATGTGTTTTGGGTCATTGTCCTGTTGAAAAACAAATGATAGTCCCACTAAGCACAAACCAGATGGGATGGTGTATCACTGCAGTGTGCTGTGGTAGCCATGCTGGTTAAGTGTGCCTTGAATTCTAAATAAATCACTGGCAGTGTCACCAGCAAAGCTCCATGCTTCACGGTGGGAACCCCACATGCAGAGATCATCCGTTCACGGTTGGAAACAAAAATCTCATATTTGGACTCATCAGACCGAAGGACAGATTTCCACCAGTCTAATACCCATTGCTCGTGTTTCTTGGCCCAAGCAAGTCTCTTCTTCTTATTGGTGTCCTTTACTAGTTTCCCCCTAGTACTTTACCCCTAAGTTCCCTACATATCATGTAAGGATACCTATTGAAATCATGCATTTTTGGAGAAGATACATTTCTGAAAGTATGTGGATTCGTTTACGCCTAAGTATAAAGGCTTAAACTGTGCCTTGTTGCAAACAGGATGCATGGTTCAGAATATTTGATTCAGTACCGGCTTCCTTCTTTTCACTCTGTCTATTACGTTAGTATGGTGGATTAACTACAATGTTGTTGATCCATCCTCAGTTTTCTTCTACCGCAGCCATTAAACGATGTAACTGTTTTAAAGTCACCATTGACTTCATGGTGAAATCCCTGAGCGGTTTACTTCATCTCAGGGCGCCTGCATTTTTGTAGTGACTGGGTGGATTGATACACCATCCAATGTGTAATTAATAACTTCACCACGCTCAAAGTGATATTCAATGTCTGCTTTTTTTTTTTACACCCAATAGGTGCCCTTCTTTGTGAGGCATTGGAAAACCTCCCTAGTCTCTGTGGTTGAATCTGTGTTTCAAATTCACTGCTCAACTGAGGGCCCTTACAGAAAATGATATGAGTGGGGGACATAGATGAGGTAGTCATTCAAAAATCATGTTAAACACTATTGTTGCTCACAGATTTGAGACCATCCAACTTATTATGAGATTTTTTTAAAAAATTCATTTGTAAACACTTCGAAAAACATAATTCCACTTTGACCTTATGGGGTATTGTGTATAGGCCAGTGACAAAACATCTCCACTCATATTTGTTTTATCCAGACTGTAACACGACAAAATGTGGAAAAGGTCAAGTGGTGTGAATACTTTCTTATGGCACTGTATGTCTTAAACTGTGTGCACATACATACGGTTGGCTAAAGTTAGCCAGCTGATGAACATACCGCACAGAGCAGTACAGTGCAGTGTCAAGGGTAGAATTCTATCCTGCAGTTTCTGTCTAGACAGGTGTTGTGTGTGTTGTGCCTACCATCTAGCAGCTGGCAATTACCCAGCCCTGCAATGCCTCATATCCATTTTGAGACTTTTCTGCTGACTCACAAAAACATTTAATGGTTAACAAGAAGATTTTATTGTTGAAAACGGCACATTTAAAATTCCAGACCTTCCGATGTCTGCAATTTCAATTCCATCTCCAGTCCATTTAGCCGAGCACAGATGACTTCCAATATAACCCCCCCCCCCAAAAAATGCGGCGAGGAAATAGTAATATAATATTTTTCCGAACCATTCAAAATGTCCTCCCCAGCAAAAGGCTGATTTGATTAGCCTTCCAGAGTAATACGTGCATGGCCGTGCAGTACTGCCTTCTCCGGGGACAGGGAGGTTGTGCCAGAAAGACAGACCCAGATGACCCAGAGGGCCATCCAATGTGTGAAACTCTCAGCTTCTCTTTAGCAATGCTGCGTGGCAGCTCCCATCATGTCATCAGATTCAGGCCGCCGTAGCCGCACCGTGGCCAAGTGGTGTGTCATTGTCCTTTTGGCTTTTGTCCTCTCTTTCCCCAAACCATCTCATTAAATGAATTATCCACCTTCATTCATCCAAATTACCCGGTACTATAAAAAGTAGATGAGCAACAGACAACCTGAATATGCTACAAAACAATACATATTTATTTAATTCCAAGCTAATACCTACGTCTCTTCTACTTAATCGGACGTTTGAAATTGAGCTTTCATAAAGTTTCATTGTGACGGGGCCTTCATTCTTTGCAAGGCCTTGAAGAGGCCTCTCTACAGTATAGAGCCCTTTATTAAACATTCTACTTCTAACGTGTACATAAAGATTATAATTAGCCAGCGACATAATAGGTCCAATGAGAACCATTATTCATATTTTAAGACCATCTATTATAGTTCAGAAGCACTGAGTCAATTTCTAAACATGTCTAAGCTCATATACTCTCTCGTCTCACTTTCTGATCTATAGGCATCCAGTGTAACCTTTTTTTATATCGTCAATTGACTGGGATCTTTTACAAGCTACATGCCCTTGACGAGACGAGTCCTGATAGTCACTTTAACTTGTCAATTGTGTATTCAGTGTGAGGATGTCTGGCCTGTATGTAATGAGCATCGGAGGCAGCCAGCCCAGCATCGGGCCATAAACTACACGCCTGTCAATGAGACACACTGGCTTGTTTGTCCCCCCCCCCCCGTCTGTAAGCAATCAAAGTCACGCCAGGCTTGTTAAGCATGTCATGGTGACATCTTCACAAGGAGGTGGCTCAATATTTATCGAATGGAGACAGAGGAGCGGCGTATAATATCTGCCTTCCTGCGGAATTATCGCTAGTAGCGGGTCGGTTTGATGGAGAGAGAGGGAGAGCAGAGATGATCAGTCCATTGTCCGATGCTGGCCCTACACACCCTGTCCGCCTCCTGCCATTCCTATTCATTTTTGAGGATTGGGGGCAGAGACTGAGACATCTAAAATTTCAGGACTTAATTGTATATTGGATATTCTACACGAGTCTGCCCAAAGCATGGTGACAGCACCAGAAAGCACAGACACATTGAGTAGGCTCCAAGAGATTATGACAATGAAAGAAGGGGGAAGAAGAAATTGAGACAAATCCTATCTATTTGTCTGTTTTAAATCAGCGCAATGTCACCGGAAATAATGAACATTTGGGTGAGTCACACAAACATTTCAGACGGGGGAAGAAAAAAACTTCCACTCATCTAAAATGTTAATTTACAAAACGACTACATCATTTATAGTATGTTATTGATCGCCTCACAATATAATAATAAAAAAGTAGCCATGGTAATTAAAACTTGTTCAAAAAGTTTGATGAATGCTCTGACGGCTATTCTTTGTAACATACAGTATATGGTCTAATGATGCCTGGAGGTGATAAGTCTAATGATGATAATAATAATGATAATGATAATAATGATAAGTCTAATGATGCCACCGGAGGGGAAGGCTGCCCCAAATGCTTTTGCCAACCATACTATACATTTTTTTTTTGCATTGTTCGTAACCTGTTTTGTACATAATGTTGCTGCTACCGTCTATTATGACCGAAAAGATCTTCTGACATCAGAACTGGGAGGGATATAACTGGGAGGGATGGGAGGGATATAATACAGACACCCGACCAGGCCCAGATCCCCGTTATTTGCTGGAGAAGGAAACGCAGATTTTGTGAGAGAGATCAGGGTGCCTTGTGAGGATCAGGCGACGAGAGGCTAATCTGCCCTTGCCTTCCGTCCTGCTAGCTAAAGTTCAATTGCTGGAAAATAAATGGGATGAACTGAAAGCACGTTTATCCTACTAACGGGACATTAAAAACTGTAACATCTTATGTTTCACCGAGTTGTGGCTGAACGACGACATTAAAAACATATAGCTGGTGGGATATACACTTTATTGGCAGGACAGAACAGCAGCCTCTGGTAAGACATGGGGGGGGGGGGGCTTTGCATTAATATAAACAACAGCTGGTGCACGATATCTAAGGAAGTCTTGAGGTTTTGCTCGCCTGAGGTAGAGTATCTCATGATAAGCTGTAGATCACATGTCACGCCCTTGCCATAGGGAGGCTTTCATTCTCTATTTTGCTTAGGCCAGAGTGTGACTAGGGTGGGCATTCTAGTTTGATTATTTCTATGTTTTCTATTTCTTTGTGTTTGGCCGGGTGTGGTTCTCAATCAGAGGCAGGTGTATATCGTTGTCTCTGATTGAGAATCATACTTAGGTAGCCTTTTTCCCACCTGGGTTGTGGGTAGTTGTGTTCTGTATAGTTTTAGTTAACTTACAGAACTGTTCGTTTCTCGCTTTGTTATTTTTGTTCTAGTGTTCAGATTTAAAGAAATATCATGAACATGTACCACGCTGCGCTTTGGTCCACTCCTTCTTCATCAGACGAGCATGACAGAACTACCCACCACCAAAAGATCAAGCAGCATGGTAGAGAGGACTCCTGGACATAGGAAGAGATCCTGGATGGTAAGGGACCCTGGAGGTAGGCTGGGGAGTATCGCCGTCCAAGGGAGGAACTGGAGGCAGTGAAGGCAGAGCGGCAGCTTTACGAGGGAACACGGCTAGCAAGGAAGCCCGAGAGGCAGCCCCAAAATAATATTTTTGGGGGGCACATGGGGAGTGTGGCAGAGTCAGGAATCAGACCTGCGCCAACTCCCCGTGCTTACCGTGGCGAAGATGTGACTGGTCTGGCCCCGTGCTATTGGGTGATGTGCACTGTCTCGGTTCAGCTTTCACAGGGCGGTCTGCTCGGTGCCAGCTTCCCGCATTTGCCATCCTCAAACAATCGCATGGTATGCTTTCGTTGTAAAGCATATTGTAAATCAGAAAATGCAGTTAGATTAACAAGAATTTAAGCTTTTAACCGATATAAGATAAATGTTTAATATCCATCATTTTTATGACTACTTATTTGAATTGTGCGCCCTCCAATTTCACCAGATGTTGTCGACAGGTGTCCCGCTAGTGGAACGCCTAGCCTAAACAGGTCAACATTTAGAAGGCTCCAGGGCCAGATGGATCACCAGGACGTGTACTCCGAGCATGCGCTGACCAACTGGCAAGAGTCTTCACTGACATTTTCAACCTCTCCCAGTCTTAGTCTTTAACCTCTTAAGTCGACCCTCTACTTTTTCGAACATTCTGTTAAGAATCGCGCAACATTTCAGTGCCCTGCTACTCATGCCAGGAATATAGTATATGCATATGATTAGTATGTGTGGATAGAAAACACTCAGACGTTTATAAAACTGGTTAAATCACGGCTGTGACTATAACAGAACGTGCGTTTAATCGAAAAGTGCAGGACAATCTGATCACTGAAAATTGAAAAATATATCCATGCTAATACCTAAAGTTGCATTACAAAAGTATTTCGAAGTGTTTTGTGAAAGTTTATCGTCGACTTTTTTAATTTAAAAAAATTACGTTACGTTATAAAATTTTCCTTGATCACACAGTCTTCATAGATCGATATCTAGGCTATATATGGACCGATTTAATCGAAAAAAAGACCCAATAGTGATGTTTATGGGACATCTAGGAGTGCCAACAAAGAAGATGGTCAAAGGTAATGAATGTTTTATATTTTATTTGTGCGTTTTGTGTAGCGCCGACTATGCTAATTATTTTGTTTACGTCCCCTGCGGGTCTTTTGGGGTGTTACATGCTATCAGATAATAGCTTCTCATGCTTTCGCCGAAAAGCATTTTAAAAATCTGACTTGTTGCCTGGATTCACAACGAGTGTAGCTTTAATTCAGTACCCTGCATGTGTATTTTAATGAACGTTTGAGTTTTAATGAGTACTATTAGCATTTAGCGTAGCGCATTTGCATTTCCAGATGTCTAGATGGGACGCCTGCGTGTCAGGTAGGAGCAAGAGGTTAATACCAACATGTTTCAAGCAGACCACCATAGTCTCTGTGCCCAAGAACAGTAAGGTAACCTGCCTAAATGGCTACTGACCCATTGCCTCACGTATGTAGCCATGAAATGCTTTGAAAGGCTGGTCATGGCTCACATCAACACCATTATCCTAGACCCACTCCAATTTGCATACCGCCCCAACAGATCCACAGATAATGGAATCTCTATTGCACTCTACTCTTTCACACCTGCACAAAAGGAACACCTATGTGAACACCTATATTCATTGACTACAGCTCAGCGTTCAACACCATAGTGCCCTCAAAGCTCATCACTAAGCTAAGGACCCTGGGTCTAAACACCTCCCTCTGCAACTGGATCCTGGACTTCCTGACGGGCCGCCCCCAGGTTGTAAGGGTAGGTAACAACACATCCGCCATGCTGATACTCAACACGGTGGTCCCTCAGGGGTGCGTGCTCAGTCCCCTCCTGTACTCCCTGTTCACTCATGACTGCACGGCCAGGCACGACTCCAACACCATCATTAAGTTTACTGGTGACACAAGAATGGTAGGCCTGATCACCGACAACAATGAGACAGCCTGTAGGGAGGAGGTCAGAGACCTGACCGTGTTGTGCAAGGACAACAACCTCTCTCTCAACATGATCAAGACAAAGGAGACGATTATGGACTACAGGAAAAGGAGGACCAAGCACTCCTCCATTCTCATCGACGGGGCTGTAGTGGAGCAGGTTGATAGCTTCAAGTTCCTTGGCGTCCACATCACCAACAAACTAACATGGTCCAAGCACACCAAAACAGTCGTGAAGAGGGCACGACAGAACTTATTCCCCCTCAGAAGACTGAAAAGATTTGGCATGGGTCCTCAGATCCTCAAAAGGTTTTACAGCTGCACCATCGAGAGCATCTTGACGGGATGCATCACTGCCTGGTATGGCAACTGCTCGGCCGCAACGCACTACAGAGGGTAGTGCATACAGCACAGTACATTACCAGGGCAAAGCTTCCTGCCATCCAGGCAGTGTCAAAGGAAGACCCTAAAAATTGTCGAAGACTCCAGCCACCCTAGTCATAGACTGTTCTGTCTGCTACTGCACGGCAAGAGATACCGGAGCGACAAGTCTAGGTCCAAGAGGCTTCTAAACAGCTTCTACCCCCAAGCCATAAGACTCCTGAACAGCTAATCAAACGGAAACCCGGACTATTTGTATTGCTCCAGCCCCCCTCTGGAACACTGCCGCTACTCTCTGTTATTATCTACGCATAGCCACTTTAATAACTCTACCAACATGTAAATATTACCTCAATTACCTCAACACCTTTTCCCCACACTTATTGACTCTGTACATGTACCTGTATATACTGTTATTTACTTTAATCATTTGTTAATCTCATCTCTAACTTTTTTTGGGGGGTATTTTCTTAAAACTGCATTGTTGGTTAAGGGCTTGTATGTAAGCATTTCACTGTAATACTGTGACAAATACAATTTGATTTGATTCTTACTGTATTTCATGAAGCTCTTGTTGTAAGTAGCTGGCTGGACTACAAATCCCAGAGACATGATGCAGCACTGTAAACTCAGACTTCAATATGTATGGGACGGGCCCATTGAACGGTAGTGAGAAAGAACGGTACAGGTTCCCCAGGGGGCAATAATATTTTTCAATAATATGCAATTTATATCCATAAATCTCCGTTTACATTGACGCCATGTTCAGAAAATGCTCAAAAATGTCAGGAGAAATTATAGATAGCTCCGCCAGATAACAGAAATAAACATCATAAACTTTGACTAAATATACATGTTCTACATATAGTTAGAAAGATACACTGCTTCTTAATGCAACCGCTGTGCCACATTTATTTTTAACGTTACAGAATTAGTTCACTATGCAATAATCTGAGACGGCGCTCAGACGTAAGCAATATTTCTCCGCTATGTTGGAGTCAACAGAAATACAAAATTACAACATAAATATTCCCTTACCTTTGATGGTCTTCGATCAGAATGTAGTGGAAGGAGTCATACTTACCTAATATATCATTTTGTTTCAGTTCGTGTGTCCTTATAGTAGCATATGCTACGACTTTCAGCTGAAATGCATCCAAAATTACTTCTGGTCCCGAACAGTTGCGCATCAAAACTTCAAAATTACATATTATATGTCGACTAAACTGGTCAAACTAAGTGCAGAATCAAGCTTTAGGATGTTATAAATGTACAAAACAATTCTCAATTCAACCGGACAATCATACTTATCCTCAGGCGAGCGGGAACAAAGGAAGCTCTGTGCCCAAAGTGCGCCCTAACACACATGTATTTTCTCGTGACACCCACTCTTTCGCCTCCCAAAGGGTCAAAGCTCGCGGGATTTGCACAATTAAACGCTTTTCACAATTAAACGCTCTACTGAATGAGGACATCTAGTGGAAGACATAGAAAGTGTCTCCAGATCCATAGCTGGTTGGGAAGGGTGGGGGCGATGACGTCAAAGTTGCCCCAACTTTCAGTATTCCAAAACTAGTTTGGGAGATTGCCTGCACTGTGAGTTCTGCTATACTTACAGACATAATTCAAACGGTTTTAGAAGCTTTAGAGTGTTTTCTATCCAATAATAATTATAATATTATATGCATATATTAGCAATTTTGGACAGATTTTTTTTCAGTTTACTATGGGCACGCAATTCATCCAAAGGGGGCAGTATTATCCCTAGCCTTAACAGGATTTATTAAGGGCTTGTAAGTAAGCATTTCACTGTAACACTGTGACAAATACAATTTGATTGGATTCTTACTGTATTTCATGAAGCTCTTTTTGTAAGTAGCTGGCTGGACTACAAATCCCAGAGACAAGATGCAGCACTGTAAACTCAGACTTCAATATGTATGGGACGGGCCCATTGAACTGTAGTGAGAAAGAACAACGGAAGCAGACTCGCATGAACACACTCCTCAGGACTGATGATGCCAATTATCACTCCAGGCTAATTATAAAATACATAGCAGATAGGCTGTTTCAGTGGCAGACAGGTCTTTTGGTGCCAGAACAATCTTCACACATTCATCTTGTGGAGGAAATCCCCTGTGGCGTAACTACGCTTTGCCTCGAATGGTAATGCCAATAATGAGGGGACAATATAAGATAAGATATTAATTGAATTATGGAAATGAGACGTGGCCTTCTTTCTCTTCTGGGATCCCCAAAGAACACATTCCGCATATCTCAATAAAGATTTCTCTCTGATTTGCGTAGCAAAAGTCTCTGCGTGTGACTTGGAAGTCGGCAGGGGGTATGCAGGCCTAACATTAGGCGATGTGCCATAGAGGAGGAACTGGGGAGGTGGTGGTGGTGGGGAGGAGGAGGAGGAGGGTACAAGGCTGTAATTACGAGGATCTGTGCCCCGTTGGGACAGCCATGATGGAATCTGGGCAGGCTGGGAACACTGTGCTGTAATAATGACATAGTGGAGCTCCGTGAGTGTTCCTGGAGCACAGCCAGGATACTCCTACCTACAAGACCGAGGATGTAAACAGAGATAAATGATAAACTCAATATAAAAACTGCTGCTGTTCTTGACAACAGCATCAAGCTCAACCAGTCATGAATACAGAGTCATCGACCCCGAGTTAACAAGTGATGAACATCTTCCTATGTGCCTTCCTATGTGCCTCACCTGCATTCATAGCCTACTCGATGTACCATTTCATGGTTTTTGCATAGTTTTATTTAACATACACATTCAACCACTAACAACATGTTATATAAGCTTGCAGGTGGCCAGTTATATAGCACAACGCATCACAAAATCCCCCTGGGATCCACAGAACAGCTTCTACCTGGACATATACGCGGGGCTCAGTGACCTCTCTCTCTCTCTCTCTCTCTCTCTCTCTCTCTCTCTCTCTCTCTCTCTCTCTCTCTCTCTCTCTCTCTCTCTCTCTCTCTCTCTCTCTCTCTGTGTGTGTGATTGTAATGATTATATTAAAACCCTCCATGTCTCCTCTCCGACGTGGCGATAATATGCACATGGCACCACCCCAACTCTGAAAATAGTATCGCTAATGACAACAACAGTAGCGCAGCAGTGGTGTTGGTGCGGGGCGATAAGACGGAGGAGGGAAAGGGGGCGAAGAGGTTTTGCAAAAACAGTCGTATAGTTGAGACACAGGGCCTGCATCGCGGGCCGCTGCTCGCCTCTCAGCCCAGTGGAAGTCTCCCAAATCCCAGATTAAAGCTCCAACACGCCTCTAGAAATCTCCTCTGTTATCCCTCTCTCGCTCTCTCTCTCTCGCTCTGTCACTCTCTATCTGTTAGGAGAATAATTGCATAAGTGGTTTCAGCTCTCTGAATATCTCTCCCTTAAGTCAACTTGTCTCTCACACACTCCTTCCTCTTCTTTCGCTCTTCTTGCATCTTGCTCACCTGTCTTTCTTGCCTTTATTCTTCTCTTGCATCTTTCATCAATGTCTGTAGCCCTCAGATTTGCTACAGAGCTGAACCCAAGAGATACAATTGACAGAGAGAGAGAGAGAGAGAGAGATAGAGAGGGGAGGACAGGGATGAGGGTCATCTTCTCTAAAGATGACATCCTCCAAAACAATCTCAAGATGGGGTCTATTGCCATTGTATCTTTCCTGGACCCTGGTGATCGTCAATATTTATATTTCCAATTTGGTTATGATTAAAACATCATAACGCAAACCCCTACTATGATGCAATCGGATCCGATGATTCTCTCCCACCCACCTACTTACCAAGCATCTTTGTAAACTGCTCATTAAGACTTCACCGTGGCAGAGTACTGGGCGGATCAATGAAGGGAAAATCAAGCCTGATGGGCTGAGATGATACTGTCCTCGCCTGGAGAGTGGCCCGGTCCATGCTCACCCACCAGCTGTCAATCTGAAGAGTACCTCATCTACACTCCCTCCAAACACTACAGCCACCCAGCATGATACCTAAACCCTGCCAACCCCAGGATCAGTGGGAGGAGGGGGGAGGGGAAGGGAGGAGAAAGGAAGGGGAAGTGTGGGGAGGGGACCAATTCCCATGATGCCTTTGTTGTTGCTGTCGATATGGGAGATGAGCATGTGGAAAAAGTCCGCCAGAAGGTGGAGTCAAAGCACACCTTCCCTAGGTTGCCAGCATTGCATACTTGCATGATTATATGTGTGCACTCATTCAAACGTTCACGCCCAAATGCACACACACACACACGGACCCATACCCAAAATTCTGAGAGTGTTGGAGTGTCATGTTGTCTTGGCAGGGTGGCTGCAGTGGCAGATGGACTGTGCTGATTCCTTGTCCCCTATGGTTTCCCTGGTAGTGCCAGGCAGAAGAGATGGTCTTGCTGCCTGCAAGCCAGTCTAAAGTGCCTCATGTTGGGCTTCAGGAGACAAGAAAACGGCTCTCTTCATCCAAAGATGCTGTCTACTACTCTTATCTCTTTTGTAACATCTAAATGGTTGAAGGAAATTCTAATCAAAAACCTTCCAATAGCTCACTAATTGTCCAATTGGCCCTTAGCTGACAGAAACAATTGGTGTGATGAGCTCAGGTGACAGGTGAGTTCCTTTGATGCACCAATCAAAACATCCTGGCCCAGTCAGTTTAGGTCACATTTCAGTGACTCATCTTTATTGTGTCCGACATGGCAGTTCTCTCACTGTTACATTAAAGGTTTCCTCTTGATGCTCTCCACTGAGTGATAGCACTACCTGGATCACAAATGCCTCATTTGCTTTTTCATTCACAGCTATGATCGGACACTGACGCTGAAGAGGAGACATTAGCCATATCATTGTCAGAGAGCAGTGATGGCCAGTCAAGTTCTTCAAGGGTAGCTGGGTCTTCTGGCTTTATAAGTACTTATTCTATTAAGGTTACTTAAGTTCCTCAAAAGTTTCAGACTTGAGTCAATCCAGCCAATATCCCAGTTGAATGAATTGGCCCCTGATTCAATTTGAGTCTAAATCCCTGCAGGATTTACACCCTGAAGACTCAGAGTCTCCATACTCAAGAGCTGAAATGCAACACAACGTGAAAAATCTAGTTCACCTATTGCATTTGACTTGTCAACAAACAATTCATACAGGGAAATATTGACATGCTACCACACTGCTCTCGTTTTCCAAATGAGGAAAAATATCGACACTGCTACACCCCTCCCCCCCACCAACATACCCCCATGTGATTAATGAGATTCACCTCGGAATGAATCTGCCTCAATTTCTGACAGGAGGGATTGACTGGTGACAGGAGATCATTATATGTAACCACTCTAGACAAGAATGTCAGTCACTTTGATGTGATAGCATTCTGTTTCACATTGTTCCAGTATTCCACACATTGATGTTGTTACAGCTGTTGAAAGGAGCGGACCAAGGTGCAGCGTGGTGAGCGTACATTTTCACTTTATTTTAGAAATGACGCCGCCTAAACAAAACAAAACGTGAAGCGTCAGGCATTGTGCCACCAAACAAAGTTAACCTCCCACAAACACAGGTGGGAAAAGACAACGATAGACAGCTGTCCCTGATTGAGAACCATACCCGGCCAAAACCTAGAAATAGAAAATCATAGAAAAAGGAACATAGAATGCCCACCCCAAATCACACCCTGACCAAACCAAAATAGAGACATAAAAAAAAGCTCTCTAAGGTCAGGGCATGACAGATGTTTACTCCCTTTGAAGACAACAACAAGAACCAGGAATAAATATGTAGTGGTCGCTGTCACTGCTCACTTCAAAAGCGCCATTCGAGCATTGATCAAGGTTTTGCTCGATTCGACATGATCTGTGGTCAATAAAGCCAGTGGCCGTGTCAAAACCCTGTTATTTCTGGACCGGTTGGTGAAAGATGAATCTGTATTGATTTGCCAAGTTTGTCTGAGGTTGTAAATCATCAGGAGATATTATTCTTCACAAAGTGGGCTACAATGTTGTGAGAGACAGAATGCTCTGGAGTCTAGCTATCCTCCATCCATGTCATTTTGATGAAACTACAAAGCTAGATGGTGGAAGAGTAGGTCTAAAACTGACTGTCTAGACATACAGTAGTTATGTGCTCCATGTGCAGTGGTGGATGAACATACAGTACTTTATATTCAACATGATTATAGATGAAAATGGTCAACCCTAACATATGATACATTTGCATTCTATACCAAAACCCAGCAACTTAACAGCTAACGATTTGTGATTTCTAAGGATGGATCTATATTGATCAACCATTTTGCTCAACACCTGCTCAATCAAAGTAATCATTCTACATGCAGTAATTAATTACCCACAGGACCGCGAGATTTCTGCCTGACATATCATCTTTTGTCCTCGAACAAAGAATGCAAATCTCACAGTCCCTACTCCTCAGTGTGGCTAAAAGTCTACAGTGTGCTTGAGAACCGTGGGCGATGCAACACATAAGCTGATCAATAGTGTTAAGGGAAGGGATCACTGGTGCTACCTCACTTTCCAACCAAGGTCCACGAATTGAAGATCAAACTGAAGGAGAGAGGAGTTTCAGCAACTCTTGTAGGACAATAGAATTCAATAAAAGAAACAAAGTAGAACAATAGGCTTTCTTGAAGCTCAGATTGGAGATGCTTCAGTGATCTCAGATTCCAGGAAAAGGAGCAGCACAATTGGCCAGGACTATGGTGGTTCTACTGGGCAAAGTATCACACAAGGTAACAAGCTCCTCTCCCAACACTTCACGTACCTCTTACTCCATCCAGTCAGAAGGTACTGGAGGTTGAATCTACCAAGACCCAAATTAAATCCCTCCAGACTGTCCCTATGGGGGGAGAGCGAGAGAGAGCATGAGACAGTGTGATAGATGAAGTGAGAGAGGAGAAAGACAGAGAGAGAGACTCAAAGGTTGTTACTGGCCACGGGGTAGCGTGGAACTGTGAAAGGTATTAGCACATTGGGAGAAATCTGCCAATATTATGCTGCCTGCCAGCAGATGCCGAAAACATCTTCCTCTTATCACATAATCCATTTCCTGCTTGAGCAGGTGTTTCCTAGAGCGTGTCTGTGAAAAATGGCAGAATTGAGCTGGATCAATTCTCTTTTAGTGTTCATCTTGTCTGTGATCTTTGGAAAGTGGTTAATGTATTTTACCAGAGATCAGAGGAAACAACTCTTTTAGTGGAGTTTCTACAGGTCTTATGACTCCCTTTTCAGCTTGTACATAGCACACATACCTTTTTCATGGCTGAAAGTGAGGCTTTAAATGGAGAAATGATAGACTAGAGGAGAGCCTCTTCTTATCGACCGATTATAATCACCACTACAAGACATTCTGCAGATGTAGCGTATCAGTTCACTGACTTTGTTAGGCTAGCCTTAAGCAGGTCCTTAACAGTTTTTGATATTTATAAACAACCCACTGTGAACAATATACAGTATAATCCACAGTGAATAGAGCCATCTGCTTGGGGACAAAACAGTAATTATATAACAATTATACATTGAATGTGTATTGTGTAACAACATCATGATTTGACATTATTATTCTAACATAGGCATTTGAGAGGGAGGTATGTGATATATTTGGACTTAAATAGACTGTGAAAGGGAGTAGACCTCACTGACGCACAAATGCACGGACACACACAGACATGCGCGCACGCCGTTCAGGAGTTGGGTGGAAGGAAACACACTCTGCCTTTAGGACAGTTTTATGTAACATTGCCAGAGGGATAGTCATGAAGGTTAGAGTGACGTCGTTGTGACACAACACAAGAAGAGAGAGAGAGAGAGAGAGAGAGAGAGAGAGAGAGAGATTGACTTGATGGTGACATGGACAGTGTCTGTCTGAGCAGCCCTGCCTCAGTGGGGACAGCACGGCAGGGATTGTGATACTAATCCTAGCCTGCTTCACAGAGTGTTTAAACAGATGGGCCCGGCTGCTGTGAAAGCCTCACTCACAGATTGCCTTGGAAACCGTTTGAAAAGTGAAAAGAACAAGAGAAAGAGAGTGAAAAGTGATAGATGCTCTGGGTGGCTAACTCTGTTGCTAGAGCCAAACAGAAATATGTGTTAGATCATCGGAATATGATGGAATATGTGCACATAAATGTGATGGTTATGCCACGGGTTCCAGCTTGATAAATATTGGTTTCAGGGTATGCCCAATAATATAAGGATGCATACTGACATGTCGGCTAAGACTTGGTGTCCTTACGTCAGACTTAATTCATCCTAATAATACTTATGATCATGGATTTCCAAAGATATTTCCCACTCGTCAAAAGTTACAATATGAAGGCTTAAAGAATCCGTAGGAGTCTATTGACGCACCTGGGTGTCAATCTAATAAACATCATTTTAAAAATCCCCATCAAAATCTGTCAGTTTTGTACTAGTTTTAAGCTAGACATTTTTTTTGCATGACCTCTGTCTCATCCGCCTATGTTGCCCTTCCTCATCTGCGGTGGAAAGTGGAAACAGCTACAGCGCTGTTTGTCAGAGCAGATATGACCACTCTGTAAAAAGATGAAACTCTCACAAACACGATGGTGTTTTCCCGTTTGCTCTATGACCCCCACACGTATCATGGGACTCATCTGAAGGTAACCCATACAAATGAATGGGAGTATGGAGGTAGTTTTCTGCCAACAAAAATAAGGGGTTAAATCAGTGGCAACCCTTCATTCAGGGCAGGTAGGGCAAAATGATTAGGTTAATAAAGCTGCATACAAAACTGGTCTCTTTTTTTGCTTTCTTGAGTAAGTCAGCTCCAAAATGCAGGTTTTTCATCCAAGCTCAGTGCTTTCTGTGGTGGAGGGGCAGCCAGCGGAACATACAGAGCGTATGGGTTGGTAATCTTCTTATGTTGCGCCGTGAATGTGTTCTGTCACTCATGGCGACACTGCATCACGACAAAAGCTACAGGCAGAGCTTGAAAGTTCAAGCCCCCTTGGGTGCTGCCATAGATTTCCATAAGACGTGCCCATTCAAGAAGGCTCAAGGTCATTGGCAACAGATAAAATTAAGTCAAATCACGTTACATCTACCGTAGCTTTGATTGGACTGATTATGTCAACATCATACTTTCAAAATCTTTGCTAGCAAGCTAGACAAGCAGTCATCATCATGAATCATGTCGACAATCTACTGGAAAATCCTTTTCAATTATAGAAAACATATCGGTGCGTATCAGCCATTGGACATAAACATTACACAACAAGTTGGATATCGCAAATTCAGCAATGACTGGTTTGGAAGGAATCAGTGGCTAACTACACGCATTGCAAAGCAATCCTTATTTTGGCTCCCCTGCCTGCTTATTTGGTGGAAAGGGTGTGTGGTCCAAGTCTTTGTTTAAGGTTCTCTTTTCCAAGCTTTTTAAGGACAAACATTCACACGCAACACCATGGGCCAGAAAAGGTTGAACGCATTGGCCATGCTGTCAAGCCAGCATGACTTCTTCCGTGTTCAAAACAACTGGAAACTCGGAACTGGGAAATCTCAGACATCAGTGAGTATAAGACAACTGGGAACTCTGGAAAAAAAACAAATTCTGATTGGGAAAATACGTTTTAAATGGTCATCCAACTCGGAATTCCAAGTCGAGAAGTCAACTCCATCTTAAAGATCACTGACGTCATGATTCAACCTGTTTTTTTTCTGATTTCCCAGTTCTTGAAAGCACCATAAATCCAGAAAATGCCAGACTTTGATTACAAAGTTTCATAACAAAGTTTGCCCACAAGAAGGACGGCCGCCCACAAGAAGGCCGCCCACAAGAAGGATGGCCGAAAATCCAAAAATGTCTTGTATGTTGCTACATAAATGATGTAATATTCCAGGGAGATATGTCTAGAGTAGCTAAGAAAGTAATAATAAGTGTATGTTGTGTTGAAAGCTGTCAGTAGCTGATGTGCTTCACCCTAATAATTTGTTCCCTTTCCCCATCATAACTTGATCACATGATCATAACTCGATCACAGAAACATGATCACACAGTTTCTGTGACTACCTAACACATCATCAGAGTGCGCAGCAGAACACTGTGTGCTGGAAACACCCGGTTTGTTATTTTTGACTAAAACATAACCAAACTTTGTTAAATATGAACATGTTTTTGCATGAATTCCGTGACACGGATACTTTTTAACAGCTAGGACCGCTATTTCTTATCCCGGAATCCCACTGAACTGACAGGTTGAAGTCTGCTTGACATAGCCGCTAACCTGACTAAGCTGCTAGCCAAAGTTAGTCCAAGAAAAGTTTTACAATTGAGTTCTCTTTGTCTGGAGAAGTAAATGAATGATTCCTTGGCTGTAGAAGCTGTATCTACTAAGCTTTGTTTCGGGACAAACTATAGTTCCAATGTGGCAATTGTTTGCTTGCTGACGATTATAGACTTGAGTTGGCTTCCTTGATCATGCATGTCGCCAGCCTACGCATTTGCGCTTGTTTAATGCATCTCCGCCTTGTCATTTGTCACTATCCGACAGACCGGTGTTTGCCAGGGCAGCCATCTAATGCCTCTCCTCCCCCATTTGATAGCAGAGTCAAAGGAGCACAGAAAGAGGAGCATGGCAATCAACGATGGTCGCATGTCACAAGTTGTGGAACCCGAAGACACTCGCAAAGCTGTCTACACTCCCAACAAGAGGCCCGGAGCGGATACAAACACTGAACAGTTGCGCATCCCTGGAGCCTGATCTTCCTGCACCTTAATAGCTGAGGGTACCTGTGTCTGTGGCTGCTATGCCTACTCCTACTCTTTCCCCTTTGAGTTTTAAGTCGACCTTGGCAACCTTCCGTCCCTGCTCTGGATCAAGCAGGGCTTCTCTATCCGTCAGAGGCCTGCACCAGGCGCCAGGAGCTGCGGGCTCAGGTTTTTACTGCTTCTCGCCCGCCCTTAAAGGGTTCTCTGAATCCTGTGAAGCCTGGGAGTGGGCAGATTTCCTCCTCTTTCTCCCCAGCCATGATTTTGGGCAGCTCGATCATAAGAAATGTGACTGTTCCTGGTGCGAGAACAATGTCCTATTCCAGGGGCTCCAGTAAATTGCATTACTAAGCTGCTACTGAATGTACTACGTCTGGACATAGAAATCGATTCTATCGTAGTCCATGTGGGTTTTAATCCCATTATGAAGGGCAGATCTGAACAGTTGAAACTAGATTTTAAAGAGCTGATTGACTCTCTGCTAGACACACCATCATATCTGGTCCGTATGCCCTCTGAATCGTGGCAATGAATGCTTTAGCAGGATTCTTTCTCTTCACAACTGGCTACTTGATTATTGCTGCTCAGTTTGTGTAACTTTTGTTGACAATTTCAATACCTTTTGAAAACAAAACATGTTTTATCAGGAGGATGGGATCTACCCAAATAATTTGGGTTTGTGGACCCTTTCACAGCATTATAAGGCTGAGTTGAGACAATGACTTATCAATGACCCAAGCCCAGCTCAGTTAGTCCCTGCCATTGTGTCGCTGAGTCGTCATAATAGGAGTTTCTATGGAGTTTTTCTTAGCCACCGTGCTTCTACACCTGCATTGCTTGCTGTTTGGGGTTTTAGGCTGGGTTTCTGTAGAGCACTTTGTGAAATCAGCTGATGTAAGAAGGGCTTCATAAATACATTTGATTGATTGATAATGCTTTAGCAAATGTACATTATACCCGGGGCGTTGGTAGACACAATGTAAGTAATCTAATTCATGTACCTCTAACTGACATGAATGCCTCTGCTGATCATACAGCTATTTTATGCAGCAATCATGTGTTTATTGACCAGATTTAAGCTGTTAGCACTAGTAGGATGTGCACTGTGTGCAGCTCACCCTGCACTAACATAAATAACATGAGAATATCTACTTCTGCTAAAATTCTCAGTAAAGCAATGAAAACAAGCAAGCATCCCAGAAAAGTTCTCAAAATAGCCCACATTAACATATGTAGCTTAAGAAATAAGGTTCATGAAAATAATTACTTGCTAGTAACAGATGACATTCATATTTTGACTATCTCTGAAACTCACTTAGATAATACCTTTGGTGATACAGTGGTAGTAATACAAGGTTGTAACATTTACAGGAAAGACAGATTTGCCAGTGGCGGAGGTGTTGCTGTTTATATTCAGAACCACATTCCTGTAAAGCTTAGAGAGGATCTCATGATAAATACTGTTGAACTAATATGGCTACAGGTTCATCTGTCTCACCTAAAGCCCATTATTGTGGGAAGCTGCTATAGAACACCAAGTGCTAACAGTCGGTGTCTGGATAAAATGTGTGAAATGCTTGATAATGTATATGATATCAACAGAGAGGTACATTTTCTGGGTGATTTAAATAATGATTGGCTTTCATCAAGCTGCCCACTCAAGAAAAAGCTTCAAACTGTAACCGGTATCTGCAACCTGGTTCAAGTTATCGGTCAACCTACCAGGGTAGTTACAAACAGCACAGGAATGAAATCCTCACCATGTATTGATCACATCTTTACTAATACTGCAGAAATGTGCATGAAGTGCCCATTCAAGAAGCAGTATCCAGCAGTATCCAGATCCATCAAATGTAGTCATCACAATATAGTAGCCAATTCTAGGAAAACCAAAGTTCCAAAGGCTGGGCCTAATATAGTATATAGGAGGTCATATAATATGTTTTTAGTGACTACTGTGTTGTTGATGTCCTTGGTGTGTAATGAGGAGCAAACAGGCACTACACTCGACACATTTATGAAATTGCTTATCCCAGTTACTAATAAGCATGCACCCATCAAGAAAATTACTGTAAAAACTTAAATCCCATTGATGAGGAATTGAAAAATGGTATGGTTGAGAATGATTTTGGAAAATATTGTGTTTGACCAGATACAATGCTATTTTACAGGAAACAAATTGATAACAGCACGCTTATAGGGAGGGACATTCAACAAGCAAAGCACTTACACAAATAACTGATGATTGGCTGAGAGAAATTGATGATACAAATATTGTGGGGGGGGGGGGTGTTTTGCAAGACTTCAGTGTGGCTTTTGACATTATTCATCATGATCTGCTGCTGGAAATACGTACAGTTTGTGTTTTGGCTTTACATCCCCTACTATGTTGTGGATAAAGAGTTACCTGTCTAACAGAAACCAACGGGTGATCTTGAACATAATCCAGGTAGAATCAAAATGTCCTGTCAAGACCCCTTACTTTTTTCAATCTTTACTATCGACATGCCTCTGGCTTTGAGTAAAGCCAGTTTGTCTATGTATACGGATGACTCAACACTATACACGTCAGCTACTAGAGTGACTGAAATGTCTGCAACACTTAACAAAGAGCTGCAGTTAGTTTCAGAATGGGTGGCAAGGAATAAGTTAGTCCTAAATATTTTTGTGGAAATTTAGCAAGTTGATATGACTAAACTGCTTGGAATAACCCTGGATTGGTCAAAACATATCGATACAACTGTAGCTAAAATAGGGAGAAGTCTGTCCATAATAAAGTGCAGCTCTACCTTCTGAACAGCATTATCAACAAGACAGGTCCTACAGGGTCTAGTGTTGTCCCACCTGGACTACTGTTCAGTTGTGTGGTCTGGCACCACAAAGAATGACTTTGGAAAATTGCAATTGGCTCAGAACAGGGGAGCACGGCTCGCCCTTGGATGTTCACAGAGAGCTAACATGAGTAATATGCATGTCAATCTCTCCTGGCTCAAAGTGGAGGAGAGATTGATTTCATCACTACTTGTATTTGTGAGAGTTGTTGAAAGCACCAACCTGTCTGTTTAAACGACTAGCACACGGCTCAGACACCCATGCATACCACACAAGACATGCCAGACCCCAGGAAGAGTAGCTGATGCCTTGGCAGCAGCTAATGGAGATCCCTAATAAATACAAATACCTAGCCTACTGTTCTGTCTTGGTGGTGCACATTTAGCCTAAAGCCTGTTTTAGAGAAATGTCATCATCGAATATGTCACGTTCTGACCTTTATTTCCTTTGTTTTGTCATTATTTAGTATGGTCAGGGCGTGAGTTGGGTGGGCAGTCTATGTTTGTTTTTCTATGTTTTGGGGTATTTCTATGTTTCGGCCTAGTATGGTTCTCAATCAGAGGCAGGTGTCATTAGTTGTCTCTGATTGAGAATCATACTTAGGTAGCCTGGGTTTCACTGTGTGTTTGTGGGTGATTGTTCCTGTCTCTGTGTTTTGCACCAGAGAGGGCTGTTTTTGGTTTTCCACGTTTATTGTTTTGTAGTGGTCATGTTTATCTGTTTTCATTAAACATGAGTCAATATAACCACGCTGCGTTTTGGTCCTCTACTTCACCACAGGAAAACCCTTACAGAATCACCCACCGCAACAGGACCAAGCAGCGTGGTAACGGGCAACGGCAACGGCAAAAGCAGCAGCAGGAGAAGGAACAGAGGCAGCAGCAACAGGAGCAGCAGCAGTGGGAGAGGCTCTCACACACCCTCCCCCTCTCTATTTCTCTCCCTTTCTCGCTCGCTCTCTCTCACCCCCCTACTTGGAGAAATGGACTTGGGAGGAGATTCTAGACGGGAAAGGACCCTGGGCAAAGCCAGGAGAATATTGCCGCCCCAAGGCCGAGCTGGAGGCAGCAAAAGCAGAGAGGCGGCATTATGAGGAACTAGCACGGCAGAGCGGATGGAAGCCCGAGAGTCAGCCCCAAAAATTTCTTGGGGGGGCTCACAGGGAGTATGGCTACGCCAGGTAGGAGACCTGAGCCAACTTCCTGTGGTTACCGGGGGGCTAGAGAGACCGGGCAGGCACCGTGTTATGCTGTGGAGTGCACGGTGTCCCCAGTGCGGGTGCACAGCCCGGTGCGGTACATTCCAGCTCCGCGTATCGGCCGGGCTAGAGTGGGCATCGAGCCAAGTGCCATGAAGCCGGCTCTACGCATCTGGTCTCCAGTGCGTCTCCTTGGGCCGGCTTACATGGCACCAGCCTTGCGCATGGTGTCCCCGGTTCGCCTGCATAGCCCAGTGCGGGCTATTCCACCTCGCCGCACTGGCAGGGCGACCGGGACCATTCAACCGGGTAAGGTTGGGCAGGCTCAGTGCTCAAGAGCTCCAGTGCGCCTGCACGGTCCGGTCTATCCGTCACCACCTCCACATACCAGCCCTCCAGTGGCAGCCCCCCGCACCAGGCTGTCTCTCCGGCTCATCCTTACAGAGCCTTCCTCCTCTCCGGCGCTGCCGGAGCCTCCCTCCTCTCCGGCGCTGCTGCCGGAGCCTCCCGCCTGTCCGGCGCTGCTGCCGGAGCCTCCCGCCTGTCCGGCGCTGCTGCCGGAGCCTCCCGCCTGTCCGGCGCTGCTGCCGGAGCCCCTGAGCCCCTCAGCCCAGAGCTTCCGCCCCGAGCTTCCGCCCCGAGCTTCCGCCCCGAGCTTCCGCCCCTCTGTCCCGAGCTTCCGCCCCTCTGTCCCGAGCTTCCGCCCCTCTGTCCCGAGCTTCCGCCCCTCTGTCCCGAGCTTCCGCCCCTCTGTCCCGAGCTGCCCCTCAGTCCAGTGGGGTAATTTAGAGGGGTCGCCATGGTTAGAAAGCCACGGAGGCGGACAATAAAGCGGACTAAGACAATGTTGAAGTGGGGTCCGCGTCCCGCGCCAGAGGCGCCACCGCGGACAGGCGCCCACCCAGACCCTCCCCTATAGGTCAAGGTTTTGCGGCCGGAGTCCGCACCTTTGGGGGGGGGGTGGTACTGTCACGTTCTGACCTTTATTTCCTTTGTTTTGTCATTATTTAGTATGGTCAGGGTGTGAATTGGGTGGGCAGTCTGTTTGTTTTTCTATGTTTTGGGGTATTTCTATGTTTCGGCCTAGTATGGTTCTCAATCAGATGCAGGTGTCATTAGTTGTCTCTGATTGAGAATCATACTTAGGTAGCCTGGGTTTCACTGTGTTTGTGGGTGATTGTTCCTGTTCTGTGTTTTGCACCAGATAGGGCTGTTTTTGGTTTTCCACGTTTATTGTTTTGTAGTGTTCATGTTTATCTGTTTTCATTAAACATGAGTCAATATAACCACGCTGCGTTTTGGTCCTCTACTTCACCACAGGAAAACTCTTACAGAATATTGTAGGAGGGTTCATTGTCTGCTTATATGCCCCCCTTGATTTATCCCACAGTTCTGACTTGGTGTACAGAGAGAATGTTCTGAATTCTGTTGCTGTACATTTTGAAAGTGCTGAAGGAATAGTTATATTGACAACATCCATCTTAGCTCGCTCGTGAATGTCTTAATCCGAAATTACGGATTGCCTTTTATCCGCTCATCGTTCCCTTATGCCATAGTTTGTACATCTCAATTGTCAGCAGACAAAAAAAAACAAGGATTCACTCCATGGTGCTGAAAAGAAAGCTCTGTTGGGACAGCTTTGTTTGTGGGCACCGTTTGTCACCTTTATAGTGCAATTCATGTATTGTTTAATGTTGTGTTGTGTAGTGGCTTTGCTGGCATGCATCTACAAAATTTTGGGGGAGTTTGCCCCACCAAGATTTACATGCTACAATCGCCAGTGGGTTAAATATATGCCCTGAACGTTCTTATATCTCTTAGATATAGGACGGACACTTCAAAACCTTATTCCTTAAGAATTTTTTTTTTTCCAATGCATTTCTATGGTCTATAGTAGTATGGGCCATATTCAATATTTTATCAAATCCTTTGTAAATATTTGTTTAATATACCTAAAGGGATCCTAAAATTCTAAATCAAATAGCTAAAGGATCCATAATAATTCCATACGTTGGCTTAGTAGAACCCCCCCACACACACACACACACACACACACACACCTCTAACGTGCAAATGTGTATAAGGATTCCCAACTCGTCAGGAACATACTGGTTCAGCGAGATAAGCAAATTGACTGCATTAACAGCGGTGACGGCTGTATAATGGACAAGGCCACCACACTGAATACGGGCACACAGAGAAAGTACAGCTGCAAGCAGCAATTCAAGACTACAAGCAGATAAGAGTTTTAGTATTATTCAAATAACGTGGAAAGCTTTCTTTTTTTTCCCAGAGATGCATTTGTTCTTCAACAAATGTTGACATTTGTACCCTGTTTTCGATTCCAAATGGTTGCTACAGAGCCACCGTGTTTTCAATCAACACCGTATCGTCTGTGTGAGTGTGTGGCCTGTTGCCTCCGTAAAAGTAGTACTGTATGTGTGAAGTTCTTACTGAGAAGAAAATCACATACAAAGGGCAGATGTTGGTTGAACAACAATACAAAAAATAAATTGGAGTTTGTGCAGCTTCATTGCTAGGGACCCAGAGATCCCACATCGGTGTCTTTTCCCCCATGTAAAAGAACGTTCAACAACTTACTTTCGTTTCAAAATTCCATTCATGCTCATAAAAACAAAAAACAAAACTATTTCAAAGATTTGAATTCTTCTCCATACCGGAGTGACTCATGTAAGAGGAAAATAAAACCGTGAATCTCTGTCCCTCTTTCACCTGACTGGGGAGATGTTCTCTCCATCTCGTTTCTACTCGGAGCACTTTGTTTTCTCTCCATTCTCTCTGTTCAAAAAGTGCTTTGGTTTTTCATCACCTTTCCACAACTCGGCAGTCTCTTTGTCTCCCTGATGGGGGGAAATGTTTGGTCTTTCTGTTCTTTTCTATTTGTTCATAACCAAGCACTTCTTCCCAGCTCCATTATTACAAATACCTTTGGTTGATAATGGAGAAAAGCTGACATGGTGGCTTTCCATTCTTGCGTTGCATAAAAGGTTTTACCATAACGCCTGGTGCCATTTATTTGATCGAGAAAAACAGGGACTTTCACGCAGATCAAAATTTACAGAAGTAAAATAACCACAAACCTATTGAAGACATGAAAAGAATGTCCTGTCCACGAAAACAAAACATGAACGAGGCAAATCTGTCAGCTACTCCGATAATCACAGAACGGTAGAGACCAGGAGTGGCACATGAGACAGTGAGAGAGAGGGGGGGGGGGGGGGGGGGGTGAGGGAGAGCGAGCGCTTTGACACCTCACCATGACACTGACACGTCACAGGAGGAAGAGCGAGAGAGAGCATAGAAGGGGCGGAGGGGGTTCCTGTCAGAGCTCCCAGGCTCGCAGGCCTGGCATGTGGAAGATGGAAGACAGAGGATGCCCCCACCAGCAGGGCAATCAAGCTCAACAGATGGCGCCAACGTCTGGGATCCTGAGACTGCTTACGCCCAGCTAGAGCAGAACTGGTGATGGAGACGCATAAGAACCATCTGAGCAGCACATGAGTGGGTGCAAGGGGAGTGGGGAGGGATGTATAGGCACATGTGTGTGTGTGTGTGTGTGTGTGTGTGTGTGTGTGTGTGTGTGTGTGTGTGTGTGTGTGTGTGTGTGTGTGTGTGTGTGTGTGTGTGTGTGTGTGTGTGTGTGTGTGTGTGTGTGTGTGTGTGTGTGTGTGTGTGTGTGTGTGTGTGTGTGTGTGTGTGTGAGCGACAGCGTGTGTTACAGTGTGTGGGTGCGTGTAGCCTACCTGAGGCTGACACACTGTAGACTAAAACATTGCCAATGCAAATGTGATTAATTAGCTAGTTATTTATAATTTCCACAAATCACACCTACTTCAAATGGTAAAGATTTTGTGTGACTGCTAATTCTTCCAATTGACATTCATGGCTGGAGTGTTATGCTTAGGGTAAAAATATGACAGTCACTTGTGTATTCATGTATCTTCGCTATTGACAAAAACAGAGGGTAAATGAAGGTGAGAGGAGGCCAGTGAGTTGCACAAAAACAACGTAAAGATTTGAATAGAGCAGGGAAGGTAAACCGTAAGAAAGGTTTAGTACAGCACTGACATAGCAAGAGATAGATAGACGGGGGAGGGCAGGTTTTTCAAATGGGCTCCTTATAAAACACACACACACACACACACACACACACACACACACACACACACACACACACACACACACACAGTGTATATAAATGCTGCAGTGTATACACACATATCCTCCCAAATTAAATGGGCAGAAAGAACCAGAGATTTATCCTATCCCAGACAGATGAAATACTATGAAAGAGTGGGGGTTGTTCAAAAGCATAAAAGATCGTTACATCTGCCTATTCTAAATAATGGTCTTTCTTCTTCCAAGCTAAAGATAAATCACTGACACTTTATTATTCTGATGCGTTGATGTGTGTTCAAATGTATATGTCATCTGAGTAGAGCACTTAACGGTTCTATTCTGCAACAACATCTCCTCTCACCATCACCATTTGACCGTCACCATCCAATTGAAACTCTCAATAGCCTCACATTTATTTCTACCTCTGGCCATAAAAATGACACTGCATAACACCCCCACACCATAAAACATGCATATATATTCCTATGTCTTTATTAAGATTTCATGTAGTGACATGTTTGCTTCTAGGTGAGAAAATGCCATTTCAAATTTAATTTATTTTTCACACTAAATAGATTTCCAACCCTATGCAAGCCATGAACCGGGATGCCCCCTTTTCCAAATAATTCACCTAGACGTATGGAATCCATACTGTATGTGATTGGGAAAGAGGGTGTAATGTTTATGATGACCCCCAACACTCCTTTTTTAGATTAGATTAGATTCAACTTTATTGTCATTGAACAGAGTCAGAATGCTCTCGACGGTGCGCCGGTAAACGTTCACCAGGATCTTGGGAGACAGGCGGGCCTTCTTCAGCCTCCTTAAAAAGTACAGGCGCTGCTGCGCCTTTGAGACCAGGGTTGAGGTGTTGAGCGTCCAGGAGAGGTCCTCGGAGATGTAGACACCCAGGAATTTGAAGCTGGGCACACGCTCCACCTCAATGCCATCAATGAGAACTGGGGCGGGACTGCAGTTTTTAGACTTCCTGTAATCATCAATGAGCTCCTTGGTTTTCTTTGCATTGAGGACCAGGTTGTCGTCAGCGCACCATGCAGCCAGGTGCATCGCTGTTAATAATGCTGCATGGACACCGGCTAATGGCTACTGGTCCCAATCCGCTTCTGGTGTTTGCTCTAATAGTGGTCACTTTTACTTCCTGTACTGTTCCCCTTAACCCGCCCTAGACTGCAATGAGCGCTGATGGGGCCCCGGACATGACACAGGCATGAATATGAGTCAATAGAGTGGGTCCATTATCTAAGACGGAGGAGAAAAACATTTAAGCAATAAGGCACAAGGGGGTGTGGTATGTGGCCAATATACCACAGCTATGGGCTGTTCTTAGCCACGACGCATTGTGGAGTGCCTGGACACAGCCCTTTGCCATGGTATATTGGCCATACTGTATACCACAAACCCATGAGGTGCCTTATTGCTATTATAAACTGGTTACCAATGTAATTAGAGCAGTAAAAACAAATGTTTTGTCATACTGGTGATATACGGTCTGATATACCAGGGCTGTCAGCCAATCAGCATTCAGGGCTTGAACTACCCCGTTTATAATGTCCAATAAAGTAGTGTGGATGTGCAGTGAAACCAAAACAGTACTGCTCCAGTGGTGTGTGGGCGTCGTGGAGCAGCTGTCAGCTCAAAGATGAAATTTGAACGATCCATTTCAGTGAAATGAAGGCTCTTGGAATAGAGCCCCCCTGGCACAAGCAGATTTATATTAGTTTACCAAACAATGTGGTTAGAATAACTGAACAACAACGCAAGGACAACCAAGATTGATTTTTGAGTGCCTCTGGTCTAGGCGTTTGGTCAGCGGTTGGTTGGTGGCCATCTTCAGAGGCCACAGTCACAAATTACAATTAATCTACTGTTTTATAAATAATTCTGACTCTTCCATCTACACCTAGTTTCTCTTTTATGCATAAATGAAAAGAAAATCAAGGAAGGCGATAATTCATTGAAAGTTAGGTGGATTTAAAACCATCCCAACCAACCCATTTCCATATACAGCAGCTGCTGTGGCTATGGAGGAGAAAAGAGATGTGCATTGGGCTTCATTATGATTCCAGCCGGACATATTTGTCAGGGATTATCTCTGAATGTCTAACACTTAATTACCGTAGGGCCACTGTGTAGGGCGTCCCTTAGAGAGCTCTGCTGGCTGGTTGGCTGCAGCTGGTACCTCTGGGGTGCCCTTCCGACCTGCCTGCCCAGTGTTACCCGTGGTCTGCCACCATGCCCTCACACCACACCATGTCCTTATCATCCAGCTGCCCGGTCAACCAAGGGCCAAGCCTTTGTATCCATTTACATTTAAGCAGACACTCTTATCCAGAGCAATTTACAGGAGCAATTGGTGTTAAGCACCTTGTTCAAGGGCACACCGACAGATTTTTCACCAAGTCAGCTAAGGGATTTGAACCAGCAACATTTCAGTTACTGTCCCAAGGCTCTTAACCACTAGGCTACCTACTGCCCGGTGTCATCATTGCTTCAGGGGAAGAGCCAGATATTGAATATAGATAGTCATATTATACAGAAACACATACAAATACCACTTTCTATGTTCTTTCATCTAGCCTGGATTTGCCTATAAGTGTATAGATTAAACTGTCCATGCACTTGTTGTTTTTCTGCCTCTTTGTTTTATCACAGTGGAGTCAGCAATTACTAGCTTTGCCCTTAGACAAAGTAACTCCTTAATATGATCATTCCACCCTGCTGCTCCCACATTTCACGGCTATTAACCCTTTTTAGATTTCTCTGAGCCCCTAACATTTTAGGAGGCAGCGCCCATTTGAGAATGAATGCATTAATCAAAACGAATCCAGAGATTGTATTTTCGATTTCTCCATTGAAATTCATGTAAAAGGCCTTGGTAAAAGTCTGTGCATATACAGTTGAAGTCGGAAATTTACATTCACCTCAGCCAAATACATTTCATCTCAGTTTTTCACAATTCCTGACATTTAATCCGAGTAAAAATTCCCTGTCTTAGGTCAGTTAGGATCACCACTTTATTTTAAGAATGTGAAATGTCAGAATAATAATAATAATAATATTTCTTTCAACACATTCCCATTGGGTCATAAATTTACATACACTCAATTAGTATTTGGTAACATTGCCTTTAAATTGTTTAACTTTGGTCAAACATTCCGGGTGGCCTTCCACAAGCTTCCCACAATAAGTTGGGTGAATTTTGGCCCATTCCTCCTGACAGAACTGGTGTAACTGAGTCCGGTTTGTAGGCCTCCTTGCTCGCACACGCTTTTTCAGTTCTGCCCAAAATAATCTACAGGATTGAGGTCAAGGCTTTGTAATGGCCACTCCAATACCTTGCCTTTGTTGTCCAACTTTGGAAGTATGCTAGGGGTCATTGTCCATTTGGTTGGCCCATTTGCGTCCAAGCTTTAACTTCCTGACAGATGTCTTGAGATGTTGCTTCAATATATCCACATGATTTTCCGTCCTCATGATGCCATCTATTTTGTGAAGTGCACCAGCCCCTCCTGCAGCAAAGCACCCCCACAACATGATGCTGCCACCCCCGTGCTTCATGGTTGGGATGGTATTCTTCGGCTTGCAAGCCTCCCCCTTTTTCCTCCAAACATAATGATGGCCATTATGGCCAAACAGTTCTATTTTTGTTTCATTAGATGAGAGGACATTTCTCCAAAAAGTATCATCTTTGTCCCCATGTGCAGTTGCAAACTGTAGTCTGGCTTTTTTTATAGTGGTTTTGGAGCAGTGGCTTTTTTCTTGCTGAGCGGCCTTTCAGGTTATGTCGATATAGGACTCTTTTTACTGTGGATATAGATACATTTACACCTGTTTCCTCAAGCATTTTCACAAGGTCCTTTGCTGTTGTTCTGGGATTGATTTGCACTTTTCGCAACAAAGTATGTCCATCTCTAGGAGACAGAACGTGTCTCCTTCCTGAGTGGTATGATGGCTGCGTGGGCCCATGGTGTTTATACTTGCGTACTATTGTTTTTACAGATAAACGTGGTACCTTCAGGCTTTTGGAAATTGCTCCCAACAATGAACCAGACTTGTGGAGGTCTACAATTATTTTTCTGATGTCTTGGCTGATTTATTTTGATTATCCCATGATGTTAAGCAAAGAGGAACTGAGTTTGAAGGTAGGCCTTGAAATACATCCACATGTACACCTCCAATTGACTCAAATTAAGTCAATTAGCCCATCAGAAGCTTCTAAAGCCATGACATAATTTTCTGGAATTTTCCTGGCTGTTTAAAGGCCCAGTCAACTTAGTGTATGTAAACTTCTGACCCACTGGAATTGTGATGCAGTGAATTATAAGTGAAATAATCTGTCGGTAAACAATGGTTGGAAAAATTACTTACAGTTTTTTTCGATTGCTAAACGACAGTGGACACAACTTGAGTTACATGTGCAAAACTCTAACTACAGTCTGCACAGCAGCAGTTCATGTGGACCAAACTCTAGGTCGTTTTTCATTGCTTGAACACAGTTTTCAAAACTCTACACACTTATCCCATGACTTTAACTACAACCTGCACAACACTGTGGATTTACAGCACTTTGTTCAAATGCTAACACACTGCTGTCAAAACTGTGAACCACACATTCAAAACGGAATAGATTTCAGCCTTGTGCCTTTCAAACACTGCTGATTGCAATTTCAGCTGAAAGGCTAAGCAGGTGTCTTGTTTTAGACTTGTTAGTGAACACACACACATATTACAGTATATATAGGTAGAGCTCAGAAAGACTCATTTTGGAAATGGAACAAAGAAGATGGGTTCGTGGAGGGAGAAGGGTGGCAGGGAGAGGGTGGATGCGTGGAGGAAGACAAAGAAGACAAAGAGCTGTTATTTCAGATTAAATAAGGGCTACACTTATAGACCATGTCGTGAACCATGGTCTCTCATTGAGAGAGGCAGGGTTGAGGGTGCAACCCAATCTGCAAAGATCCACAGTGGCATCTGTAATGCGAATTTTCCATCATGCAAACAGTTACATCCTTACAGTAAATTAATTTTGTATTGTATTGCAATTATATAATATTTACACAGATATATATTACAGTAAGTTTGACTGTAAAATATATTTTTACAACAGGACCCAAAGGCTGCCCCCAACAGGGGGAAGAGGAAACATATTTTCAGATGCGCAGGAAAATGCTATTGTTGACATGGTTGTTGTCAACAATGCAATAAAACTGCGGGAGATTCAAGATAGAGTGCTGGCTGATAATGATATATTTGAAAATGTTAATTCTGTCAGCACAACAACTATTGCTCGAGTCCTAAAGAAACACCAAGTTACAATGAAACAGTTATACACTGTACCGTTCGAGAGAAACAGTGAACGGGTAAAAGAGCAAAGATACCAATATGTCCAGGTAAGACGTCTGAGGTTACGTACACAGCTATACAAAATATTTACAGTAAAAAAAACACTAGCATTTCTACAGTAAAACTGTGCACTTACTGTTTTTCAGAGAGTAATGGAGGTGGAAGCACTGGAAAGACCACATTCATTTGTATTTATCGATGAAGCTGGATTTAACCTTGCCAAAACACGGCGCAGAGGAAGGAATGTTATAGGTCAAAGGGCCACTGTGGAGGTTCCAGGCCAAAGGGGGGGAAATATCACCATGTGTGCTGCAATGGCCAATGATGGTTTGCTTCTCAACACACCACTCATTGGCCCATACAACACAGAAAGGCTTATAGCTTTCCTAGAACAGCTCTATGCTCAGCTAGTGCCAGCAGAACAGGGGGAGCCAGTAAGAAACCCCCAAGTTTTTGTCATAGTTTGCGATAACGTTGCTTTTCACCACTCTGCAGCTGTCACAGATTGATTTGCAGCACATCACAGATTTATGGTTTTGTACCTGCCTGCATATTCACCCTTCCTCAACCCAATAGAGGAGTTTTTCTCTGCCTGGAGGTGGAAAGTGTTTGGTCACCACCCACATGACCAAATGTCTCTTTCGGAAGCCATGCGTGCCGGATGTGAGGACACGAGTCCAGAGGACTGCCAGGGATGGATAATGCACTCCAGAAGGTTCTTCCCCAGGTGCATGGCAAGAGAAAACATTAGATGTGATGTTGAAGAAAACCTGTGGCCTGATGCTTAGAGAGAGGCAGGATTAGCCCCTCAATTATTTGTTCGAATTACAGTATGTACTTTTAGTTTCTACCTTTTTTTTCTCATTACTGAAATTCCGTAAATTACTACAGACTATTGAAGCAAACTGCTAATTTTCATTTACCTTAAAGAATTGTTATGTTCTAAAAATTTAATAAATCATGTGAAAGAATGTCACTCTTTTCTTTGAAGAAAATATTACTTTGTATGAAGTCACTGAAATTGTTCAAACTGTAAAGATGAAAAGTTTGTATTTTCTGTATTGGTGTTTGATGCTAGTGTTTTTACTCTCAGTGTGTTCTGAGTGACAGTGTGTGTTATCTCAGTGAGGGTTGTGCATAGTGTTTGGCTGCACTGAGCGTGTTTTGAGCCACGTGTTAAGAGTTGTGTTGCTTGGAATGAGTTTTGCAGGTGATGTGAACAGTTTAGCTCAGGTGACTGTTGGTAGTGCAGACTGTAGTTAGAGTTTTGCACATGTGACTCCAGTTGTGCCCACTGTCGTTTAGCAATCGAAAAAAACTGTAATCAGGAAAGTATATGGACAGAGCTCGAGATTCAACTATGACAGTAGTTGTTTAGTTCATGAATTGATCTATGTGTAAACACCTTTTGATTGGTGAGTTTATCACGAGAATAGCTCTGGCTGTATCTCACACACACACACTAAATGCTGCAGTGTATACACACACACACACTGCAGTACGCGCGCACACACACACTGCAGTCCGCGCGCACACACACACACACACACACACACACACACACACACACACACACACACACACACACACACACACACACACACACACACACACACACACACACACACACACACACACACACACACACACACACACACACACACAAACAAAATAACTAAATACTGCAGTGACAGTCACAACAAGTTTGCTGGTTCACATCTATCTTTAGGGCATATTCAGAACACATTATACTGTAAGAAGTGGTGGCGAATATGATTACACTCTTAGGAAAAAAAGTGCTATTACGAACCCTTTGAAGAACCGTTTTTGGTTCCAGGTAGAACCATTAACACAGAGGGTTCTACATAGAATCCAAAAGGATTCTACCTGGAACCAAAAGGGTTTAACCTGGAACCAAAAAGGATTATCCTATGGGGACAGCAGAAGAACCCGTTTCAAACCTTTTTTTCTAATGGTGTAGCTTGATGGAGAAACCTCAAGGACTGATTTACAAAATAGGAATTGCATTTAAATGGTTTTCATATTTATACAGTGTCACCTTTGGTGTGGCAAACCAATGAATGGCAAACCAATGAACGCTGTTGTCAGTTCCACTGAACGAATGCATGTTGACTTCCAGTGCTCGGTCCTTGCTCTCCAGATTGTTTACCCTACACCCTAACACTTGGGGAAAAGTGGCAAAAAAATCTCCCTGGAAAGGGTTCAAGTACAGTGTCTCTTTCTATGACTGGGGACTTTATGTTCACATTCCAAGCTGTCTCTCTATCTCTGCCATCTAACATGCCTCTAATCAATGTGAAGTGGGTCAAAGGAGCCTCTCTAAGAATAGGCCAGGCACTCTCCCTTCGAGGGAAGCAGCCACGTAGCCTCCTCATGTACAACCTTCCTGTCCCAACCATCACTTTACTCGGCCCAGCACTCCCCTACCCTGCTTGGCAGCAGCTAAAGTAACGTTGCCCTTGGCATGCCCAGGGAGACTGGAATATGGGGGGGGGGGGTTCTCAGACACAGGCCAATAAAACATTCCAATATCAGTCTTATTCCCTAGAGGCCTCAAACTCAACTCTGTACCTCGAAGCCAGTTCCTCTGCCAGTTCCGTTTTTTTGTCATTTGTTCCTCTCCAATCAGGGACTGATTTAGACCCGGGACACCAGGTATGTGCAATTAATTATCCGGTAGAAAAGAAAACCGGCAGGGTCCAGACCTCGTAGGGTCAGAGTTGAGTACTCATGCACTAGACCATACGGTATACTCCAGTGACATTTAATCACTATTTAAGAGGAATTAAGCCACTATTACTACCTAAGATGTGGCCCATTTGCTCTAATTAGGAGTTTTAGTTCTGGTGCCTGTATTATCCAAATAAGCACCCACTTGTCAATGGCGTGCTCCTCGAATCACATGACATCATCCAGCTAATGAGTGTGTTTACCTGGCAGTGTGTACAGTGAAATATGAGAACCTGCATCCAGAATGTGCATTAAAGCATCAACTACCTTGGAGTCTTAATTGCATACACATCATGGAACAAGCAGTTAATAGCAAGTCGTTTATCATGTTTACACATTCAATTAGGGGATATCAGGGTAGAGCAAGTCATTATTTCATCAACATTTCCTACAGTAAGTTAGTCTGCAGTTAGTCTGTGACAAAGGGTCAAAATCTCCCGCAGACTGTATAGAAGTCAGCTGTGCTCCAATATCCGCACTAGCATACTAGCCTACCACTTAGAATGAAGAAATGCTTTGGCCATGAACTCTAAGTAGATAGTATTCTAGGGAAGGTATCGGAACACAGCCACGTCATGTTCTGTCCTTGAGGGTAAAAAGAAAAAACCCAACGAGGCCATGCTATTCAGCGTACCTTATAGACGCGGAGGGGAAGCCGCCACTTGGCGTCGTCCACAAGCCGGCGACCTGGGCTCTCATCCGTGTATGTGTATGTGGGTAGCCTCCACTCTGTTCTATGTTGACAGCTTTGGCTGGACTCATGTTGACAGCTTTTACTTTGGCTGGACTCAAGCCTGCCCGACGTTAAGACTCCTCTCCGCCTGTCATTGGCTCAGCTCGGGCCACCTGCCAATCTGCCTGTGATTGACAGGGAGAGAAAAAAAAACACAGATGAGGAAAAGAAAAACACACACCAACTGTCACTTTTACAGATACATTTACATATAAAGTTAATTAGCTCGACCACGACAGAAAACTGATCACGTCTTAGAGAACAGACAGAAAAACACAAGAAGTTGAAAAATAACTAATTTTCCACCGGAGCTGAGTATAGGAGACGTTTCAGAAATGGCTTTTCATTCATCAATACGCGGTGGCCTTGGGCAGTGTGGGTGATAAATGATAAACAATTTATGTTGGTTTTAAATGAAAAATCCCAAAAGATTTACATGATTTGACTGTGGTAGCTGACTGTGCATATTCACAAGAGACAATGACATGAAAGTTGTGGATAAGAGCTTTGTAATAAGGTCATGTTCTCACACAGATTATATGGGATTTTTTTTGGGGGGGGGGGGCATTTGGACTGCTACAGGGGATTTGGGTAATGGTTGCATTGAGAAAGCCGGTGAGATCAAGCGCTCAGTTGAAATCTCTGGCAGCTCATCGTTGCGTCATCATTTTTCTTGTGGCCCTTCAGGGCTTGAATATACATTTCAAACAGACCTCAGGAAGGCTCAGTCATCCCTGTATCTATTAGCATGTTTTATATCTGTCATGCAAACCCTACAGAGTTAGACAATATGCACACTGAGCTACACTGCATGGGACCTGAACTGGACAACTGAACTGATCACTACAGCATTGCAGCCTTTGCACCTTGAATGCATTTCTCTCAGTGGGAAACTAAAACATTTGTAGTGCTTGTCTAATCAGACAAATTAACATGCTAATATTGCTGTTAAATAAACAAACAAAGCAACACCTGATTAAACCTATTCATTAATGAATATTGAAGGATTTTCTGCTCTATCGACTGGATATGTATTCGATTAGCAATACATGCATCCCTACAGGCATCTACTGAGTTGTAAATTAGTCACACTAGTGAGTTATGTTATCCCCTTTAATCAGAAACAGCGTTAGACATGATACTAGAGGATAAAATCGAAACATGACGAGGCACACACGCGTAAACATGGACTCACGTGTGCATCGTCACGCACTCACGCACTCACGCACTCACTGACATACCCCGAGGTTTGGCATCTTGGCCGTGTCATAAAGACAACATCAAATGAAATATTTCAACTCTAATAACAGCCTCCCCTGCACCGTCTCAAATCAGCTCCATCTGACAGCCAGAGCAGCCAGTCTGGCAAGCAGGAGACAGTGTCACAGTTTTTTTTCTTCTTCTACAGTTCATGTAATCGCTCCCTCGCACTATCAACATCAACCCTGCACAGCTCTCCTATCTCGCAGTACAGCAGCCGGAATTTGAGCCTAGCACTCTGGTGCTTTTACAACCCTCTGATATTGCTAATAGCTGGAAAGGTCAAACGCACATCTTAGTAGAATGGTTGCTCAGGCTTATCAGTAGGACAGTCTCCCCATCGTTCACATCTGACATCTAGGGCAAGGGGTTTCAAGGTCGGCTCAAACGTGGAAATCAAACTAAATTAGAAGAGAGCTTCGAATCAACCATCCCTCTATTTGCACAAGATTCATCACCTGGGGTTTCCTTTAACGGTTGGGTCGCCCCACTGTGGACCCGTTGATGTGTTCCTCATCTGAGACGTGTCCGAGGCAGCTAAAGAGCAACATTTATCATTCCAGCAGGTCTTGCTCATACTGATGTCTCCGGTGGTGGTCAGCGGTCAGCGGTCACACACGGTGTCAGACCTCTCCGCAACTAAGGCGTTAGGATGGAGTCAACTGAACGGTCTTCTAAAATGGACCTTCGGGGCTCAGATTTTCATGGCAACAGGTTTAGTCATGACACTGGGGGTGCAAAGAAGTGACACCCAGTTCCCTTGACTTCGTGGCTCTGATTGTCTCTGAACTCGCCACAACCCAATCGTTTGCAGCAGATGGGTGTCAGTGGTTATGGTCATCTGATGACCAGAAGTCCCGGCAGGAGCAGGCAAGAAGCCAACCCTCTCTCTGTTCCCCAGGTGTGAGGGTAGAGGAAGGCAAAAGATCCAGAAATGGCTGCAACCTGCAAACGTTCCTCCCTTAACCAACCAATATGCAGTGTGTAGTCACTCCAGTCAGCAAAGGAGACAGGTTGTCATGTTGTCACTGCATTGTTTTTTGTTTGTTTTCGTTGTTGTTGTGGAAGATGCACCTGTCATTTCTTCAACGAAGGGATTTGTCACAAGCTGCAACACTTCGACATGCCTGTGTCTCCTTTCACTGTCAGTATGACACATGGTTCTTCTCTAGATATTCAATTACAGGTACCTAGATGTACATTGGGCCTAGTAGGTTGCTACTAAAAAGCCGTGCTAAAGCAATGAGTGACTATGTTATGGACAGTGCTTCTTAACAGCCACTCCATTGTGAAGGTGTTTTCTGGTTTTGAGGCTTCCAGGGGCTGAGTCATAGTGCAGAAAGAAAAGGGTCAATGTGAATGCAGATCGATTTGCTCACTGCAACACTGCAGCCACATGGAGATGCTTTCATTTGGCTCTCCTTAACAGCCTAGGTAAGCAATAGTCACTCTACACACATTAGCCAGTCCGACCAGTGCATTCCAACCACTAGGTAAACACAGTGAGGTAAACAAGAGTGTCGGAGAGTGGATCTAAACCAAACAGTCTAAGAAGAGCCAGTCCCCCCCCCCCCCCTTCCTCTCCATGAGGGATAAAACAACATATGCTGACTTCAAGGCAATCCAAACATTATTAGTCTTGGATGAACAATTGACAATCCTCAAGATGCTCAGCCCATTTGAGTTCAAGGGAGAAAGAGAGAGAGCGAGCTTCACTTAAGCACTCTCTCAGCTTGCGACCCTGTCAGTCTTTGAATTCAGTCAAGCCAACCCCATAACCCCCCCCCCCCCAAATAGCTAACCTCAGGAGAAAACAAGGAGAGAGAATGTGTATGTGTGATAAAGAGAGAGAGAGAGAAAACAGAGCAAGCAAGAAAGAAAGAGAATGAGAAAGGGGGGGAAAGCACTTAGAGTTTTCCCAGCATGCTTTGTACCTCAAATCCACTGCACACATCCGCCCTCGCCCAAAAAGCACAATCAGATAGATTTAGGTTGGGAGTGACAACGAGAGAGAAATCTAATTGCTATTTCACGATTTTGGGAGGAGAAAATAGCTCCCATTCGCTGTAGGCCCCACTGTCCAAAGAGCAATTTTCTCTATATTATAAAGATGATGAGCCACCCTGACCACAGAGCCAGGAATGAGCATGAATTGTTTCACTCTGGGGGAGAAAGAGATATATATATATATATAGAGAGAGAGTGCGACAGAGAGATACCTGGCGTATGAGTGATGGGCTATAAAAAACACCCAGCTTCAATCCAAATCACCCTGCTCTGGAGTGCAGCGGCAGAGCGGCCTGTACTTTCTTCCTATGGAGGTACTTCCTGTACTTTCTTCCTATGGAATAACCTGTGTGATGAATTGGAGTTGCAGAGGGCAGCGTCAATGGGCCAGCCTCCCATTTAGTTGAAATGTGAGCAAAGGTGGTTAGGTAAAGTCAAGGCAACATTACATTAAATGAAATGTCAATCAATCAATCAATCACACTAGCGGTTATGTAATAAAAATACACCACATGGTCAAAAGTATGTGGACATCTGCTCATTCCAAAATCATGGGCATTAATATGGAGTTGCCCCTCCCCCCTTTGCTGCTATAATAGCCTCCACTCTTCTGGAAAGGCTTTTCACTAAATGTTATGATGGTGCCACATTGAAAGTCACTGAGCTCTTCAGTAAGGCAATTCTACTGCCAATGTTTGTCTATGGAGATTGCATGGCTGTGTACTTGACCTGTCAGCAATGGGTGTGGCTGAAATAGCCGAATCCATTAATTTGAAGGGTTGTCCACATACATTTAATTTGCATAGAAAAAACACATACAGGTTAACATGATGTTTGCCAATGGCAAATGTTAAAGACAAGGTATGTCTGGTTTTGTATGGCAGGCCCAGCCTTGACTTACCGTGAACAAATCCTGCTTAAGTTTACATTCATTGTTGGCTTCACCTGCTAGCCTCTTTGATCGTGACTTTGCCAAGTCATTTTATTTGCCTATGTCGAGAGGTTTAATTCAATCATGATTTGGAAAGAAATCATATTTTTTTCAAAGCTTTATTCTGAAAGGACCCTAAGCTACAGTATTCTGAGGAAAACTTTGGAGAGTAAACTAGGGGAACTAGAGTTTAGCAATTCTATCATTTCTCAATTCCAATCCAGACGTGAGAGGAACAGCAAGTATGCTCAGATTTCTTTACACTTTCAAATTGCTGCCTCAAATCAACCTTGCATCTCCGTGGAGTGAATACAGAGTGTGCGTGTTTGTGTGTGTCTGTCTGTCTGTCTGTGATATCAGTGGATGGGTGAGAGATGAAATACACAGTGAAGAGGATGATCAATGCTACACAGTTTAACCCCACAGCACCACATAAAACATGTACTTGATTACTGCCAGAAACATATGCCCTTGCTACATATCAAATAGAATTAAAGCCATTAAGAGCCTCCAATAGGCATTGAATTGCAGGTGGAAGGCAGGGCCAATGAACCTCAATGCATAAGACAAGCGACAGACCTTGAGTCTCATTCTCCAATCAATTTATATCAACACCAGAGATATAATTAAATTAGTGCTGCACTCACAATGGAGTCGCCCAGTCGAGCAACAACTGCCTCAGGAAAGTGGGCTGGAGGCAGGTGACCTAGCGCTCATACACTCTTAGAAAAAAGGGTTCCAAAAGTGTTCTTCGGCTGTCCCAATAGAACCATTTTTGGTTTCAGGTTGAACCCTTTTGGGTTCCATGAAGAAAGGGCTCTTCATGGAACTCAAAAAAGGGTTCTACCTGGAACCAAAAAAGGGTTAATCAAAGGCATCTCCTATGGGGACAGCCGAAGAAATATTTGAGGTTCTAGATGGCATCTTTTTTTCTAAGAGTGTAGGAAGACATGTCAGAGAATGCAGTGCAGTGCTTCCAGAGGAATGTAGAAAAAGAAGAGGAAATAGGAGAGGTAGAAAAGAGGAGAGAGAGAAAGCAGCGTGACGCCTGTTCCATCTCATGCCAGGGTATCTCGGGATAACTGGGTTGAGATCAGCCTTGTCAAACAAAGACGTGGTAGCTGCTATTTTAAGAGGTGGGGTGAAGATGGTTGTGAGGCGTGCTTCCCCCCCTCCTGCTGTGTCTGGGAAGTGGGTGAGAAAGAAGGTGGAAGGTTTATCACACAATCACACTCCCTGTACAGGTAGGCTTACAACAGTAACAAGCACAGGCCGCCACCAAAGACAGACTCCACCACACTTCAGACAGTAGTAATCTCCACCAATCAGTTTTGAAGACAAACTTTATTTGGTCACAGGCCAAAAATCGCATCATCGTGTATTCTGCTGATTTTCCTGCTTTTCAGATAACCCGAAAAGACCGTTTTAAATGTTCATCTGGGAGTGGGTGACACACAGTCATACATGTGTTTCTGTGCACATCTTCAAAGTCATGCTAATGCATGTCCAAATAGGAGTCATGTTCACTTTTCAAGACGATTTGATACGTGTATCATGGGCTCCTATACAATACATGAACGATACGTGGACTGATGCACTCGCATCTTAAACATTTGAACCGGGGACCGATGTGTATCGGTGAATCGTCACATCTCTAGAAATATATACATTTAAATATAATACTTCATGACTGAAGAGACTGTGTCATTCACGGTTCGGGGGCCATAAATATCATGTCATTCAGCTGGCTTTTCCAATAAATACCATCAGTTTCTTGTAGTGGTGTTTACTATTTAATAAATCATTGAATCGACCTGCGTCACTGAGAGTAGTGTGCAGCCAGAAACCCCTTATTTGAGAACTGATTCAGAAGAAGCCTAAAATAACGTGTGTCACTGTCAAAGCCCTCGTATCAATCTCCTTCTTCCCCTCTTCAAAGGGAGCTCAGTGTCCCCCTGTGATTGATGTCAGATCCAATAAGGAAGCTGACACAGAAAACCTCATCAAATTATACCCTGTCTTTTTGACAGGAAGTCGGCCTGGGTTCAAGACTTTACCTACTCCCCCGTAGGCATTAATTGATTCCTCCCATCTGCCCTGACATGCCGTATTCATCTCAGATACTGAGAGATTTACACCGCTGCCAAAGAGTGCCATCTAAGAGCACTTCATTGAATTACTGTCATACAGTCTTTAGTTAATTGCCTTCCTAATAATGCACCACATTCCCTTGTCTGGGAGAGAGATGGTGCATTTAAGTACATGGAAGAACTGACTTCATACTATGGAGGCAGAGGGAAGAAAGGGATTTGAAACCTCAATTCCTTGTTAAGTTGTTATCCTCCCCTGAATCTCTGGCAGTCATTTTGCCAAGTGCAGCCACATCCGGACTGGCTAGTCAGTGGAACAGATTGTATTGCACAACTTCCTCCGAGTGCTAGCTACTTTTGCCAAGGTGCATGTTCGGTCTACTTGAGAATGATGTAGCCTGGCGCCAGTATCTTGTCTCGGTGAAGGGGAAATGGGTGGGAGGGGAAACAGTAAACAATATACCGTTCTTAACAAGGCTGTCTATCATCAGATTGGTACATATTGGAAAGGAGGGCAGATTGTACAGAAATCATTGGGCATGGCAAAATGTCAAGCACACAAGACGTTATGCCATATTTATTAGAAATTCAATCAAATAACGAAATAATTACATGCACGTAAATATCGTCTACTGGGTCACGATGCAGACAGACGGTTGCCTTTTACAGGATATTAAATGGACCATTTGAATACAGTATATGAGTCACACTATCCTTGGATTGGTGGGCACATCACATTAGATTCCATTGACTCCTTATAAAAAGGGATATTTAATAAAGACACTGTCGTGGAATGTGTGCTGTACAATGCAGCATGGCTATTATCCAGTATGACAGACATCCAGTTGCACTGGCCATATTCAGCTTACAAAATGCACGTTCTTCTGTAAATAGGCTAGGTCTAATCATAAGCTCAACATAACATATATCAAAATATACAGACAAGTTTCTGAACCACGTAAATATTTTAACAACAACATGCCTAAAACTCCAGCCAGTGCAGAGGTGTTTACAAGGAGCAGTTGATAAGGTTCAGCATGGTAATGAGTGGTCATATGAGCACAGGGAAATGGAGGCAACATGCCGGTGCGCTTATATTGCTCATCACTAGAGATTGTTTGTCATTCAAGCCTCAACATGCTCTCCAAATTCATTGACCCCTCCTGCGAGAGATTGAATTTTGTATATGGGTGAAAGTCTATGTGGTCTCCAAAACTTGAAGAATACTTACCGGTATTATAATAACAGACATGAGCAGGTGAAGTGACTCTCAATAACAGGCAGGCTAACATTATGCATGCACGCTGGTGAGGATGCATACGTTAGCATGGTCAGATATTGGTTTTAGTTGTTGGGTGGCATTGGGCATAGTGCATAGTCAGATATAATATTGCATTGCATAGTCAGTGCAAAGAGGGGATGGATCTCAAATGTGATCTGACCCTAACCTTCAGCTGAAATGGCAGTGAAATTAATATATATACAGTGGGGCAAAAAAGTATTTAGTCAGCCACCAATTGTGCAAGTTTACCCACTTAAAAAGATACTTACTGGCCTGTAATTTTCATCATAGGTACACTTAAACTATGACAGACAAAATTAGAATAAAATCAGATTGTAGGATTTTTATGAATTCATTTGCAAATTATGGTGGAAAATAAGTATTTGGTCACCTACAAACAAGCAAGATTTCTGGCTCTCACACACCTGTAACTTCTTTAAGAGGCTCCTCTGTCCTCCACTCGTTACCTGTATTAATGGCACCTGTTTGAACTTGTTATCAGTATAAAAGACACCTGTCCACAACCTCAAAAATCCCAGAACCACACGGGGGGACCTAGTGAATGACCTGCAGAGAGCTGGGACCAAAGTAACATAGCCTACCATCAGTAACACACTACGCCGCCAGGGACTCAAATCCTTCAGTGCCAGACGTGTACCCCTGCTTAAGCCAGTACATGTCCAGGCCAGTCTGAAGTTTGCTAGAGAGCATTTGGATGATCCAGAAGAAGATTGGGAGAATGTCATATGGTCAGATGAAACCAAAATATAACTTTTTGGTAAAAACTCAACTCTTTGTGTTTGGAGGACAAAGAATACTGAGTTGCATCCAAAGAACACCATATCTACTGTGAAGCATGGGGGTGGAAACATCATGCTTTGGGGCTGTTTTTCTGCAAAGGGACCAGGACGACTGATCCGTGTAAAGAAAGGAATGAATGGGGCCATGTATCGTGAGATTTTGAGTGAAAACCTCCTTCCATCAGCAAGGGCATTGAAGATGAAACGTGGCTGGGTCTTTCAGCATGACAATGATCCCAAACACACCGCCCGGGCAACGAAGGAGTGGCTTCGTAAGAAGCATTTCAAGGTCCTGGAGTGGCCTAGCCAGTCTCCAGATCTCAACCCCATAGAAAATCTTTGGAGGGAGTTGAAAGTCCATGTTGCCCAGCAACAGCCCCAAAACATTACTGCTCTAGAGGAGATCTGCATGGAGGAATGGGCCAAAATACCAGCAACAGTGTGTGAAAACCTTGTGAAGACTTACAGAAAATGTTTGACCTCTGTCATTGCCAACAAAGGGTATATAACAAAGTATTGAGAAATTTTTGTTATTGACCAAATATTTATTTTCCACCATAATTTGCAAATAAATTCATTAAAAATCCTACAATGTAATTTTCTGTATTTTTTTTCTCATTTTGTCTGTCATAGTTGAAGTGTACCTATGATGAAAATTACAGGCCTCTCTCATCTTTTTAAGTGGGTGAACTTGCACAATTGGTGGCTGACTAAATACTTTTTTGCCCCACTGTATATATATTTTTTATCTTTATTTTAACTACGCAAGTCAGTTAAGAACAAATTCTTATTTTCAATGATGGCCTAGGAACAGTGGGTTAACTGCCTGTTCAGGGGCAGAATGACAGATTTGTACCTTGCTCTAATCACTAGGCTACCCTGCCGCCCCGGCTCAAGATGGCTGCTTCACCCTGAAAGACAAATCCCAATCAAGCAGTCCTGATTTTCTCAAAGAGACCAAGAAGAGCGATAATCTTCATCTAATCTTGGCCAAGTGCTTTTTGTGAAATTGGAAAAAACTGAATCTTAAGAACAGTAATTTTGTCCAAATGCCTGTTCACAAGAGCTCTTAAACACCACCGCACCTCAACACGGACAATCACCTTCAACACTCTGGGGCATATGTTCACTGTTCACACCACTCGCACATTCACACAACACTAACTAGGCATCCATCAAGACCAATTTCCCACTCTCTCCCAATTATTAGCTGGGAAAACTCCCGCCTCCTTGAGATGGGGCCTTGGAACTTTCATCACAGCAGGGTTATTTTGAATGGCTGCTCTGGGATCAGATCTGGGATCAAGTGGTAGGTCGTACGGATGGATGGACATGCTGTAAAGCCTGTGAAGCCCACCCAAGCCCCTCCTCGTCTTCCTCCCATGGAGTGATATAGCATTGCGTAATAAACACTCAGTCAAGAGTGATGGTGATGGTGGGGGGGCCTGGCGCTACCCCTGTTCGATGTCAGCCTCCTCTGCACTCCTGCTGCGCTCAGATTCCTATCTGGGTGTCGACCAACCTCAATTTGCAACACATCAAACGGAAGACTAGAGCATGTCACTCAGATCACGGGGACGGTGGTAAGAAAATGTGGCACTGACACTAGCTCTTTAAATGACAGAAGAACGAACATTCTCCAGTGACAATGTGATATGTACAGTAGGCCTACTTATAGAAATAACCTCCTGCAAAAGGCATGTGTCCTTTAGGCTGTTGAAAGAACATTTGTGTCGTAAGTGTTGCGTCCTTAGAGAGAGCATAATGAAGTGACACTCATGCCTTTAGACCACAGAAAGAAATATTCTGTATTGACACTGACATGTCCTTCTGACTATAGAAAGAACAATCTACTGTGACTCACACCACCCTCTATGTTAATATTATCTTCAGCCTGGGTATATGATGGGAAGGGGTAGTTTATACGGCTACTTTAGCAGGATTGTTTCAAAAAATTATTCCAGCCCATCACCTCATTACAGGAAAGATTATTTGAAACCCATGAAAAAGTGGATTACTTTCAAAATGAGGCCAGTGAATATACAGGCCACGTAAGAATACAAAAGACTATATTTGTGAGGAAATTACTTGCGATAAAGAAAAAAGACCAAATTACAGAGGAAGAGAGAAAATTATAATTTTCTCAGGGAAATGAAGAAAACAGCGACAATGCATCGAAACAGACAAACCACCCGTAAAACAGAGAAGGGAGAAAAAGAGAGAGAGAGAGGGAGAGAGAGTGAGAGAGCCCACCGGGCACACACTGGTCGAATCTATAATGTTTCCATATCATTTCAATCAAATTAAGTTGAACCAATGTGGGATTGATGTTGAATTGATGTCTGTGCCTAGTGGGAAGTATTTGTACTAGGCTATTTGAAATTCCATGCCATTGTTGCCTGATAATGAAGTAACTAGCTACTGCACCTCCACACTACACACAGGGCAAACCTGTATTAGCATTCCTTAGTGTTACATTTCTCTTCCTTAGAGGACAAGGAGACAGGAGAGAAATCTCACTCATGTGGTAAATTACCATGTCTGTATTAGCTGAAGGGAACTACGTAGGTCATCATTAAGGGTGCTGTCCCCAGAGTTTCAAATACCAAACGTCTCTACAAAGAATGAGGACTTGTACTATATATAAATACCCAAGGATACCAGTCATTATCGAACAGGGCTTAAAAGCAGTACAATTATCAAATTAAGTGTACTCAAGGGCTTAGACTCATCACAGGGAATGTGCATCCAAGATGGCATAGCAGTAGGACGTGTGTGTTTGTCTTTGTCTTATCCCATGTAAATAGCCGGTCCTTTTGGGATATATCTTAATTTCACTTTCGATCTATGAACGAAATATACTTTCCGGCAATCCGCCTCGCCCAATGTGGTACGGATCTGCTATTTTTATTCCTTATAACTGGAACTTCCATCAGGAGCTAGCCAGCTAACTAGATACTAGTCTTTGTTAACCCCGGCTAGCGGTCTTCACGTTATTCTCGGTCAGCAGCCAGCCTTAGCTCGGACAATACCTGCCAGTCTGCACAGAGCGATATCAACCCAGAGTATATCGGACTGCTTCTCTCTACCAAATCGTCGGATTCCTGCCACTCTGGATCATTACACCAGATCATCGCAGCTAGCTAGCTGCAAACAAGTGGCTACTGTTAGCTAATGCCTCTGTCCCGAAGCAAGCACCAGCTAGCCGAACTAGCCTAGAGCTAGGCCCATATATCAGATAATTCTAGGGCTACAATACCTCCTTTTCCAATTGGCCCGGGACCTTTATTGTCGACATGGAGCCCCGCCGATCCATCACAACTGGGCTGCCGACGTATGTGGTCTCAACAGTCTATTCTGTTACGATGTCGCCGAAGAACAATCTACTAGTCAGGGCCTGCTAGCTTTCTGAACGCTGTGTCCCCTGCTCGGCTAGCATAGTAGTGACTACCGGACGGCACCCTGACTCACCTATTGCTGCTCTTTTGACCCTATGATTACTCGGCTACACAGCTGATGCCCCTTGGACTGTTTCAATAACACGGTACCTCATTTCGTTTACCTGTTGGCCCCAGCCTCGAACTCAGGTCCTGTATGTACCTAACAGACCCGTTCTGCCCATTCATCACCATTTACCCGTTGTTGTCTTTAACTCTCCTGATCAACACCTGCGATTGTCAATATGCCTTGTCTACTGCTGTCTTGGCTAGTTCTTATTGTTTTATTTCACTGTAGATCCCTCATTTGTTGCCTTAGATGGCTCTTTTGTCACACCCCACACACATGCAGAGACCTCACCTGACTTAACTGGTGTCTCCAGGGACGAAACCTCTCTCATCATCACTCAACACCTAGGTGTACCTCCACTGTACTCACATCCTACCATACCATTGTCTGTACATTACACCCTGAATCTATTCTACCACGCCCACAAATCTGCTCCTTTTATTCTCTGTCCCCAACACACTAGACGACCAGTTCTTATAGCCTTTAGCCGTACCCTTATCCTACTCCTCCTCTGTTCCTCTGGTGATGTTGAGGTTAACCCAGGCCCTGTAGCCCCTAGTTCCACTCATGTTCCCCAGGCGCTATCATTTTTAAAACTTCTGTAACAGTAAAAGCCTTGGTTTCATGCATGTTAACATCAGAAGCCTCCTCCCTAAGTTTGTTTTATTCACTGCTTTAGCACACTCCGTCAACCCTGATGTCCTAGCCATGTCTGAATCCTGGCTTAGGAAGTCTACCAAAAATTCTGAAATTTCCACCCCTAACTACAACATTTTCCGCCAAGATAGAACTGACAAAGGGGTTGAAGTTGCAATCTACTGCAGATAGTATGCAGAGTTCTGTCATGCTATCCAGGTCTGAGCCAAAACAGTTTGAGCTTCTACTTTTAAAAATCCACCTTTCCAGAAATAAGTCTCTCACTGTTGCCGCTTGTTATAGACCACCCTCAGCCATCCGCCCCCAGCTGTGCCCTAGGCACCATATGTGAATTAATTACCCCCCATTTATCTTCAGAGTTTGTACTGTTAGGTGACCTAAACTGGGATATTCTTAACACCCTGGCCATCCTACAATCTAAGCTAGATGCCCTCAATCTCACACAAATTATCAAGGAACCTACCAGGTACAACCCTAAATCCGTAAACATGGGCACCCTCATAGATATCATCCTGACCAACCTGCCCTCTAAATACACCTCTGCTGTCTTCAACCAGGATCTCAGCGATAACTGCCTCAATGTCTGCGTCCGTAATGGGTCCGTGGTCAAACGACCACCCCTCAAAACTGTCAAACGCTCCCTAAAACACTTCAGCGAGCAGGCCTTTCTAATCGACCTGGCCCAGGTATCCCCGAAGGAAATTGACCTCATTCTGTCCGGTAGAGGATGCCTGGTTGTTCTTTAAAAGTGCTTTCCTCACCATCTTAAATAAGCATGCCCCAATCAAAAAAAAACTAAGAACAAATATAGGCCTTGGTTCACTCCAGACGTGACCACCAATGACCAGCACAAAAGCATCCTGTGGCATACTGCATTAGCATCGAATAGCCTCCACGATATGCAACTATTCAGGGAGGTTAGCAACCAATATACACAGGCAGTTTGAAAATGCTATCCTTTGCTTTCCTAACAGAAATGTGCATCCTGTAGCACAAACTCCAAAGAGTTCTGGGACACTGTCATGTCCAGTCACAGCAACTTGTCCAAGCTTCCCCCATTTCTCCTTCACCCAAATCCATAGCTGATGTTCTGAAAGAGCTGCAAAATCTCGACCCCTACGAATCAGCTGGGCTAGACAATCTGGACCTTCTCTTTCCAAAATGATCAGCCGCAATTGTTGCAACCCCTATTACTAGCCTGTTCAACCTCTCTTTCGTATCATCTGAGATCCCTAAAGATTGGAGAACTGCCGCGGTCATCCCCCTTTTCAAAAGGGGAGACACTCTAGACCCAAACTGTTACAGATCTATATCTATCCTACCTTTCTAAAGTCTTCGAAAGCCAAGTTAACAAACAGATCACCGACCATTTCGAATCCCACCGTACCTTCTCCGCTATGCAATCTGGTTTCCGAGCTGGTCATGGGTGCACCTCAGCCACGCCCAACTTCCTAAACGATATCATAACCGCTATCGATAAAAAACAATACTGTGCAGCCGTCTTCATCCACCTGGCCGAGGCTTTTGATTCTGTCAATCACCACATTCTTATCGGCAGACTCAACAGCCTTGGTTTCTCAAATGACTGCCTCGCCTGGTTCACCAACTACTTCTCAAATCATGTTCAGTGTGTCAAATTGGAGGGCCTGTTGTCCGGACCTCTGGCAGTCTCTATAGGGGTGCCACATGGATTATTTCTCAGGCCGACTCTTTTCTCTGTATACATCAATGATGTCACTCTTGCTGCTGGTGATTCTCTGATCCACCTCTACGCAGACGACACCATTTTGTACACTTCTGACCCTTCTTTGGACACTGTGTTAAAACCTCAAGACGAGCTTCAATTCCATACAGCACTCCTTCCGTGGCCTCCAACTGCTCATAAATGCAAATCAAACTAAATGCATGCTCTTCAACCGATCGCTGCCTGCACCTGCCTGCCCGTCTAGCATCACTACTCTGAACGGTTCTGACTTAGAATATGTGGACAACTACAAATACCTAGGTGTCTGGTTAGACTGTAAACTCTCCTTCCAGACTCACATAAAGCATCTCCAATCCAAAATTACATCTAGAATAGGCTTTCTATTTTGCAACAAAGCATACTTCACTCATGCAGGCAAACATACTCTCGTAAAACTGACTATCCTACCAATCCTTGACTTTGGCGATGTCATTTACAAAATAGCCTCCAATACTCTACTCAGCAAATTGGATGTAGTCTATCACAGTGCCATCCGTTTTGTCACCAAAGCCCCATATTATATATATATACTACCCACCACTGCGACCTGTATGCTCTCGTTGGCTGGCCCTGGCTTCATATTAATTGCCAAACCCACTGGCTCCAGGTCATCATCTATAGGAGGGACTGGTGCACTTCACAAAATAGATGGCGTCACGAGGAAAGAAAATTATGTGGATATATTGAAGCAACATCTCAAGACATCAGTCAGGAAGTTAAAGCGTGGTTGCAAATGGGTCTTCAAAATGGACAATGACCCCAAGCATACTTCCAAAGTTGTGGCAAAATGGCTTAAGGACAACAAAGTCAAGGTATTGGAGTGGCTATCACAAAGCCCTGACCTCAATCCTATAGAACGTTTTTAGGAGTAACTGAAAAAAGTGTGTGCGAGCAAGGAGGCCTACCAACCTGACTCAGTTACACCAGCTCTGTCAGGAGGAATGGGCAAAAATTCACCCAATTTTGGAGTTTGACCCAAGTTAAACAATACTAATTGAGTGTAAGTAAACTTCTGACCCACTGGGAATGTGATGAAATAAATAAAAGCTGAAATAAAACATTCTCTCTACTATTATTCAGACATTTCACATTCTCACAATTAAGTGGTAATCCTAATTGACCTAAAACAGGGAATTTTTAATCGGATTAAATGTCAGGAATTGTGAAAAACTGAGTTTAAATGTATTTGTCTATAGTGTATGTAAACTTCCGACTTCAAATGTATATTTCATTGGTCATCCCCAAAGCCAACTCCTCATTTAACCGACTTTCTTTCAAGTTCTCGGCTGCCAATGATTGGAATGAATTGCAAAAATCACTGAAGCTGGAATCTTATATCTCTCTCACTAACTTTAAGCATCATCTGTCAGAGCAGCTTACTGATCATTGCTCCTGTACATGACCCATCTGTAAATAGCCCAACCAACTACCTCATCCCCATACTGTTATTTATTTATTTGCTCCTTTTCACCACAGCATCTCTACTTGCACATTCATCTTCTGCACATCTATCACTCCAGTGTTAATTGCTAAATTGTCATTATTTCGCCACTATGGCCTATTTACCTCCCTAATCATACTACGTTTGCACACAGATTTTTCGATTATGTTATTGACCGTACGTTGGTTTATCCCATGTGTAACTCTGTGTTGTTTTTGTCCCACTGCTTTGCTTTATCTTGGACAGGTCGCAGTTGTAAATGAGAACTTGTTCTCAACTGGTCTACTTGGTTAAATAATGTTTAAAAAAAATGTAAAAATGTCTTTCTCCAAATATAACTGTATAATGTCAAGGTGAAGTCAAGGTGAATCCAGTATCCACTCCAAAAACAAAACAAAGATATCCATAATAAATTGGGGCACGGTCTGTCTAAGCAATCTCTTTTATATGAATGCTACTAATAACACGTGCTATAGACTTTATTTGCAATTTGATGAATGACAATATTACTATAAGACATTAGGCCACAGTCCTCTTGTGAATTTCAATAACAATTCATTTTAAAGCTATCAATATTGCAATAAGCAATGATCACACACTGTAGGCAATGCAATGTGCATGTGCCAAATGTAATATGGGACATCAATGCACTATACTAAATGCTTGTATTGCCTGCCTTAAACCTCCAAAAGCAGGGCCTTAGGAGAGTCTTGAAACATTGAAACACTACTAATCTGGCAGTTAAAAGAGCTCGCTCAAGCCTGGACTGGTCTGATGTCAAAATAACTGCATCATTTAGTCCTCTCAAGGGAATTAGTGCATCAATGATGCATTGGGGGTAAGTGACACTCAACAGCACTTATCAACATTGATTTCCTCCAATCCTGAGCCCCATATCTTATGATATTAAAGGCTAATTCAATATTCATCGGGAATATCATAGAACCCACCCCATGAGCTCAGGAGGAGCAGATACACAGAGAATTAAGGACAAACAGTGGAGCGTTGCTTCATTACACACATACTAAATGCAGGGCTGGCACAAACACATACTCACTCATACTAAAACACATAATACACATATTACTAACAAAATGTACTCCCTTTTAATCTCTCATACTCCTGCAAACACACTTGCACACACACTTCTACAGATGCCCCCATTGAGAGCATCCTTTCGGGCTGTATCACCGCCTGGTACGGCAATTTCACCTTCAGCAACCGCAGGGCTCTCCACAGGGTTATGCGGTCAGCCCAACGCATCACCGAGGGCACACTGTCTGTCCTCCAGGACATCTACAGCACCCGGTGTAAGAGGAAGGCCAGGAAGATCATCAAGGGCCTCATCATCAACCACCCGAGCCACGGTCTGTATCAAAGCTGGGTCCGAGAGACTGAGAAATAGTTTCTATCGCAAGGCCATTAAACAGTCACCACTACTAGCCCAGTACGCTGCCCTGAACCTTAGTCACTGTTACTAGCCTGGCTACCACCTGGTACTCTACCACGCTCCTTCGAGACTACTGCCCTATGTGCATAGAACATTGAACACTGATCACTTTAATAATATGTACATACTGTTTCACCAAATTTATACAGTATTTACAGTATTCTAGTCATGGCTCATAATTATATATATATTTTTGGGGGATTATGTTTGTATTATTTTCTTTTCTTGCTAGGTATTACTGCCCTGTTAGAGCTAGAAGCACAAACATTTCCTACACCTGTGATAACATCTGCAAATCTGTGTACGCAACCAATCATTTGATTTGACACACACCTGCACACAAGGACGCGCACACACACACACACACACACACACACACACACGTAATGTTGGAAGCTCCAATCACTGCCACAAATTAGCAACACTCTAAAATACAATTAAATACCGCTTCTACCTTCTTTGCATAAGTGGGTGATGGCATTGGCTTGGCCTTGCTCCCATGGGAACTGAAGATGGAGTAGAGAGACAAGGAGCATACGGCACAGGTACGACTCATCATATCGTGTTTGTAGCCCAAGTAAGGCGAATACATACGTCTTATTCCAACACGCTACAGTATACTGGTATTGTAAAGTACAACATCAACCTTATTGAAAGGGAGTTTGGTCACCTTGGTTCAAATTACTGTATTGCATCAAAATGAATGTATTGCTCTATGACTATTTAACTTCCAACAACGATGCCATTTTTATTATAAAAAGTCATTGGTTTTTCTAAAGTCAGTTAGACTACGACGATTGGCACTCCATTCTAGATGGGGAATGAATTCACAATTCATTTGTTGTGTAAATGCTAAATTACAGAGGGCGGCATTTTCCTGCTAGGCTCTGCAGAATGATTTCATTTCACAATACACTGCTTACAGGTCCCCAGCTCAGAGTTTACAAACAGTAATAAATGCTGTGAAATTAAATTACGAGTTCGAGAGGCAAACAATGCTGGAAATATCGAGAGGAGCTTTTTCCTTTGCACTGCCTGTCTCTGGTTAGTGTAACAGTGGTTTATGTCTCAATAATGCTCACCTCCTGTCTTCTAAGGAATATGCTGATGAGTAGTTCATTATTTTGGGGAAGCACCGTCAAACAGCTAGCTAATACAGTGGAAAGAAAAAGTATGTGAACCCTTTGAAGGGCCTGGATTTCTGCATAAATGGGTCATAAAATGTGATCCGATCTTCATCTAAATCACAACAATAGACAAACACAGTGTGCTTAAACTAATAACACACAAATTATTGTATTTCTCTTGTCTATATTGAATACATCATTGAAACATTCACAGTGTAGGTTGGGAAAAGTATGTGAATGACTTCTCCAGAAGCTAATTGGAGTCAGGAGACAGCTAACCTGGAGTCCAATCAATGAGACGAGATTGGAGATGTTGGTTGAAGTTTCCCTGCCCTATAAAAAACAGTCACAAAATTTGAGGTTGCAGTTCACAAGAAGCATCTCAGAAGACCTAAGATTAAGAATTGTTGTCTTGCATAAAGCTGAAAAGGGTTACAAAAGTATCTCCACGGTAAGACAAATTCGTAAATGGAGAAAGTTCAGCACTGTTGCTACTCTCCCTAGGAGTGGCCGTCCTGCAAAGATGACTGCAAGAGCACAGCGCAGAATGCTCAATGAGGTTAAGAAGAATCCTAGTGTCAGCTAAAGACTTACAGAAATCTTTGGAACACGCTAACATCTCTGTTGACGAGTCTACGATACGTAAAACACTGAACAAGAATGGTGTTCATGGGAGGACACCACAGCTTCACAAAAGTGCACCTGGATGTTCCATCCAAAATATTCTGTGGACAGATTAAGCTAAAGTTGAGTTGTTTGGAAGGAACACATAACTCTGTGTGTGGAGAAAAAAAAGGCATAGCACACCAACATCAAAACCTAATCCCAACTGTAAAGTATGGTGAAGGGATTATCATGGTTTGGGGCTGCTTTGCTACCTCAGGGCCTGGATAGCTTGCTATCATTGACGGCAATCCGATTCAGATGCTCAAGAGAGCGGTTCACCCCAGACATCCCCAAAATATTGCTGAACTGAAACAGTTTTGTAAAGAGGAATGGTCCAAAATTCCTCCTGACCGTTGTGCGGGTCTGATCCGCAACTACAGAAAACGTTTGCTTGAGGTTATTTCTGCCAAAGGAGGAACCAACCAATTATTAAATCCAAGAGTTCACATACTTTTCCCACCCTGCACTGTGAATATTTGCATGGTGTGTTAAATAAAGACATTCAAACGTATAATTGTCTGTGTTATTAGTTTAAGCAGACTGTGTTTGTCTATTGTTGTGACTTAGATTTTTTTTATTTTTTTTTTTATTTCACCTTTATTTAACCAGGTAGGCTAGTTGAGAACAAGTTCTCATTTGCAACTGCGACCTGGCCAAGATAAAGCATAGCAGAGTGAACAGACAACACAGAGTTACACATGGAGTAAACAATTAACAAGTCAATAACACAGTAGAGAAAAAAAGGGGAAGATCAGATGAAATTTTACGACCAATTTATGCAGAAATCCAGGTAAATCCAAAGGGTTCACATAGTTTTTCTTGCCACTGTACGTCCAATACTTATTATCTTTCAATTTGAAACCCCTGCGAGATAAGGGCATCCAAGTCTGCATGGAATAGATTTCCACAATAAAAACAACATGCTGTAGCTAGTGTAACCTCCATGTCTCACAAGGCATAATGCAGAGAAACGCAGTCAATGGTCGTATTATCCCACTATAAAAGCATGCTGAGGGCAGTAGAATAATATTCAATATCCAACGCTTATGAAATTGTACTCAATATGAGACATTCTGCCTTGATTTAAACCGCCCCAAACAGTGGCTGGTATTCACTGTGCCAATCTGTTCAGGCCCTGAGAAGATTTACAACAGGGAAATCTAGGATTTGTAGACCTGTATTTTTCATTGAATGTGCTCATATTGACCTCTGTGTTCTAAAGATCAATCAAGGCTATTTTAAAAGGTTAATACCGCCCGTCTGAGTGCCTTTCCTCTGAATCACAAACAATTGTAGGTGTTGAGCCACACTTACTCTTCTGTCGTAATGTCATTTACAGCCTTCAGTGCAATTACCAGCTCGTTGGTTACTGTACTCTATCAATTATTCTCTCAGTGTCCACTCCCCGCAGTGCCATGCAGAGAGGGGATTAGAGGATGAAGGATGACTTAGGGTCAATGCCAGAGGAGCACAGTAGGGGGACCACACACACACACACACACACACACACACACACACACACACACACACACACACACGTGTGCACGCACACGCACACAAAATGTATAGCAGATACACAAACACAAAACACACACAATATATTGTTGATACACAAACACACACACACACACACACACACACACACACACACACACACACACACGCACACACACACAAAATGTATAGCAGATACACAAACACAAAACACACACAATATATCGTTGATACACAAACACACAACACACACACACACACACACACACACACACACACAATGTATAGCAGATACACAAACACACAACACACACGCACACCACACGCACACACACACCACTCACACCCTTGATACCTTGCCAGGAATGCAACCACAATACATTTCTTTAAAAGTTACTGTAAGCACATGGGAAAACACCAAAAGCATATATTGCAATGTGCAACTGCATTCTCCACTTAGTATGTTCATTACGCAATCTAACACGTAGACACATCTGCATGCTCATTCACACGGACAGAATACTGCACACTGACTCGGGGGAATAATGAGATATAAAATGGGACAGTGGTGTATCCCAGCCCCTTAGCCTCTTCGCATTTATACAGGCAGCCCAATTCTGATCTTTTTCCCAAATATGGACAAAATAACTGATCTGATAGGACAAAAGACCAAATAGTGGAAAAATATCAGCATTGGACTGTCAGTGTAAACGCAGCCTCAGCGGAAAGGTTGGAATTAATCTAACGCAGCTCAATTAAGTGCTCCTCTCCAGACGTTGCTAATGTTTCTTTCTCCCCTGCTGGGCCACTTGACCATATGGCCTCACTCATCCTGAACACCGCAAGGCTAGGTGTGGTTTAAAACAGACAGATGAAACAGGGTTCCCAATTGAATGGCTGCATGGCCAGAGTATATTTCTTCTGTTATGTAGTCTACTGCAGCACACAGCAGCTTTTGTTTTTTTGGTTCACCAATTAAGAGAAGAACAGGAGGAACAGATGCTGGATCCGACATGCCAGCCAGATGTGGGTTTAAGCAAAGAGAAGGAATAATCTATATGACTTTCAACTAAGATAATGAGCATGAGGCTGATTGTATAGGAAATCAACAAAAGAATCCTTGTTTAATAAGAATGAAAGGATTGCTTTACCCTATCCAGTTTTAGGTAAAAGTCAAACCTCATCTCCGAGCGTGAACACTCGATCATTGCTATTTTGGGTACAGCAGCAATGGTATAACGTGGCATTCCGACACCCAATGGGAATACTGAGAGTGAGAGGACCGAGAAAGGGTTAACGCTGTAGCCGACTGTAGTGTGTTCTGTGCTACGTAAGTCCATATTGCCCATAGCTATGAGTATTGTATGGAGTTAAAGTTGGCAAGCATTGAATAATTAATGACTTGGCTGTTTCATTGCTTAATTAAGTACATTCATTTGCCACATCTAGCAGAATTGCAGAGGCTGCGCTCCCTCCTCTCATCCCCCCTCTCATCCCCCATCCCTACCCCAGCCTGGCCCACGTCAGCCTGCCCCGAGCTTCATCATTTATCCTGTTGAAAGAGGACAGCTATTCAATGTGTCTGTGAGTCTGTATATCATATTTTATGGGAACCACTTTTCCACAAGCACTATAGAGGAGGAGTCTTTGACAAAGACTATACTGTAGAACCAAATGCAGCCCAAAACACCTTTTGTAAGTTATACTGTACATTCATAAGGGCTTATCTACAAACTTCGATCAAATCTATATTTAACCTGGTACGATTTGTGTTTTACTGTTACTCAGGTCTGATTTAGATTAATACTAGATGAGTCGTCCTTGTCAAAGCCTCTGCTTGGCTCCCATCTGCATTTTCATCACGCTGTTCTAATCAGCACCTCGATAATTCAGACTGATATTTGTGGCGTGTTGCTGGATGAAGGGGTGAAAATGTAATACAAAATATATATAATAGAGACCTGCTCTATTGAACAGTGAATGGAGTTACAGTGACTTCAATAAGTATTCAAACCCCTAGATTTTTCCCTACATTCTGTTGTTTTACAGCCTGAATTGAAAATGCTTTAAATTGAGATTTTGTGTCACTTATACACAATACCCCACAATGTCAAAGTGGAATTATGTTTTTCTTCTTATTATTATTATTTTTACATCATCTCTGTACCCCCCCCACCCACACAATTACCTGTAAGGTCCCTCAGTCAAGCACTGACTTTCAAACACAAAGACCAGTGAGGTTTTCCAATGCCTCGAAGAGAATGACACCTATTTGTAGATGGGTAAAAAAAAGCAGAAGTTGAATAGCATATTGGTGGCTGCATCATGTTATGGGTATTCTTGTAATTGTGAAAGACTGGGGAGTTTTTCTGCATATAAAAAAGAAACATAATGGAGCTAAGCATGCAAAATCCTGAAGGAAAACTTGGTTCAGTGTATTTTCCACCAGACACTGGGAGACGAATTAACCTTTCAGTAGGACAATAACCTAAAACACAAGGCCAGATCTACACTGGAGTTGCTTACCAAGAAGACATAGAATTTTCCTGAGTGACCGAGTTACAGTTTTGACTTAAATCTACTTGACATCTATGGCAAGATCTTAAAATGGTTGTTTAGCAATGATGAACAACCAATTTTACAAAGCTCGAAGAATTTTGAAAATAATAATGGGCAAATGTTGGTCATAGAGACTTACATCTGTAATCACAGCCAAAGGTGCTTCTGACTCAGAGGTGTAAACACTTTTTTAAATATGATACTGTATATCTGAATTTCATTTTCAATAAATTTGCAAACATTTCTAAAAACACGTTTTCACTTTGTCATTATAGGATATTGCGTGTAGATGGGTGAGAGAGGGGAAAAAAAAAGCTATTTCATCCATTTAGAATTCAGGCTGTAACACAAAACGTGGAATAAGTCAAGGGGTATGGATGCTTTCTGAAAGCACTGTCATTTCTTCAATCAACATCTGATGCATCTGCAGCAGGTTATCGATTGAATTTCCTGGCGAAAACAGCCATATGAGCGAGAAAAGACATTTGCGAGCGCCACTGTGCGTGACCTATTTAGAGCATCTAAATATACAGTGGTGCAGTATTGTAAACACACACATTCCACTCTTGGCTAATCACTGAGGATCCCTTTGATGGTATTCACAGTCAGAATTCCCACAGCTTTGTATCAGATAAAAGGCTAATCGTTAATTTATTTGATCTCTCTAAAATAAAACAGGGATTATAAATAGATACGGTCTTGTACCTTCAGACGCGTTCCCTCCCGTCTCGCTCTCTTTATATTCGTATGTTGACATGTGCGTACACACAAAACACAAGCACTTACATGCATGAGCACGCTGCTGATCTAAATGAGAGACTAACGAGGGAAAAGTGTGGTGAGCACAGGCTAATTAGTGATGAGATCGTTTTCTGGAATCAGCGTTGCTGGTAGCAATACGTTTTCACAATACGTTTTTAACAGGTGAGCACGACATGGTTTTATCTCAGGGCAAGATGAGGGAAACAGACAGCCTTCAAAAGGCTTAATAAGTTATTGATGATTTGTATCTAATGTTGTGGCCTTGAGCATCAACAGCCTGATATATAATGCATTAACCTGCGTTCGAAAAACAACACTTTGAAAATGCAGAGTGAATTTCCTAGCCGTTTCCCTCCTTTCAACATTAAGCAAGAGATCAATAATTAAGTCCCAATACAGTAGTTAATTTAACCTATACGATACTGAAAAAAATGTGGCAAATTAATTGGCACTGTCGTACTCTTGCTCTCAGTTAGTATCAGGAGTATTCAATATAACAGGATTTCAGTGCCATCACTCAGAATCAATGAAGCAGAGATATGATTTGTTTGAATGGTAGGCGAATTTACAAACAGAGGGGGCATGGGTATGCTACTCCTATGTCGGTTGAGAGCACATCCTAGAAAAAAAAGACAAAGCTGTGAAAACAATCCGAGGACACAATTGGCCCCTCAATCAGTCTCTGCTCGACTCAACAAGTACTCAAATCTCACTTGTGTTTGTAGTGCACAGACAATGAAAACAACGTCTGATGGATAACACCGCTGAGAGAATGAATTTCTATATTCTGAAAAGATAATATGCTCCCTTTAATTTATTCTGGCAATCGAAACATTCAAAACAAAACAGTGACTCATTCTCTCTGAGATAAATCATCTGGAAAGAATTAAGCAGAGAGCTTGTTACTTTGAACGGTGGACATATTGTATAGGAAGAGGCAAAAAAAAAAAAGACATCACTCAACAACAAAAAAGGAGGTGAATCAGAGGAGTTGTTTCACTGTCCATTATTCAATATGCATTAATCAAGTGGATGTTACCGAGAATGACTGCGCATTAAATGATGCCCCTCCCCCAACATAAGTACAGTCATTTCCAATAGTATTCGACACTGGTGGATATAAGCCTTTTGGGATGGAGTAGAAAATCAATCAAATCAATTGGGAACCCTTGGCAGCCCTGTGGAACGGCCTTAAAATGAGCGATTGACAGTTGATATTCTCTCCTATGATGTCATTTCTGAAGTCGATGTTGTACAGGCGTCTGTGTATGTCCTGCCACCCAGCTGAGCAGACCCCTGTCAGTCCTAATCTCAAGTGATTTGCAGACACATGGCCTTCAGCCATGAGCATGAACACCCATCCACATGGTATACTGATCTCGTTAAATGGAGACTGGAGGCTCAGCAGAAAAAGACCAAAGCCCTCGCTGCAAACCTCTCTGATGCAGTTTACATCCCTATAGTGCTGCGCTGGAGAGAGGAGGGGAAATAGCATCAGAAGAGGAGGAAAATCCTCCCCAAATGCACCATAACATAAAGAGACCCCTGGACTGTCCAAGAATCCACCACTTATTTTGAGTGCTATGAAGTCAATAGGAATGGTTCCTTCTGTTCTTTGACACGACGTGCTGCTATAACGTTGTTGGTATGGTTCTTGTTAAAGTTGTTGACTTCTTATTGTATTTTAATCATGCATTATTTCAGATGTGTTTTGACTGTTTTACATCTGAAATGATGGCCCAGTTGCATTTATTAATTGTCTGAGTTACACAGGACTTACCAAACTTTCCATGGTAGTTATTATTATGGAACACTTGTTCTACGCATATGAACAAGAAGAAGGCATGGGAGTGCTTTAGCGGGCTTTTCATTGTGTTGGCTTTCCTATGCTTTTATATGTGGAACAATGGGAAGACTATTTCAAGCTCTGGAATACCTTATAGGGTAATTGCTATGATCATAGAGTGTGGAACCTGTTGTCTGTGCATTTCTCATCGAGGAGGAAGCCTACTGCTTTAAATCTTAAGCTCTCAGGACTTCCATAGTGACAATAGTGTGAGGCTGGTGAGAAGAGGATATGGGATGCGAGGACCTTCGGGTAGGTGCATCCAAGACAACAGTATAAGTGATGAGAATATGTAGTTTATAAGAGGATAATGTTTTGTAAGGGGACTTCCCTTAAGTTGGTCTCTACACCTTGAAAATTAAAGCCATTTTCATGGATGCCGGTATAGACTGTATCCTTAAACGGTCTTTTGAGTGCCCTAAAACAATTTGTTGGGGGCCACCAACCTCATGTGCAAAACAGTTAAAGGTGGAAAGAAAAAAGTTTGAGTTAATTTCTGTTAGGAATTTTATGAATAAATGACTAAACAATATCCCCATTTCAAATAGAACTGTAACTAAAGTAAACTTGTACTCTGTTTTATTATATCTGATTAACAATATGAATTCATAAGTGAGAGATTGTGGAGCCTGAAACAGGGTGTAATTAAATCAAATAAATACCATTCCAGCCAGGTTGGAGAAGATTGGAAGTGTTTTTTTTAAGTAAGCAGAAAGGGTAATTAACCTATGGTTGAACCGACTCAACTTAGCACTGGAATGTTCAAATAAGACATTGTGTGTTTTCTTAGGTTTTCCATTAGCTGGAACTGTGTGCTGAAGGGTGATGGATGAAAAACCTTCTGAAGTCTCGAATGAACTTTTGAACTGTTGGGAGAAAGAATATTTTATGACCTGTGATGTCATATTTTGTATATAAACTGTTGTCCGTGGTTACATGGCAGCGCGCTCCGAGAATAAATACTATTATCTATTTTTGATAAGACTGGTCTCCGTCTATTTTACGCAAATAAGAATCTTACAAATTCTCATAAAATAGACTACGTGAATTCAATTAATGAAAACATATTGGAATAATGAAATTATACCAACAATCTCCTTAAATTCTACACATTTTCCATGGGGCAGAGTGAAGATTTAGCAATTATTTAACTAATTTCATGTAGTTATACTTATTTTGCCATGGGTTGGAGAGAAAACAAATATTTTACAGCAAATTTCCTTTAATTCTACACATTTTACCATAGGGTGGAGAGATATTTTTTACATCTTTAAAGCAAATTTCCTGCAAATCTACACATTTTGCCATGACTTATGCCATGTTAATATGATATCTGAGTGAGAGTGACTAACAAAATCAATGAGGGCTCCCTGGAGGTCAGGGCCCATGGGCATGGGCCCTGTGCGCCCGGTCATTAATTCGGTAAGTTTAGATAGCTGGCGGTACTAACTTACCAATCAATGTTTTGGGACTGACATGGGCTAATTGAGTGTCAATGACTGACATAAGAGAAAAACTGTTGATGCACAACCAAATTTCGAAATTGCACCTTGTGTGTCCTACTATTCTAAGGGCTGGATTCAATCTGTATCGCAGAAGTATCACAGAAGATCAGCGTTATACCGCGAATGAAATTTAAAGACAATGTTCCCACATTCGCGCTGAATGCATTCACGGTTAACACTACATATGTGGGCTAAATTGGAAATGACCTTCACATTTGAAAGCGGATCTTCAGCGATACTTTCGTGAAACGGATTGAATCCAGACCCAACTCTCAACATGAAGTTGAGACCCTGACTGAGTTCCTCACTTATGCATAGGGCCAGCCCTGTCCCTAAAGAACACAAGAGAGTGTTATAGAAGGCCTGGACATGCCTCGGTGTGCTGTTTGAGTGCCTTCATCCATCTTCCAACTTTAAAAAACCTGAAACGTACTCCTCCTTCATGATTCGGACTCTTACCCCGCAGCCAACTGATGGGAAACGCTTCATTACAGAAATAGAGCGGTGCGAAAGGAGCTACATGAGGCAAAGAGCTCATTTGCATTCGCTTTAGAATCTCTCCTCAGACCTGGTATCATCTGAAGCCAACACATTTCCCATGGGTGGCTCACTGGAAGCATGGAGAAGAGGGGTTGGCCATTGAGGTTTAAGTCCAACCTCTCCGGAGGGTTGATAACTCCTTAATCATCTATGGTAAACAACAGTACCAGTCAAAAGTTTGAACACACCTACTCATTCAAGCGTCTTTATTTTTACTATTTTGTACATTGTAGCATAATAGCGAAGACATCAAAACCATGAAATAACACATCAGGAATCATGTAGAAAGCAAAGAATTGTTAAAAACAAATAAAAATATCTTTAAGATTTTAGATTCTTCAAAGTAGCCATCCTTTGCCTTGATGACAGCTTTGCACAGTCATTCTCTCAAACAGCTTCACCTGGAATGCTTTTCCAACAATCTTGAAGGAGTTCATACATATGCTGAGCACTTATTGGGTGGTTTTCCTTCACTCCAATCCAACTGATCCCAAACCATCTGAATTGGGTTGAGGCAGGGTGATTGTGAATGCCAGGTCATCTGATGCAGCACTCCATCACTCTCCTTCTTGGTCAAATAGCTCTTACACAGCCTGGAGGTGTGTTTTGGGTCATTGTCCTGTTGAAAAACAAATGATAGTCCCACTAAGCACAAACCAGATGGGATGGCGTATCGCTGCAGAATGTTGTGGTAGCCATGCAGGATAAGTGTGCTTTGAATTCTAAATAAATCACTGACAGTGTCACCAGCAAAGCACCCCCAAACCATCAGACCTCCTCCTCCATTCTTCACGGACATTGTCACGTCCGTTATTATATTAAGAATGAACACTGAACAAACTAACCAAAATAACAAAAAGACACGTAAAGCTATACAAAATGAGAGCTGACAGGCAACTACACATAGACAAGAACCCACGAACACAAAAGGGAAAATGGCTACCTAAATATGATCCACAATCAGAGACAACAATTAACATCTGTCTCTAATTAGGAACCATATCAGGCCAACATAGATATACAATTTACCTAGCCTTACAAAACCGCTAGACATACAAAAACCCAGACAATACAAAAACTAGCATACCCACCCTCATCACACCCTGACCTAACCAAAAATTAAAGAGAACAGAGATATCTAAAGTCAGAGCGTGGCAGACATCCAGACATCATCTGTTCAGATACTCTGAGTCTCACAAAGACATGGCAGTCAAGTCTCTTCTTATTATTTGTGTCTTTAGTTGTGGTTTCTTTGCAGCAATTCAACCATGAAAGCCTGAATCACGTAGTCTCCTATGAACAGTTGATGCTGAGATGTGTCTGTTATTTGAACTCTGTGAAACACTTATTTGGGCTGAAATCTGAGGTGCAGTTAACTCTAATGAAATTATCCTGTGCAGTAGAGGAAACTCTGGTTCTTCCTTTCTTGTGGCGGTCCTCATGAGAGACAGTTTCATCATAGCGCTTGATGGTTTTTGCGACTGCACTTGAAGATTGATTGTCCTTCATGTCAGGATCCGCAACTTTTAAAAATTTTCACTGAAAATGACATACCAAAATCTAACTGCCTGAAGCAAGGATATGCATATTCTTGGCACCATTTGAACAGAAACACTTTGAAAGTTCTGGAAATGTGAAAGGAATGTAAGAGAATATAGCACAATAGATCTGGTAAAAGATAATACAAAGAAAAAAACATCTGTTTTTTTGTATTTTTTAACCATCATCTTTGAAAGTCAAGAGAAAGGCCATAATGTATTATTCCAGCCCAGGTGCAATTTAGATTTTGGCCACTAGGTAGCAGCAGTGTATGTGCAAAGTTTTAGACTGATCCAATGAACCATTGCATTTATGTTCAAAGTTTTGTATCAAGACTGCCTAATTTGTTTATTAATAACTTTTCATGATCAAAATTGTGCATTCTCCTCAAACAATAGCATGGTATTTTTTCACCGTAATAGCTACTGTAAATGGGACAGTGCAGTTCGATTAATAAGCTTTCTGCCAATATTAGATACAGTGGGGAGAACAAGTATTGATAAACTGCTGATTTTGCAGGTTTTCCTACTTACAAAGCATGTAGAGGTCTGTGATTAATGCAAATTAATTACTTTAAAATCATACAATGTGATTTTCTGGAATTTTGTTTTAGATTCCGTCTCTCACAGTTGAAGTGTACCTATGATAAAAATTACAGACCTCTACATGCTTTGTAAGTAGGAAAACCTGCAAAATCGGCAGGGTATCAAATACTTGTTCTCCCCACTGTATGTCTATGTCCTGGGAAATTTTCTTGTTACTTACAACCTCATGCTAATCGCATTAGCCTACGTTAACTCAACCCTCCCGTGGACAGGACACCAATCCCGAAGAAGTTAACAAGATTTTGAGCTTTCTGCCAATTTCAGATATGTCTATGTCCTGGGAAATTGCCTTGTTTACTTACAACCTCATGCAAATTGCATTAGCATACGTTAGCTCAACCATCCCGCGGGGACCCACCGATCCTGTAATGTTAAAGTAATGATGGATTGTCATTTGTCTTTGCTTATTTGAGCTGTTCTTGCCATAATATGGATTTGGTCTTTTACCAAACAGGGCTATCTTCTGTATACCACCTCTACCTTGTCACAATACAACTGGCGTGCTCAAATGCATTAAGAAAATAAATTCCACAAATTAACTTGATAATTAAAATGCATTCCAGGTGACTACGTCATGAAGCTGGTTGAGAGAATGCCAAGAGTGTTCAAAGCTGTCACACTTTTATGGCTACTACATGATTCCATATGTGTTATTTCATAGTTTTGATGTCTTCACTATTATTCTACAATGTTGAAAATAGTAAAAAATAAAGAAAAACCCTTGAATGTGTAGGTGTGTCCAAACTTTTGACTGGTACTGTATATTCTTCCATGAGCTGCACTTGATACTGCTGGGACAGGCCTGTGGTGTTGTGCTGCCTGTCCAGAGTCGATTAATAAACCTTAATCTGTCCATAGCAGGGACTGGGTTCTCTGTGATACGCAACGTCTGTGGAGTAGGAGGTCGGGGGGTTGGGCTGAAAGTCGACAGCCTGTCAACTCAGAGATTCTGGGTCAGAATCATAGGTGAAGGAAGGCAAGTCTGGGCAGTTTGGGCCGACTCTCTTTGGATCTCACCCCCTCTTGACTTCTCTGTACTTCTACTTTTATTTTCACTCAGTGTGTAGTTTCTCTGTTCTGTTCCTTTTTACCTTTATTTTTCCTGAGGGTTCCCTCCTGGGCAGTCAGGTACGGTATGAACGAGATTGCAATCATGTGTATCTCAGCTCAGTGATTTCTGGGTAAACTTAAACTGTCTGTCATAACAAACTGTCGCTATAATACACGCATGAGTAAGCATGAAACCTTGTCACTTCTACTAAAATCCAGGGAATGTGTTGTATATGGCCAGGGAATATACTACTTTAAGGAAAATAGCTCACATACAGTGGCTTGTGAAGGTATTCACCCACGTTGGCATTTTTCCTATTTTGTTGCCTTACAACCTGGAATTAAAATCGATTTTTGAGGGGTTTGAATACTTTGATTTACACAACATGCCTACCACTTTGAAGATGCAAAATATGTTTTACTGTGAAATAAACATAAATAAGACACAAAAAAAGAAATATTGAGCGTGCATAACTATTCACCCCCCCAAAGTCAATACTTTGTAGAGCCACCTTCTGCAGCAATTTCAGCTGCAAGTCTCTTGGGTTATGTCTCTATAAGCTTGGCACATCTAGTCACTGGGATTTATGCCCATTCTTCAAGGCAAAACTGCTTCAGCTCCTTCAAGTTGGATGGGTTCCGCTGGTGTAAGGCAATCTTTAAGTCATACAACAGATTCTCAATTGGATTGAGGTCTGGGCTTTGACTAGGCAATTGTATCAATTGGATTGAGGTCTGGGCTTTGACTAGGCAATTGTATCAATTGGATTGAGGTCTGGGCTTTGACTAGGCAATTGTAAGACATTTAATGTTTCCCCTTAAACCACTCAAGGGTTGCTTTAGCAGTATGTTTAGGGTCATTGTCTTGCTGGAAGGTCAAGAATTTCCCTGTATTTAGCGTCATCCATTATTCCTTCAATTCTGACCAGTTTCCCAGTCCCTGCCGATGGAATAACATCCCCACAATATGATGCTGTCACTGCTATGCTTCACTGTGGGGATGCTGTCCTCAGGGCGATGAGAGGTTTGCTTCAGACATAGCGTTTTTCCTTGATTGCCAAAAAGCTCAATTTTGACCAAAGTACCTTCTTCCATATGTTTGGGGAGTCTACCACATGCCTTTTGGCGAACACCAAAAGTGTTTGCTGATTTTTTTCTTTAAGCAATGGCTATTTTCTGGCCCCTCTTTACATAAAGCCCAGCTCTGTGGAGTGTACGGCTTAAAGTGGTCCTATGGACAGATACTCCAGTCTTCACTGTGGAGCTTTGCAGCTCCTTCAGGGTAATCTTTGGTCTCTTTGTTGCCTCTCTGATTGATGCCCTCCTTGCCTTGTCCATGAGTTTTGGTGGGCGGCCCTCTCATGTCAGGTTTGTTGTGGTGCCATATTCTTTCCATTTTTGAAAAATGGATTTAATGGTGCTCCGTGGGATGTTCAAAGTTTAGAATATTTTTTTAGAACCCAACCCTGATCTGTACTTCTCCACAACTTTGTCCCTGACCTGTTTGGAGAGCCCCTTGGTCTTCATGGTGCTGCTTGCCTGGTGGTGCCCCTTGCTTAGTGGTGTTGCAGACTCTGGGGCCTTTCAGAACAGGTGTATATATACTGAGATCATGTGACAGATCATGTGAAACTTAGATTGCACACAGGTGGACTTTATTTAACTAATTATGTGACTCATGAAGGTCATTGGTTGGACCAGATCTTATTTAGGGGTTTCATAGCAAAGTGGGTGAATACATATGCCCGCACCACTTTTCCGTTTTTGTATTCTTAAAAAAAGTAATTTTTTCATTTCACTTCACCAATTTGGACCATTTTGTGTATGTCCATTACATACAATCCAAATAAAATTCTATTTCAGTTACAGGTTCTTAAAGTTTGCTTTGTATAGTGTTCTCCACTCAGAGTCCTCTATTAAATAAGACATGACGCCATGGACTTAGTGACAACAGACCTCCTAGATAAGAGGGGGAGATTTCTTGGGGTGAAATAGTAGTGCAATTCGACATTTTCACAGTTGAAGCTACAGTACATTATGCTTAACAGTGTAAATATTATGGTACAGCTAAATGGATACTAAATCACCATGGTACATTTTGATGGTAAGTTCACAAACATTGGTTGTGTGATGTATAATTGAAACTTGGGTAACATTATGGTAGGTGGGGAAATAAGTATAGCCAGTTACAATTAGCAGATCATAAAAAATATATACATTTTGACATAGCTCAAGAAATAATATATATGTGAGGTTGGGTGAAAAAAGGACTGGGAGGGAGAAATATATTTTTGTCATGGGCAAAGAAACTCAAAAGGGGTGACTATATTAATTAACAAAGGTAATCCGATTGTGTAAACTGTGCAAACAGATTCTCAGGGAAGATGGATCATTTTAAATATGTTATTGGACAAAAAACAGATCTGGCTAATGAATCTATATGGGCCAAATAATGATGATCCACACTTCTTTGAAAATGTAAATAATAATCTATTAAACTGAAAAGTAACTAATTAATCTATTATTATGGTGGGAGAATATAATATGGTTTTAATTACCTCAATGGATCATATTTGAAATCACACTACAAACTATCACCCTCATGCACTTAAGGAGATCACGAACATCATGGATACATAAGAACTAGTGTATATATGGAGGCTGAAAAACCCTGAACAAGCGAAATGTACACGGAGGAGGCTTAGTCAAGATAGACGTCTTGACTACTTCCTGGTCTCATACATGCTGTCATCAAAAGTTTAAAAATGATTAATCGGAGACAGAGTGCTATTGGACCATCGTCTAATTGGCCTTCACATGACGCAGAATTTCCAAGTGGACTGGGATATTGGAAATTGAATCAAAGCCTACTGGATGACAATTTGTTCTCAACTAACGTAACATAATTCATAATTTACTTTTTTCTGCACAACATAGGTACAGAAAATCCCCTTATTGTATGGGGCACTTTTAAAGTACTTTTAGGGATTTCAATGACATCGGAGGGGATGGCTGCTGTTTTACGTGCTCCGAACCAACTATTTTGTTTGTTTTTTCACATTGTTTGTAACTTATTTTCCAAATTATTTTGTACATTGCTGCTACTGTCACTCAGCAATTACTCACTTCAAGCTGGACGAAGAAGATTTTTTCTTTAGCGAGTCCGACGCGAAGGATATACTACTTTCTCGGGAACGGGCCCAAATCCCCGTCATTTGCGTGAAGAAAAGATAGAGAAAAAGGGGCGGAGGTCGGGCTGCCTTCTGAGAATTCGTAGGCGAGTTAATAAACTTCCTCTACCATCAGTCCTATTAGCCAATGTGCAATCATTGAATAACAAAATAGATGAGCTCTGATCAAGGATATCCTTCATATAAATGACTTAAATATCCTACCAATGGGACATTAAAAACTGTAATATCTTGTGTTTCACCGAGTCGTGGCTGAATGACAACATACAGCTGGTGGGGTTTTGATCCATCGGAAAGATAGAACAGCTGCCTCCGGTAAGACAAGGGGTGGCTGTCTGTGTCTATTTGTAAATAACAGCTTGTGCACAAAATATAATATTAAGGAAGTCTCAAGGTTTTGCTCGCCTAGGGTAGAGTATCTCATGATAAGCTGTAGACCACACTATTTACCAAGAGAGTTGTTATCTATATATCCCGTAGCTGTCTATTTACCACCACAAACCGATGCTGCCACTAAGACGGCACTCAACGAACTGTATAGGGCCATAAGCAAACAAGAAAATTATCATCCAGAGGCGGCGCTTTTAGTGGCCACGGACTTAATGACGGGAAACTTAAATCCATTTTACCTCATTTACTACCAGCATGTTAAATGTGCAACCAAAGGGAAAAAAAACAAGACCACCTTAACGCCACACACAGAGATGCATACAAAGCTCTCCCTCGCCCTACATTTGGCAAATCTGACCATAATTCTATTCTCCTGATTCCTGCTTACAAGTAAAAACTAAAGCAGGAAGTACCAGTGACACGCTCAATAAGGAAGTGGTCAGAAGACGCAGATGCTATGCTACAGGACTGTTTTGTAACACAGACTGGAATATGTTCCGTGATTCTTCCGACGGCATTGAGGAGTACACCACATCAGTCACTGGCTTCATCAAGTGCATCGATGATGTCGGCCCCAATCTGACTGTACGTACATACCACAACCAGAAGCCATGGATTACAGGCAACATCCACACTGAGCTAAAGGGTAGAGCTGACGCTTTCTAGGAACGGGACTCTAACCCAGAAGATCTTAAGAAATCCCGCTATGCCCTCCGACAAACCACCAAACAGGCAAAGCGTCAATACTACACCGGCTTTGAGGCTCGTCGAATGTGGCAGGGCTTGCAAACTATTACGGACTTCAAAGGGAAGCACAGCCACAAGCTGCCCAGTGACATGAGCCTACCAGACAATCTAAATAACTTCAATGCTCGCTTCGAGGCAAGCAACACTGAATTGCATGAGAGCATTAGCTGTTCCGGACGACTGTGTGATCACTCTTACCACAGCTAACGTGAGTAAGACCTTTAAACAGGTCAACATTCAAAAGGCAGCAGGGCCAAACGAATTACCAGGATGTGTACTCTGAGCATGTGCTGACCAAATGACAAGAGTCTTCACTGACATTTTCAACCTGTCCCTGGCCGAGTCTTTAGTGCTGTCGTTAGGGCAGCAGGTAGCCTAGTGGTTAGAGCGTTGTGCCAGTAACCGAAAAGTTGCTGGATCACATCCAAGCTGACAACGTACAAATCTGTCGTTCTGCCTCTGAACAAGGCAGTTAACCCACTCTTCCCCGTAGAACATCATTGTAAACAAGAAATTGTTCTTAACTGACTTGCCTAGTTAAATAAAGGGTTCATTTTTTTATTGGTTTAGCTTAATGTTTCAAGCAGACCACCATAGTCCCTGTGTCCACTAAAACCAATTTCACCTGTCTAAATGACTACTGACTACTCACGTCTGTAGCATTGAAGTGCTTTGAAAGGATAGTCATGGCTCACATCAACACCATTATCCCAGAAATCCTAGACCCACTCCAATTTGCATACCGTCCCAACAGATCCACAGATGATGCAATCTCTATTGCACTCCACACTGCCCTTTTCCACCTGGAAAAAAAGTGAGAATGCTATTCATTGACTACAGCTCAGCGTTCAACACCATAGTGCCCTCAAAGTTCATCACTTAGCTAAGGACCCAGGGACTAAACACCCACCTCTGCAACTGGATCCAGGAATTCCTGGCAGGCTGCCCCCCGGTGGTAAGGGTAGGTAACAACACGTATGGCACGCTGATCCTCATCACAGGGGCCCATCAGGGGTGCGTGCTCAGTCCCCTCCTGTACTCTCTGTTCACCCATGACTGCATGGTCAAGCACGACTCCAACACCATCATTTAATTTGCCGACAACACAACAGTGGTAGGCATAATCACTGACAACAATAAGACAACCTATAGGGAAGTGTGGTGCCAGGGTAACAACATCTCCCTTAATGTGATCAAGATAAAGGAGATGATTGTGGACTAAAGAAAAAGGAGAACCGAGCACACACCATCGATTTGGCTGTAGCGGAGCAGGTTGAGAGCTTCAAGTTCTTTGGTGTCCACATCACCAACAAACTATCATGGTCCAAACACACCAAGACAGCCATGAAGAGGGCACGACAACGCATATTCCCCCTCAGGAGACTGAAAAGATTTGGCATTGGTCTTCAGATCCTCAAAAAGTTCTATAGCTGCCCCATCGAGAGCATCATGACTGGTTGCATAACTTTCTGGTATGGCCACTGCTCGGCTTCTGACCGCAAGGCACTTCAGAGGGTAATGCGTACGGCCTAGTATATTACTGGGGCCAAGCTTCCTGCTATCCAGGACCTCTATACCAGGCAGTGTCAGAGGAAGGCCCAAAAAATTACCAAGGACTCCAGTCACCCTAGTCATAGACTGTTCTCTCTGCTACCGCACGGTAAGCGGTACCGGGGCGCCAAGCCTAGTTCCACAAGGCTTCTTAACAGCTTCTACCCCCAAGCTATAAGACTATTGAACAGTTAATTAAATGGCTACCCGGACTATTTGCATTGTCCCCAGCCCACCCCTCATTTTTACACTGCTGCTACTCTCTATTTATTAACCAATTACCTCAATTACCTGGACTAACCAGTGCCCCCGCACATTGACTCTGTACCGGAACCCCCTGTATATAGCCTCGCTACTGTTCATTTAATGTTGGTCATTAATTATTTGTTGTATTTGCATTTGTTTCTAAAAACTGCATTGTTGGTTAAGGACTTGTAAGTAAGCATTTCACTGTAAGGTTCAAACCTGTTGTATTCAGCACATGTGACAAATAACATTTGATTGATTGATTGATTTTAGAGGCCATTCAATACAATGCTCATAATTTAAACAAAAGCCGTTTAGGTAAAAAGAGATTGGAGTAATAAAGGAAATAACAGGACAGGGTAGATGGTAATGGAAACTATACCTTAGAGGCACAAAATAGATTACAGGAAGAAAAGAATTGGAGGAACTTATTCAAGAACGGTCAGGTACAAAATTATTACTAAAATAAAGCGAATTGGATGGACATTTTACATTTTTCTTGAATCTTCAACATAGAAATGCTACCAAAAAGAATTCACAGAATTTATAGTCATCCATGATTCACCAAGTTATATTTTATTTACAGTGTCCTCCCTCTCCACTGAATGATGCTTTTAACTGTAAGGATTTTCTTTACTAATAATAATAATGTAAAATTAAACACATGTACATAAATACCTGTGTGAAGGCCAACTTACAGAGGAGGAACTTCTTGAGGCAATTCAATATTTTCAGTCCGGGAAAAACACCCGGGCTTGATGGTATACCAGTAGAGGTACTGTACTGTATATCAGACCTTTTTTGATGTCCTAAAATATTAATTATTAGCATGTTTTAATTACTCCTATAAAAATAGTAGACTTTCAGGTACTCAACAAGAAGGTCTGAATTCATTACTACTGAAACAGGACCCAGGGGAAAAGTATAAAGATCCAGTCCATTTAAAAAACTGGAGGCCTCTTACACTTCAATGTTGTGATGTGAAAAATCCTGGCGAAATGCGCAGCACATAGAATAAACAAGGTTTCACCAGATATTGTTCGTCCTGACCAGACAGGTTTTTTACATGGACAATATATTGGAGACAATATACAACAATTACCTGAAACAATTGAAGATTATGAATCATCAAAGATACCAGGCTTGATCTTCATGGCAGATTTCGAAAAGGCATTTGATAAATAATGACTAGAATGTATATATAAATACCTGGACTACTTTAATTAGAGTGAAGTTCTTAAACAATGGGTTAAAGTTCTGTACAGCAACCCCAGGGGTAAAATAGTAAATAATGGTTACTTCTCAGAAAGTATTGAGGTTTTAAGAGGAGTAAAACAAGGCTGTCCGTTGTCTAGATATTAAATTAGATCCAACAAGAACATCAAAGGGTTAGGAAAGTGTCAATTTGTGTCTGTAATTTGGATCTCTGTCTCATTGAAGATCTTGATCACTTTTCTAGCCTCTCTCGACTAAAACCTAATTATAACAAGTGTAGCATATTAGGTATTGGATCGTTAATAAGGACCTTTTTTCAATGTTTGCCTAAAATGACATACCCAAATCTAACTGCCTGTAGCTCAGGACCTGAAGCAAGGATATGCATAGTCTTGATACCATTTGAAAAGAAAAACTTTGAAGTTTGTGGAAATGTGAAATGAATGTAGGATAATATAACACATTAGATCTGGTAAAAGATAATACAAAGAAAAAAACATATGTTTATTCATTATTTTTTTGTACCTTCATCTTTGAAATGCAAGAGAAAGGCCGTAATGTATTATTCCAGCACATCTGCAATTTAGGTTTTAGCCCCTAGATGGCAGCAGTGTATGTGCAAAGTTTTAGACTGGTTCAACGAACCATTGCATGTGTGCCTCATGTGCCTCATTGGTTTATTAATACATTTTCAAATTCATAATTGTGCACTCTCCTCAAACAATAGCATGGTATTCTTTCACTGCAATAGCTACAGTAAATTGGACAGTGCAGTTAGATTAACAAGAATTGAAGCTTTCTGCCCATATCAGATATGTCAATTTTCTTGTTACTTACAACCTCATGCTAATCACATTAGCCTACGTTTGCTCAACCGTCCCACGGCCACGGGGGTGGAGAGACAGAATCATGAGATAATTTATTCTGGTGTTGCCCCTATGTAGCTTGTTTCTGTTTCTAGTCACAGGTTCAGGAATGGTTGGTTAAAAAAATCACAACATTCACTTAAAATGAACCTTCTAAATAGCAGTGTCGGGCGATTTGGAAAGCCATAGTAAATAAGTCAATCAATAAAAATAATACTCGTAGGACAGGTTTTCATCTTTATCTCATAGTCTGTGGATACTATGTGAATAGAAAGGTTCAAAATTCATATAAAACTTCACAACACAATTGTAAAATATATCGCAGATGGGAACCAAACGAGGGTGATCTATGGTGATAGGTGGAATGGGCTGAGAGTGGCTGAGGGGGTCTATGGTGATAGGTGGGATGGGCTGAGAGTGGCTGAGGGGTGGGATTGAGAGCTTATGTTCGGTAATGTAATATTGTTATGTGATTGCTGTATACAAAAGTACCACATACGTAAAATGTATATGTCAAATGTACACTACCGTTCAAAAGTTTGGGTTCACTTAGAAATATCCTTGTTTTTGAAAGAAAAGCACATTTTTTTTGCCCATTAAAATAACACCAAATTGATCAGAAATACAGTATAGACGTTGTTAATGTTGTAAATTACTATTGTAGCTGGAAACGGCTGATTTTTTATGGAATATCTACTGGGCGTACAAAGGCCCATTATCAGCATCCATCACTCCTGTGTTCCAGTGGCACATTTTGTTAGCTAATCCAAGTTTATAATTTTAAAAGGCTGATCATTAGAAAACCCTTTTGCAATTATGTTAGCACAGCTGAAAACTGTTGATCTGATTAAAGAAGCAATAAGACTGGCCTTCTTTAGACTAGTTGAGCATCTGGAGCATCAGCATTTGTGGGTTAGATTACAGGCTCAAAAGGGCCGGAAAGAACTTTCTTCTGAAACTCGTCAGTCTATTCTTGTTCTAAGAAAATAAGGATTTTCCATTTGAGAAATTGCCAAGAAACTGAAGATCTTGTACAACGATGTGTACTACTCCCTTCACAGAACAGCACAAACTGGCCCTAACCAGAATAGAAAGAGCAGTGGGAGGCCCAGGTGCACAACTGAGCAAGAGGACAAGTACATTAGAGTGTCTAGTTTGAGAAATGCTGGCCTTCTAGGCAGACTTGCAAAGAAAAAGCCATATATCAGACTGGCCAATAAAAATAAAAGATTTAGATGGGCAACACAGACTCTGGACAGAGGAACTCTGCCTTGAAGGCCAGAATCGCCTCTTCACTGTTGACATTGAGACTGGTGTTTTGTGGGTACTATTTCATGAAGCTGACAGCTGAGGACTTGTGAGGTGTCTGTTTCTCAAACTAGACACTCTAATGCACTTGTGATTTTCTTTCAAAAACAAGGACATCTCTAAGTGAACTTAGAACTTTTGAACGGTAGTGTATGTCTAGGTAGCGGAAAAGCTGTAAAAACAAAAAAAGATTTGTGTCCTCCGAAAAGGGGAGGTGGTGAATGGGTTAAAAAATGTTTTTGTAATAATAATTTTAAAAAAGACGATGCCACCGGGCCTAGGGCCAACTCGTTCAAACAAAGCTCATAGATCATTTTGCAAGCGAACAGCTCTGTCATTGATGTTAAGGTGCAGTAAAGTATGTATGTTTGTACCTTTGCACCCTCAGTGGTTGCAATAGAACCTGCATTTAGAAACTGAGGTATACTCAATGACTTTATTGGCCATGTCTGATTATCCAGTCTAGAGTATTAAAAAGGACTATGAGGCATTGAAGGTCACGGAAGCCAGAAACATGCAAAATAAATTTTAACATGTTGCATCACATCTTTCAACCATTCAAAATAGTTATTTCTTTCTCTTTTCCCCCTCGCTGTCTCTCCCTTCAAAGTCCAATCGCTTACGTGTGAAAGAAAATGTCCGCTCATCTTCTGAGATACAGAAAAAGTAGGCTATACTTCAAATTAAATGTATAATATCAGACTGTGTGATTTATTTATGTATAACTATTGCTCCCGAAAACATGTGCAACACGATTCATTTAGTTTGTGTCACAGAAAAGAGTTCGGTCTACTTATGACCTTTATTTCATACCTTTTTCAATTAGGGACTCATTATACCTTATTACAATAATGCCAGGTACTGGACAATAGTCTAATGCAAGCTGTAATCTACCACTTTATGCCACTTGGACATTGCTTCAGTCAATGCAAAAATAAAATTTACATGATTATAATATCACTGATAATTGGTTTTAAATTTGAGATAAGGTGACAGGAAATGACATGTGAGATGTTAAAGTGACATTCACAGTTTTAAAGGAAATGATGGATATATTAAACTCTGACCGTCTCTGACAGATATCTAAATTAATCTGAGGTATTACAAGTCATTCACATCATCTTAAGCTGTAGGACGAGTGGAAGCAATGTAATAAACAGACAGGGTTTCAAGGTGTGACAACTTTGTACAAAGTCACACTCCCAATTATAGAGGCTTCTGTCAAAAACAATTAACCTACAACAAGGGTGTTAGACAATAATGGACTACCTACAGAACACACACGTAGCTACCTGCAGACGCAGGAAAACACACACACACACACACTCACACATACACACACACAAAAACAAAGCATGTAATTGGAGGGTTTGGGGGAATTACAATGACATAAAAGCAATGGTTCTTCTGCATAAAATAGCAATCATTCTGCATAATTTCACATGATGAGAATCTCCTCCCGAGGCAGTAAGTATCTTAGGATGCAAATGAGCTGATCCAACCACAAATAGTAGAATTCAGACGATATCAATTACTTCTTCAATGTTTGCTTTTTAAGGCCTTTCACTCATTTGGCTTTTACGTTACTTCGCTGTGCACTCTACGGGGGTTGTCTAATTTATTTGCTACTTTGGGGAGGGTAGTGTGTTTTTTCCTATGTTTACATACACCCTTTTGGAGAAGGTTTTACGATATCATTTCTTCCATCCTAGCCAAATGTCCTCTTCTGCTTGCATGTGCCTCCTCTAGATCAAGGTGTTTTGGTACCTCACTTGTGCACTACGCTTTTCCTCATGCTAACTTTTATTATAAACTGGGTGGTTTGAACCCTGAATGCTGATTGGCTGACAGCCGTGTTATATCAGACCATATACCACGGGTATAATAAAAACATTTGTTTTTCCCTGCTCTAATTACGTTGGTAACCAGTTTATAATAGCAATGAGGCACCTTGTGGGTTTGTGGTATATGGTCAATATACCACGACTAAGGGCTGTGTCCAGGCACTCTGCTTTGCGTCGTGCATAAGAAAAGCCCTTAGCCGTGGTATATTGGCCATATATCACACCCTCTCGGGCCTTATTGCTTAAATATCCCACGGGTGAGTATAGTCTACCAGTCTAACTGTCTATCTTTCCCTCTATCCACCATTCATAGTGACAATAGTGGTAGGTGGATTGTTTGTCCAGATCTGCAATAGGCTAACTAGCATCATACCACACATAAAATCATTAAAAGCTGCACCCATGTTCAATATAACCGGAGAGGCCACTTTTTGGGTCAGTTCAAAAAGCTCCCTTATTGATCTTGTTTAAGGACAATACAATTATCTAGACTAGCCTACAACAGCACAATTACATGAATAATTGCATTATTGTTTTCAAATGAGTACCAAATTCTACTCTAGGCAGTGAAAATGTCACTTGAAAAACGGCACAAAATGACTGAGCATGTCAGTCTGGCTGCATTTTAAGTTCTGATACTGAGATGAGCTGTCTGTTGCGGATATCATTATCCTAAGTCACCCTATAATAATGTGCCACATACTCTATGCTTCCAGCAGATCCAGTTATTCAGGAAAGTTTAAAGGGAAAATCCACAAAATAATATCTTAAATAACTAATAAGATGCGTGATTCTGTGTTGATCATATAGGAGGCAATACAATTACAATTCATGACAGGTCAGGCCCCCAATATGCTCATTAAAGTCATTATCTCCCTGTGATAGGATATCAATTTCCCAAGCCATAGTTATCAATTACCATGTGATGCAGGGAACCAAAAACGTCCCTCCTTTCACCACATACTGTAGCACACGTCAAAAGCTTAACCTGAGTTTGTCACAACACTCTGCTGATGATGGGCTCCAGAGTGGCGCAGATGTATAAGGCACTGCATCTCAGTGCTAGGCATAACTACAGACCCAATTGTCCCAGTGTTGTCCGTGTAAGAGGCCTTAATTGCAAAATAAGAATTTGTTCTTAAATGACTTGCCTAGTTAAATAAAGATTTAAAAAATGTGTCATAGCAACAGTCTCCATCGCTCTATCCAGATCAGCCATAGATGACAGATAATCCCTGCCTTTCAAGCTGTCAGCTCTTGATTGGTTAAGCCTTGTTACCTGTCAGCCACTGCTGAAAAGCGGTAGAGAGAGAATTGTTTTCACTAGGTAACGCCCCAGAAATGGAAGGGCATAACATTGTATTGCACTGCTGGAGCTAGGAACAAAAGCATTTTGCTGCACCTGCTTTAACCTCTTCAACCTATGGGGGCGCTATGTCATTATTGGATAAAAAACGTGCCCGTTTTAAGCGCAATATTTTGTCACGAAAAGATGCTCGACTATGCACATAATTGGCAGCTTTGGAAAGAAAACACTCTGACGTTTTCAAAACTGCAAAGATATTATCTGTGAGTGCCAAAGAACTCATGCTACAGGCGAAACCAAGATGAAACCTCAAACAGGAAATGAGCAGAATGTTTGAGGCTCTGTTTCCCATCGTCTCCTTATATGGCTGTGAATGTGCCATGAATGAACTTGAGCTCTCTGCCGTTCGTCCAAGATGTCTGCAGCATTGTGACGTATTTGTAGGCATATCATTGGAAGATTGACCATAAGAGACTACATTTACCAGGGGTCCCCCCGGTGTCCTGTGTCGAAATTATTGCGTAATCTCTAGGTCCATGTGCGTTCCATTTCTTCAGAAGAGAAAGTCAACAGCCACGATTGATTTATCGTCGATAGATATGTGAAAAACACCTTGAGGATTGATTCTAAACATCGGTTTGCCATGTTTCTGTTGATATTATGGAGTTAATTTGGAAAAAAAGTTAGCGTTTTTAATGACTTAATTTTCGTTTTTTTTTCTTACCCAAACGTGATGGAGAAAACGGAGCGATTTGTCAACACAAATAATCTTTTTGTAAAAACTGAACATTTGCAATCTAACTGAGAGTCTCCTCATTGAAAACATCTGAAGTTCTTCAAAGTTCTTCAAATGTAAATTATTTTATTTGAATGTTTTTCTGGTTTTTGTGAAAATGTTGCATGCTGAATGTCATGCATAATACTATGCTAGGCTATCAATAGTGTTACACAAATGCTTGTTTTGCAATGGTTGAGAAGCATATTTTAGAAAATCTGAGATGACAGTGTTGTTAACAAAAGGCTAAGCTTGAGAGCAAATAGATTTATTTCATTTCATTTGCGATTTTCATGAATAGTTAACATTGCGTTATGCTAATGAGCTTGCGGATAGATTTACACAATCCTGGATACAGGTTTCTTTCGTAGCTAAACGTGACGCAGAAAACGGAGCGATTTGTTCTAAACAAATAATCTTTTTGTAAAAACGGAACATTTGCTATCTAACTGAGAGTCTCCTCATTGAAAACATCTGAAGTTCTTCAAAGGTAAATGATTTTATTTGAATGTTTTTCTGGTTTTTGTGAAAATGTTGCCTGCTGAATGCTAACGCTAAATGCTACGCTAAATGCTACGCTAGCTATCAATAGTGTTACACAAATGCTTGTTTTGCAATGGTTGAGAAGCATATTTTGAAAATCTGAGATGACAGTGTTGTTAACAAAAATCTAAGCTTGAGAGCTAGCATATTGATTTCATTTCATTTGCGATTTTCATGAATAGTTAACGTTGCGTTATGGTAATGAGCTTGAGGCTGTATTCACGATCCCGGATCCGGGATGGCTCGTCGCAACAGGTCTGCTAATCTGCTAATCTTTGTATGCAAAAAAATCTACTTTGATTTGAACATATCGTATTTTACTTGACTTTTGCCACAATGGCCGTCTGAGGCACATCTTTCACTGCCCCCTCTGGCCTGTCCATGGTCTATCCTCCTCGCTCTCCGCGACTAATCCAATGCTCACAAAGAACCCCAGCTAAAGTTCACACTGCAAATCTTCTTTCAATATGCGAATCTCTTTGATGTTATATGCAAAGAGCCCTGCTTTATCTGGCACATGCATGCTCCATCACAGCCAGGCTGAGCTCTTTCCTTTTAGTGATCATCCCTGACTCGCATATCCACACTGACAGCTCAGTATGGGCTCATGTATTACCCCAGGAACCACCCAGACACTGTCAAACTTGAACAAAAGCAAAGCCCGCAAAAATGAGACATGCATGGCCTAATTAACATCTAACGCCTTCAGCTCATGTCCTTTCCTATAGTGAGCTTGTGGCAACATTGTAGTTCTGTGCCTTTAATCTCCATGTACATTTTATATGTGAAAGCTGCAGAGGACTTTCTACAGTAGCCAGGACACCACCTCTCTGTGGAACTTCTGGGCAGGATCATCCTGCTACGGAAGCTTCTCTTAGGGGCAATTCACATATACGCACTGTAACAACATAGACTGAAGACATAGGGCCATTTAAAGGTACAGTAGTCATTAGGACAGGTGGGAGAGGACGTTTGACTCCACAAAAGACTGCCGGCCTATTCCTCAGTCAGCAAACATCCATGGAAGACATCAACCATTAACTGCTTTGTAACTGTGGGATCATGAGTCACTAGGGCTCCATTGTTCTGCTGCTCTGCTTCCATTGATCCATTTATCTTCTGAGGTAGAGATCTAGATTTAGCAGAAGAGAGATAGTGTCAGACTGGGGGCACTATCTACGTACACACCTCCATCTGTCTTTGTGCGAGATGGATGAAGTAAAAAAAAGAAGCAAAGAGAGAGCGGTGAATATAAACTTGTGCTGAAGTGAGCGCGAAAAGTGAGAGAGAGACGCCCGGGACATGCAGGGGTGTGAATAATGAGGAGGATAGCAGCGCTAAGATCCCTCCAATCCCTCGGAAAACAGCGTTAACAACGTGTCGCTCTTCCCCATGGGATGTGTATGATACAAGTCCTCGCTATCTTAAGCCTCCCATGTGCAGAGATCCTGCAAAGCAATTTGGCTGGGGGTCATTAAGTCACACCAAACTGTCAGCGATTGTCCATCTATTTCCCCATGTACTCTCTGTAGAAAACTAGGAGCCTGGGTTGGCGTTTCTTTATCCTCTCTCGTTGCCGAGGCTTTATCATGCACGGAAAAACTGGCATATTAATTGAGCTATTACAGTGCGGTATTGCTTGCTTGTTAGGCAGAACAATAACCTGCAGGAGCGCTAGCCTTAAGAAGAATAAAAATGGTTTGCTCTTTTTGTGCTTAATGGAGACAAATCCCAGTAGGGGTATGGGTGGGAGATATCCTACTTTAATGGAGCACACTGGGCTCCGATTAGGACTATTGATCCCCGCAACAACATGTTCTGCTGTTCAACTGTTCAGTATTGCAGAGCCAGAAAGAAAATGGCAACCCACTCTGACATCAATTCATGGTGCACTGAGAACAGTAAAAGCATAGGGGAAGGATATTATGGAGGAGATGGGCCTGAGATAACAGCTTTGTTTGGACTGAGATAACAGCCTGGTTGGATCTGAGACAGACAGCCTGGTTGGGCCTGAGATAACATCCTTGGAGAGCGGGCAGGTGTATTTTTTATGTACTTTTTAAAGATTTTACTTGTGCAAAACCTCCCCTAACCCGGATGACGCTGGGCCAATTGTTCGCCGCATCATGGGTCTCTCGGCCACCGACGTTGGGCTTTTTCAGAGGAACTGTCAAGTAACATGTCTAAATGGAAACCAAGCACAGGAGTTTGAACATGTCCACAGAAAAGACAAAACAAAACAGAGAAACGGTTTTCATTTATCCAATTTCACGTCGTGTCTTTGTACAGTAGCTTGTTGGGAAGGCACAGAACAGCCAAGACAGCATGACAGCAGTATTCTGTCTCGGAGAAGACGGCCTTCCCACAGGGGGAATTGTTTTGTGTGCTTTCTCTCTCGCTCTCGCTCTCGCCTATTCACCCTTTAGCATGTCTTCTTATTGAAGGGCAACGCATACAGGGAGAAAACTAACCGAGCAAATTGTTAGGAGAGGTGTAGTTGTTAAATTGACCGCTCCTCCTCAAGAAACACAGATCGAACACACACAACACTTAATGTCAAGCAGAAACCACCTGTTTTAGAAACATAATTAGCAACAGGGGCGGCAGGGTAGCCTAGTGGTTAGAGCGTTGGACTAGTGACCGGAAGGTTGCAAGTTCAAACCCCCGAGCTGACAAGGTACAAATCTGTCATTCTGCCCCTGAACAGGCTGTTCCTAGGCCATCATTGAAAATAAGAATTTGTTCTTAACTGACTTGCCTAGTTAAATAAAGGTTAAATCAATAAAAATAAAAAAGATTTGTTGATGAATAGATGAGCATGCAAACCAGAAAGGCCAGGAAATAAACGCAATGTCCAACTATGACCCAGGATATGCCCGAGTGACAGTGTATCATGGCACTCCCGAGAAGTCAGCGGTGTCTAACACTAATCTAGCACTTAAAACATCATTCAGAAGTTAGCTACTACGCTTTTGTATTTAAACAGTTTGGCTGAAGGCAAACGCCACTGTTGCCTTTGCCGATCAAGGCATACGACATCCCAAGGTACTGTAATGCCCCATTCTCTGAGCTATTCGTGTACTTTTCAAGCATTTAGAGATGCATGTGATTCCAGCGAAGTAACACAGAGGAGTGTACAACATGGAATTATTACAGTATCACATACAAATAGTAAAAACAAAGCCCTTGTGCCCACGTCATTCGTTTCAAATATCTTGAGGTTTGGATAACTATTCATGGTTCACATGTTTCTCGTCCCTCTGGTTAGATGTATAAATGGTCCATATCGAAAACCACAGCAACACACAAATAAATATCCAGTAGTGGTGAAATTAATTTTAAGCAGTGTCCATTGAGCAAATTCTATTGTGTATGTTACAATGCAATACCCCTAATCTCCATAGTAACCAACAGAGCACACAACTCAAGGGCTTCTTGTCCTTGAAAGCACAAACTATTTTCCATTTACTAGTACTTACGTACTAATGCAGGTCAACTTCTCTTCCATAATTGCAGGCTAAAATCAACCGCATGTTTCAAACCCATAAGTCATGAGGTCTTGCGCGTTTATGGCACATCCGTGAACAGGACTCGCATATGCTGATTTGTTCATGATGTGCACTGCGCAGTAAAAGGCTTGGCTGCATTTACTCACCTCGCTCGAATGGTCCATTTCACCATAATGACATTGACAAACAAAACAACAGTGGAATCAAATGGATTACAGCTGGGGGCTTAGATCTTCTCTTTGCTTCTCTCAACTTTCCATCACCCCACCTCTCTCCCCCTGGTGTCTACTATCCTTCAATATTTAAGGTGGACAATTTCAGGAGGTTATGCAAACGGAGAGCTGGGGTTGAATGCAAGTCAATCTTGATAGTAAGGTCATTTATCACACTATTGATCTTCAGCGCTTGCGGATTTGGCACGGAGTGGGTGTGGTGTGTGTTTGTGTTGCTCTGGTTATTTTCATAGAACGCAGCTTTTCATCCAAGGAGACACTATGCATCAGCTTTATCAGGCAGTCTCATTTTAGCCTCCATAATACCGGCAAAAACCACAATGGGCAAATGTCTATGTACCAATCGATACAATGCAGAATGCATTCAAAATCAACTCAGCACAGCTGTAAGCGTGGCGACATCGATACATTTTCATGCTCGGACAATAAGAATGCTAAAGACTGATTGAGATTGGCTTTGCCAGACGAAGCGCACTGTATCTATTTTGTGAACATTGTGTTTTTGTTGCCTATGTCAGTACCAAACCACAGTACACTGGCTATTACAGTTTGATGGAACTTTGATCATCACTGTCCTTTACTTTTCAGACTTTTCCTCTTCCCGGAGACAACGGATGTGTTTTTAGATGGAGGGATCGAATGGAGAAACATGCAGGCATCCACAATGGCGCTGAATGATTTAAGGGCTTGAAGGTGTGCTCTTCCTCCTCTGACCTTTGGAGTGTGCATGCTACGGGACTTAAAGTAAACACTGCTCCAGTTCACTGGTGCTCAAACAGAAGATAACACTCCACATGCAACCTAACACGCACCTTTCCCATCTCTGTCCTCAGCAGGTCAATTTTCAAACGTCAGATGGACTCGTGGCCAAAAGTTTTGTGAATGACACAAATATAAATTGTCACAAAGTCTGCTGCCTCGGTTTGTATGATTTCAATTTGCATATGCTCCAGAATGTTATGAAGAGTGATCAGATGAATTGCAATTAATTACAAAGTCCCTCTTTGCCATGCAAATGAACTGAATCCCCCCCAAAATGCCACTGCACTTCAGCCCTGCCACAAAAGGACCAGCTGACATCATGTAGTGATTCTCTCATTAACACAGGTGTGAGTGTTGACGAGGACAAGGCTGGATATCACTCTGTCATGCTGATAACAGACTGGAAGCTTCAAAAGGAGGGTGGTGCTTGGAATCATTGTTCTTCCTCTGTCATCCATGGTTATCTGCAAGAAAACATGTGCCGTCATCATTGCTTTGCACAAAAAGGGCTTCACAGGCAAGGATATTGCTGCCAGGAAGATTGCACCTAAATAAACCATTTATCGGATCATCAAGAACTTCAAGGAGAGCGGATCAATTGTTGTGAAGAAGGCTTTAGGGCGCTCAAGAAAGTCCAGCAAGCGCCAGGACCGTCTCCTTGATTCAGCTGCGGGAATCGGGGCACCACCAGTACAGAGCTTGCTCAGGAATGGCAGCAGGCAGGTGTGAGTGCATCTGCACGCAGTGAGGCGAAGACATTTGGTGGATGGCCTGGTGTCATGAAGGGCAGCAAAGAAGCCACTTTTCTCCAGGAAAAACATCAGGGAAAGACTTATATTCTGCAAAAGGTACAGGGATTGGACTGCTGAGGACTGGGGTAAAGTCATTTTCTCTGATGAATCCCCTTTCCGATTGTTTGGGGAATCCAGATAAAAAGCTACTCCGGAGAAGACAAGGTGAGCGCTACCAACAGTCCTGTGTCATGCCAACAGTAAACCATCCTCAGACCATTAATGTGTGGGGTTGCTTCTCAGCCATGAATAAAGAATGGTACCAAAACATCCTCAGAGAGCAACTTCTCCCAACCGTCCAGGAACAGTTTGGTGATGAACAATGCCTTTTCCAGCATGATGGAGCACCTTGCCATATGGCAAAAGTGATAACTAAGTGGCTCGGGGGAACAAAACATCAATATTTTGGGTCCATGGGCAGGAAACTCCCCAGACCTTAATCCCATTGAGAACTTGTGGTCAATCCTCAAGAGGTGCGTGGACAAACAAAACCCCACAAATTCTGACAAACTCCAAGCGTTGATTATGCAAGAATGGGCTGCCATCAAGTCAGGATGTGGCCTAGAAGTTAATTGACAGTATGCCAGGGCGGATTACAGAGGTCTTGAAAAAGAAGGGTCAAGATTGCAAATATTGACTCTTTGCATCAACTTCATGTAATTGTCAATAAAAGCCTTTGACACTTATGAAATGCTTGTAATTATACTTCAATATTCCATAGTAACATCTGACAAAAATATCTAAAGACACTGAGGCCGCAGACTTTGTGAAAATTCATATTTGTGTCATTCTCAAAACTATTGGCCACGACTGCACTTCCACTATACAGGGTAGCTTTTTTAACCGAGTCTTAATTGAGTTTCCATTAAGCATAGCAGGCTGTGTGGTGAGGGTCGTTCCTATAGTGGTGCGCCTGCTACAGAATCTCAGATGGGCCACACAAAGCTCAAGCTAACACACAGGGGCTTGGGCAGGGAAAACTATTTAACTGCACCCATCCGGCAGGCTTCATTGTGTATCGATGCTTGGAGGCAGGGCTATAAACAGACTAAAGTAGAATAGTTCTCTGAAGGGTGCTAAGTAAAGCCCATTAAAACTGAAATGGTTTCTGTTGCAGCAGCTCATACAAATTGCAGCAGGGGAAACAAGCCACTCTCTTTTGTGAGAGGATCAAATCCTCTGTTTGCTTGCTTTGTAACAGATCCAAAAGAATGTTGTCTTTACCGCGAGAGCCTAAAGCTGTCATGTCTCTTCCACATTTATGATGAGAAAACTGTGTCTCCATTGAGAAATAAACTGTGGGATTATCCTATCCTAACCTGATAAAAGTAGCACGAATAGTGACCTAGGGTAATTAGGATAGCTCCAAATGCCACTCAAACAGCACACAGGCATCTATGGACAAATTGTGTTACTAAAGTTACATTGGTGGAATCAACTCAATTGATAAAATTGAGAAGTTTTTGTGTGTTTACATGAGCATTTTTACAAGGTGTACATTGCATTCGGAAAACATTCAGACCCCTTGACTTTTTCCACATTTTGTTACGTTACAGCTTTAATTTTTATTTTATTTCCATCATTAATATTCACACAATACCCCATAATGACAAAGCAAAAACAGGTTTGCAGAAATTTTCGCAAATGTATGAAAACCCCCCAGGAATATCACATTTACAAAAGTATTCAGACATGTGACTCTTGTTGAAGCACCTTTGCCAGCGATTACAGCCTCAAGTCTTCTTGGGTATGACACTACAAGCTTGGCACACCTGTATTTGGGGAGTTTCTCCCATATTTCTCTGCAGATTCTCTCAGCTCTGTCAGGTTGGATGGGGAGTGTCGCTGCACAGCTATTTTTAGGTCTCTCCAGAGATGTTGAATTGGGTTCAAGTCCGGGCTCTGGCTGGGCCACTCAAGGACAATCAGAGACTTGTCTCGAAGCCACTCCTGCATTGTCTTTGCTGTGTACTTAGGGTCTTTGTCCTGTTGGAAGGTGAACCTTCCCCTCAGTCAGAGGTCCTGAGTGCTCTGAAGATTTTCATCAAGGATCTCTCTGTACTTTGCTCCGTTCATCGTTCCCTTGATCCTAACTAGTCTCCCAGGCCACTCTACCATAAAGACCTGATTGATGGAGTGCTGCAGTGACTGTTGTCTTTCTGGGAGTTTCTCTCATCTCCACAGAGGAACTCTGGAGCTCTCTCAGAGTGACCAATTTGGTCTCCTCCCTGACCAAGGCCCTTCTCCCCGATTGCTCAGTTTGGGAATTTTAGAATAAGGCTGTAACATAACAAAATATGGAAAAAGTCAAAGGGTCAGAATGCACTGTATATGCTAATATACATTGTTTATCTTATATAATACATAGGTCTCGATCAGTGTATGCAATGAGATTATTTATATTGTGAGAGTGCTGATCTCTGAATCTGTTTCACTTCTCTAACAGAGATATCTGATGCAACATTTTTCCTACATTATGCTAGCATCTTATGCGTGTGACAGGGCACTGTGTGTTCTTCTGGCCCGTGCGGTGTTAGAAGCTCTCCTATGTGACCCTAAAGGTTGTTTTTCTTCTCAATAAGCCCTCACTGTTGCATCATCGCTGACACCAGAATAACTCTTACTTTCTATTTTGTGCCGCTTTTTATTGGCTTTTAAATGGCGAGTACTGGAGAGACACATAAAGGCACTAAAGCGTCCCGGCCCTGTTATTTTAAGATGCACGTCGTAACGAGGAAGGCAGCTTACGCGCGGATAATCCAAACTGACTACAGCACGTTTGACCTTAACAATGAAGTTTCAACTGGTAAAGTGTCCTGGCTTGCCAGCAGCTCCTCAGACAGTGTCTGTCAGGGCTGACCCAAGTTTTAATTAATGGGCTCACTGTAAAGGCATTACTCAGGCTTTGGACAGACATGACTAAGGGAAATCCAACAGACAATCTCTTTCACAAAATTGTACTGTATGTCTCTAACCCTAACCATGCTTTGTGACATACTTGTACTGTATAAATAATAGGCTATTATTGTGATATATATATAGAAGTACAGTATGTTCCCACAAGAGACATACAAACTTAAGTGTCTGTCGAAAGTGAAAAAACAATGGTTAAATGTAATTGTTTGATATTCCAATGAGATCATGTAAGGGGGTACGTAACTGGTGGCAGTGAAGTCAGACGCAGGAGGGCAGAACTAGGTAATAGCCGGAGCAGTTCAATATCAAAAACCAACGGCATAAAGAAATAACCAACATGGGTACAAAACCCGACGCGCACCAGTAAACATGTGCACAAGCACTTACAACAAACAATACCACACAAAGACATGGGGGGGAACAGAGGGTTAAATACACAACACTTAATGAGGGAAATGAGAACCAGGTGTGTAGGAAAACAAGACAAAACAAATGGAAAATGAAAAGTGGATCGACGATGGTTAGAATATCGGTGACGCCGACCGCCGAACGCCGCCTGAACAAGGAGAGGAACCGACTTCGGTGGAAGTCGTGACAGATCATGTTGGTTTACACCACATGAGGATAAATAACAAATACAGACACTATGACTACCACAACTACTACAATAGTAAACACAAAAGGCTACCGAGAACAGTGCATTCACGTATTAGTCTCTTTCATATAACTCTTCCGCTTTAAAGGGTGTAATTTTGTTATTCGACACCCATGTGTAACATCCATCTGGGTGATGTATGGGGCCTATTCAGCACCAGACTGCCCTTCACACAATGCCTGTTGTGGAAAGACAAAGTCTATTAAATGTGGAAGAGATGTCCTCTCTTTCAACTGCATGTCTTGATGTCTGTCACAATCCTGCTACACAAAGTTGTTCCATTCGTAACCTCTACGACAATAAGGCAAATGCAGGTACATGCGGTTGGGAAAGTAATATAAATGATATAATCTTGATGTTATATCCTGTGAAGGGTCATATGTTTTGTGGCAATTAGTTGACAATGTCTATTGTCTCCAACCGTTGAACCCAATTTTTATGCTTTTAATTTTTATTTTTTTTTACAATTAGAGATAGCATCATGCTTACAACCAGAAAATAAAGGAGATAAGAATTTAACCAACAAGACAAAATGGCTCAAAATATAGAATGCTACAAATGAATTACCTGGAAACCAACTGCTGGCCACCGGAGACAAATAACCCATGATCCTTTGACTGTTTTCTAACTATCAGGACATAACCGTCACTGTCACAATATCATTTAACCAGTTAAAGTCATTTGTAAAATGTCAGTTCTCATTAAGGGCTGTTTGTAATTCCCCATGCCATGAACATCTGTGTTTATGACAACACAGTCAAAGGCAACTGCAAGTGGGGACCCCTGAACACAAGGCAGTAGATCAGGCATGTAATAATTTCCACTCTCTGTTGGCTCAACATTGTGGATATATTTTACTTTCTGTGTACTCTCCAGGCCTTGCCTCCTTTCATTACCTTTCATTAGAGTCAAACTGAGGTCACAGCCTGGTCCATGGCCAAATTCTATGATTCCTCCACACAAATACTTGTGTGAAACAATCATTTGCACCACGGTTAATGTGGCTCCCAAGTTTTCCCCCTCATCTAAATAACTACAATTTGCGGCTTCTCTGGTCTTGTGCGTGACACCTTTTAATCTGCAACTCATCCCAATGGTTCCTAATTCCTCAGAACGAAGGCTAGTGTCCCTGGCTGAGAATAGAAAATGAAAGGCTGCCTATTCATTCCATCTATTTTTAAACCCTCACAGAGGTGATACTGGAGTTGGTGTGCATGCAACCTTTGTCTGCTAGGCCTAGTAGCTCCCCCCTGCTCAGGCGTGAGGAGGGTTAGGTATAAATTAAGGAAGGGGAAATGACATGGAGAACAGGAGCACAGGGTGGAACTGGCAGGGCTTATCGGGGCCTATCAGCCATGTAAATGTCCCCTCATAAATGATGAAAGATGTATTATCACACAAATGGAAAGGGTGACAGTGATGGAAAGAAATGGGTTCTGTCAAAGGTATTTCTTCAGCATGGCCTGGCAATTATCCAACAATAATGAATTGCTATTCCAATAGACTAAAACTCCAGACCCCGTCACTCACATGCACATGCTTCAATTCTTCCGGGCATGGACTCTACAAGGTGTCGAAAGCGTTCCACAGGGATGCTGGCCCATGTTGGCTCCTATGCTTCCCACAGTTGGGTCAAGCTGGCTGGATGACCTTTAGGTGTTGGACCATTCTTGATACACATGGGAAACTGTTGAGCATGAAAAACACAGCAAGCATTGCAGTTCTTGATAGAAAGCGTTGCGCCTTGCACCTACTACCATACCTCATTCAAAGGCACTTACAATTTTTGTCTTACCCATTCTCCTTCTGAATGGCACACATGCACAATCCATGTCTCAATTGTCTCAAGGCTTAAAAATCCTTCTTTAGCCTGTCTCCTCCCCCTTATCTACACTGATTTAAGTGGATTTAACAAGTGACATCAATAAGGGATCATAGCTTTCAACTGGATTCACCTGGTCAGTCTATGGTCATGGAAAGTGTGCATCATGTGCACGTCATACTGTATGCAGGAGTTGTGGATCACATCTGACCGTTTTTCTTGAAGCCAGGCAATAATGGCCAGGCAATTCCAATGTGGAATCAGAATGTGGTCTGAATGGCTGAATGGCATTCCAGGGCCCATTTCATCTTATTTTATGACATAGAAAATGGATCTGCGTTATTTATAGTGTTTGCTTGAATACGAACAGCCCAACGCTTTAATAAGGTCCAGTGTCTGTTATAGGATGCGTGGAATAATTATTAACTTAAAGGTAAACTTTGCCTGGGTGTGAGGTTTAGAAGGGTGAGAGAAATCCGAGTCATCCAAGGGCATATTGCAGTGTGTTACAGTAGTAGGGTTTTAAAAGGATCACTCCAGGCTAGGGCCCATAATCTTTAAGAGTTTGATGATAATCCAATTTTGGCCTGAAGTAATTGGTGTCAAATATTTCTTGAGATGGTTGTCTTGTTTGGTCATGTATTAACACTGGGTGACAACATGTCACAACAGAGTGTCAAATTCAGACATGAAGCCCAAGGATGCAATCACTGTCTTACACACTAAAGTACAATAGCCTTGGTGATATGAGGAACAGCACATACAAGACAAATGCTGTGCTTCTTCACTACTGAACAATGCGACATAAATCGAAGTCACATCAATGTCAGGTTCAGTTTTCAGAGAAAACGTAGGTCCCAGTTTGTCTTACAACATGGTGCTGTTAGGTTGTCATGTTAGGCCATGCTTATCTAAGGGAATACCACATTGCTGCATGGCACAGCCAATTCTTTGCTAAATACCTTCCAGAAAGTCAATTCTGTTTAGGTTTGCATAGTGGTCATTTCTCTCTCCCCAAATATTGTATAGTCTACCATCTCCAAGTCCACGGTGCAATACAGCAGGAAACAGGTGCAAAGGGGTAGGCTACTTTCATTGTTTAATAAATAGCTATAAACCTTTTGAGAGGATAGATCCCATAGACTTAAACGAGGTAGTCTGCAATGCATCTTCCCAGAAGTGCCACAACAGGAGTATTTGTTATGCAGCATAGCTGTCACGTTCTGTCCATCGTTCGTATGTGTTTTCCTTGTTTTAGTGTTGGTCAGGACGTGAGCTGGGTGGGCATTCTATGTTGTGTGTCTGGTTTGTCTATTTCTATGTTTGGCCTGATATGGTTCTCAATCAGAGGCAGGTGTTAGTCATTGTCTCTGATTGGGAACCATATTTAGGTAGCCTGTTTTGTGTTGGGTTTTGTGGGTGATTGTTCCTGTCTCTGTGTTTGCACCAGATAGGACTGTTTAGGTGTTCATTTTTCTTGTTTTGTATAGTCTGTTCATGTATAGTCGTCTTTATTAAAAACATGAATAACCACCACGCTGCATTTTGGTCCGCCTCTCTTTCACCAGAAGAAAACCCTTACAATAGCCACAATAACACTGCCTAGATGCCCCAACTGTCTTAAGTGGATACATACTTATTGATGGATTATAACTCAAGAGCAGGGCTGGAAAAAGCCCTAGCTCATTTCATAGCCCCAATACTCCCTTACTTGGATGTTGAAGGGCACTTCCATATCCAGCGGCGATGGAATATGAAGGTCATCTCAATGGTGCCATTAAATATACTCCTATCTCTCCACTTGCCATTATATGTATCGCTCATAAAAATGGCTGACTGCTTGCGATATTATTAGTGGAGAGAGAGAGAGAGAGAGAGAGAGAGAGGAACAACTCCTTCAACTCCTGTTGCCTCAGCCTTTTTGGATCTGACCATGCGTTTGTCTTCTCTGGTCTGTTTGGTTTACCCTCACCGGCATAATTGTTGCTGTAGCTAAGTCTGTGCCAAGCTGTCTGAATCCGTTGGCCAAGAACAGTGGTTTCCTGTTAATGTGAGGTGTCTGCTAGATAACGGTTGTTGCCAGTGTTTTTTATGGCTACTTTGGTTTGACTTCCCTGTCTGCCAGAGTGTCAGGTGGGAAACTGCCACAAGACTAACCCAAAATTCAATTGGTTATTCTAATATCTTTTAACCTTGAACAAGATCAGCCTTTTGGAATAACTTTGGAATATATATTAGTGATGGGTTCCATTTGAATTTCAAATCAAGACGGGATGAACGAATGCCACATTCAATTTCAAATATCCCATTGAAGACTGAGCATGGATTGATAGATAAACACAGTATTGACATAAGTCACAGGGCAGAAAGGTCAGCCTTCACTACACGGCTGTTACCATCATCCGTCTTTGACAACAGTCATTGCCTCTTGACTTAAAACTTAACAATGACACTCTAATCAACCAACCATCATCCATTCAAGACCCGGAGGCCACTAGCAAGGCCAGACTAGATATTTTCCCTGTCCTCCTTATTCATCTCTAACATAATCCACCATGCTAAACGTGTCTCTTGTAGTGAACATGTTTTAAAATGGGTCTTGTAACATAAATTCATTTGGAGGAGAGTTGCACCTGAAATGACTGTAATTTATGCAATAAACGATTGAAAAAATTACATTGACTGGCTCCAGTTTGAAGTGTCTGTTTTTGATGCATGGTAGTGTCAACTCCTGCACGGAGCACTTCTGCTATCTTTTCCCCATACACAACTCAGAGTGCTGGAAATCTATTAGACATTGCACTTTATCAAAGGATGCCTTCCTCCTAACTTCCTCAGAAATTGCAGAACCTGAGCTTTTTGAAGTGAAAGCGAAAAAGCCTGTGATTTCGAGATTTTGCTTGGCTCTTTGACAATCACCATAACTCAATTCTATTCCCCTAGTGCAGTCACCCGATTCGTAGGTTTGCATCCTGCTACTTACAAGAAGAGACCTCATTTACATTGCCATTGTGTATGATATGGGCCATGCTAGATGGTGCATTCGTTCCATTATAGGCCATAAAAACTGTTCCTTGCAGGATCTTGCTAAATAATGATATCAACAGAATGCCAGTAGCATGTCCTCTCACACCCAAGGTTAAGATCATGTCTTGAGTTCTGTGATCAGTGGGAGGATACACTAAAGATCAAGCATTAGCCTAATTAAGTAGAAAATGATATGCATTGGCAACGTTTTTATGCTGATGACAGTGGAACTAATCAAAAACTATATTCACTGTTTCTTCCTTGTTTTAAAAAGTAGAAAACAAGTAAATTGCTGATGCTCCTTCGGGTTGAAGGAGCAGAAACCAGGAGACAGTATCACATCAGGAGCATCTAAACACACTCTCACAGTCACGGGTGTTCTATTCTGGGTTGTTGGCCACACAAGCTAAAGGCTAACAAATGTTTCTGATTATATTACATTTTTTTTTACAACAACCTGAAGGTATGCACAGAAATTATGACAATAACCAAATGTTGTTCTGCTCATGAAATGTCTGAAGATAAAGAATGAATTATGATGCAATTATAATTCGTCATGACACACAAGCAAGTACTTTATATTGCTTATCTTTGGGCAAATGCGTTAGCTTTGTAAAGATGCCTTACCGTGGTATGGTGTTTACTGTACCCAGGTGAGAACAATAATTAGAAACTTTATCAACACAATCTCTGGAGCTTGCAACAACCAATTTCTAGACACTGCTGTTGTTTCATTTATCACTGTCAAGCTAGAACCAATGCTTTGCTTATTCGTGCTTTTTGCCTTATTTCTTTGTGCTACTTTTTACCTTATTACTTGTGTTCTGATTATAAGACACTACAGCATACACACCCACACGCATACAAACAAATTAAATAAGCATAAATAAGCATATATTCAAACGTAGTCAAAGAAAGAAAAACTAAAGGATGAGCAACAGCCAAGGCAAAACAACTGTCGTATGGATGAGTATTAGAATGTTTGGAGACAGACAGACAGACAGACAGACAGACAGACAGACAGACAGACAGCGAAATGATTGATAGTGGATTTGATGGATGTTTGCATGTAAATACTGTATGTTTTTGTGAGTTTATGAATGTCTCTCCATCTGTACGAATGTGTTTGTTTGTCTGCTACAGAACACCACCTTATATAATATACAGTCATACTTCTCCTGCCACCTACCCACACTAAAGGTCTGTTCAGGTCATTCATTCTCTACCAGCAAGGAAGTGACATAGGAAATGCATTTACGGGAGAGGGATAAACGAAATGCTACATTTACTTTAGAAGACAGCTGGTGCAGGGATGGAAAATTAGGCTTTGCACCATAGAGGTGTACCAGATTGATATTGTGAAGATTTTCCATCAATTCCTTAAAGTGGCAAAATACAAAATGGTCTCTGGCAAGAGTTTTCTGAATGGCTGGAGGTGGCACATCCCAGCAAACAAAGGACATCCTGAGGACATTTGGTGACGTTCCCATTGGGTTCCTTAAGACTTTAAGCACAATACGACCCATTGACTTTCTGAAAATGTTCTAGGAACATTAAAGTTCGAAGGATGTCACTGAGGACCATGTCAGGACCTTTTTAGGACGTTCTTGGTATTTTCCTTTTACTAATCCTTAGGACCTCACGTAATTGTCCCAAGGGAACGTTATCTGGGGACCAGGACGTCAATTAGGACCATATCAGGATCTTCTCAAGACTTAGATTTGACTAGTAAGTAGGACTGCATGATGGTCCCAAGCGAACATTCTCTGGGGGACTTTTTCTAGTCCCTGGTTTGTCTCAAGGACATTTTTTGAACGATCTTGGGATGTTGTGTCATGGTCCTTTGGACATTTGGTCTAGTTCCCGGTTTGTCCCAGGGACGTCCCCAAAGACGTTTTTAGGACATTCTTTGGACGTGGTGTAATGGTCACCTGGAGGTTTTTTCTAGTTCCTGGTTATCTGGAGACAGTCACAAGGATGATTTTAGGACATTCTTGGGACATTTAATCATGGTCCCCGAGAGGTTTTTGTCACGTGATGGTCCCAGGTGTCCCAAACCATTATTTATTTTATTTTATTTCACCTTTATTTAAACCAGGTAGACTAGTTGAGAACAAGTTCTCATTTACAACTGCGACCTGGCCAAGATAAAGCATAGCAGTGTGAACAGATAACAACACAGAGTTACACATGAAGTAAACAATAAACAAGTCAATAACAAAATAGAAAAAAAAGAAAGAGTCTATATACATTGTGTGCAAAAGGCATGAGGAGGTAGGCGAATAATTACAATTTAGCAGATTAATACTGGAGTGATAAATGATCAGATGGTCATGTGCAAGAAGAGATACTGGTGTGCAAAAGAGCAGAAAAGTAAATAAATAGAAACAGTATGGGGATGAGGTAGGTGAATTGGGAGGGCTATTTACCGATGGACTATGTACAGCTGCAGTGATCGGTTAGCTGCTCAGATAGCAGATGTTTAAAGTTGGTGAGGGAGATAAAAGTCTCCAACTTCAGCGATTTTTGCAATTCGTTCCAGTCACAGGCAGCAGAGAACTGGAAGGAAAGGCAGCCAAATGAGGTGTTGGCTTTAGGGATGATCAGTGAGATACACCTGCTGGAGCGCGTGCTACGGGTGGGTGTTGCCATCGTGACCAGTGAACTGAGATAAGGTGAAGCTACCTAGCATGGACTTGTAGATGACCTGGAGCCAGTGGGTCTGGCGACGAATATGTAGCGAGGGCCAGCCGACTAGAGCATACAGGTCGCAGTGGTGGGTGGTATAAGGTGCTTTAGTAACAAAACGGATGGCACTGTGATAAACTGCATCCAGTTTGCTGAGTAGAGTATTGGAAGCTATTTTGTAGATGACATCGCCGAAGTCGAGGATCGGTAGGATAGTTAGTTTTACTAGGGTAAGTTTGGCGGCGTGAGTGAAGGAGGCTTTGTTGCGAAATAGAAAGCCAACTCTAGATTTGATTTTAGATTGGAGATGTTTGATATGAGCCTGGAAGGAGAGTTTACAGTCTAGCCAGACACCTAGGTACTTATAGATGTCCACGTATTCTAGGTCGGAACCATCCAGGGTGGTGATGCTAGTCGGGCATGTGGGTGCAGGCAGCGAACGGTTGAAAAGCATGCATTTGGTTTTACAAGCGTTTAAGAGCAGAAAGGAGGCCACGGAAGGAGTGTTGTATGGCATTGAAGCTCGTTTGAAGGTTAGATAGCACAGTGTTCAAGGAAGGACCAGAAGTATACAGAATGGTGTCATCTGCGTAGAGGTGGATCAGGGAATCGCCCGCCGCAAGAGCAACATCATTGATGTACACAGAGAAAAGAGTCGGCCTGAGAATTGAACCCTGTGGCTCTCCCATAGAGACTGATTTGACACACTGAATTCTGTCTGCAAAGTAGGTGGTGAACCAGGCCAGGCAGTCATTAGAAAAGCCGAGGCTACTGAGTCTGCCAATAAGAATATGATGATTGACAGAGTCGAAAGCTTTGGCCAGGTTGATGAAGACGGCTGCACAGTCTTTTATCGATGGCGGTTATGATATCGTTTAGTACCTTGAGCGTGGCTGAGGTGCACCTGTGACCGGCTCGGAAACCAGATTGCACAGCGGAGAAGGTACGGTGGGATTCGAGATGGTCAGTGATCTGTTTGTTGACTTGGCTTTCGAAGACCTTAGATAGGCAGGGAAGGATGGATATAGGTCTGTAACAGTTTGGGTTCAGGGTGTCTCCCCCTTGGAAAAGAGGGAAATGACTGCAACATCTTTCCAATCCTTGGGGATCTCAGACGATAGAGAGAGGTTGAATAGAGGTTGAATAGGAGGTTGAATAGGCTGGTAATAGGGGTTGCGACAATGGCGGCGGATAGTTAAAAAAATAGAGGGTCCAGATTGTCAAGCCCAGCTGATTTGTATGGGTCCAGGTTTTGCAGCTCTTTCAAAACATCTGCTATCTGGATTTGGGTAAAGGAGAAGCTGGGAGGCTTGGGCGAGTAGCTGGGGGGGGGAGCAGTTGGCCGAGGTTGGAGTAGCCAGGAGGAAGGCATGGTCAGCCGTTGAGAAATGCCTGGGGTCTAGTGGATGCTATTGCAGTCCGCTACAGGATGTTTTTGTGCTGGTCGAGGGCAGTCAGGTCTGGTGTGAACCAAGGGCTTTATCTGTTCTTAGTTCTGCATTCTTTGAACAGAGCTTGCTTATCTAAGATGGTGAGGAATTTACTTTTAAAGAATGACCAGGCATCCTCAACTGACGAGATGAGGTCAATATCCTTCCAGGATACCCGGGCCAGGTCGATTAGAAAGGCCTGCTCGCAGAAGTGTTTTAGGGAGCATTTGACAGTGATGAGGGGTGGTCGTTTGCGGATACAGGCAATGAGGCAGTGATCGCTGAGATCCTGATTGAAGACGGCGGAGGTGTATTTGGAGGGCCAGTTGGTCATGATAATGTCTGAGGGTGCCCATGTTTACAGATTTAGGGTTGTACCTGGTATGTTCCTTGATAATTTGTGTGAGATTGAGGGCATCTACTTAGATTGTAGGACTGCCGGGGTGTTAAGCATATCCCAGTTTAGGTCACCTAACAGAACAAACTCTGAAGCTAGATGGGGGGCGATCAATTCACAAAAGGTGTCCAGGGCACAGCTGGGAGTTCAGGGGGGTCGGTAGCAGGCGGCAACAGTGAGAGACTTATTTCTGGAGAGATTAATTTTTTTAATTAGTAGTTCGAACTGTTTGGGTATGGACCATGGGCTATCTCTGTAGACTGCAACTCCTCCCCTTTTGGCAATTCTATCTTGACGGAAAATGTTATAGTTGGGTAAGCCAGGATTCAGACACAGCAAGGACATCAGGGTTGGCAGAGTATGCTAAAGCAGTGAGTAAAACAAACTTAGGGAGGAGGCTTCTGATGTTGACATGCATGAAACCAAGGCTTTTTCGATCACAGAAGTCAACAAATGAGGGTGCCTGGGGACATGCAGGGCCTGGGTTTACCTCCACATCAGGAGTAGGATGAGGGTGCGGCTGTCAAAACTGGTTGCCTAGAGCGTTGGGGACAAAGAATAAAAGGAGCGGTTGTGTCCAGGGCACTGGGTGATGTAAGCCCAGGCACTGGGTGATGATAAGAGAGCTTGTATCTCTGGACATGCTGGTTGTAATGGGTGAGGTCACCGAATGTGTGGGAGGTGGGACAAAGGAGGTATCAGAGGTATGAAGAGTGGAACTAGGGGCTCCATTGTAAACTAAAACAATGATAACTAACCTGAACAACAGTATACAAGGCATATTGACATTTGAGAGAGACGTAGAGCGAGGCATAAAGTAATCTCAGGTGTTGATTGGGAATGCTAGCTAAAACAACAGGTGAGACAACAACAGCTAATCAGCTAACACAACAACAGCAGGTAAAATGGCACTGACTAGGCAGAGAGGGTCGGATTAACTACACACAGAACCTGAGTCCGCGGCTGGCGCCGACAGATAAAATAAACCAATAAACAGAATGGAGTACCGTGATTAATGGACAGCGAAAGAGGTATTGTAGAATTTAGTTTGCTAGCCGGGAGATTCGCCTGGCTCACGGCTAACTGGTGCTAGCTTCGTGGCAGTGGCGTTAGCCACTATAGCCAATCGGTAGCAGCGGTGATCCGGTGCCAAGGTCCAGATTTTACAGCAAGGATCCGGTGGAGTATTGGGCTCTAGCTGTGTATGAGTGGGGTTCGGGTGAACAACTGAGTAGGCCGGGAGGTGGGCCTCAGGGATAGCTTCGGTACTGGGTGCCACGATGAGTGCAAGCTAGCTGTGAGCTAGCTAGCTGCAAGCTATGAGCTAGCTAGCTGCAAGCTAGCTGTGAAGATCAGAAGTAGTGGTCCAGGGATTACGGCAGGCGTTGTTGTGGAGAGACAGTCCGATACTGGTAGACTAGTATTAGTATTATCCAGGCTACAAACAGGGCTGGTATCTGTGCAGAAGGTAAAAGCCGCTAGCAGTGGCTAACAATGACTAAATAGCTTGTAGCTAATTAGCTGGTTAGCTTCTGGAGGTTCTTGAATGTGTTCTAAAATTAAAAATAATAGCGATTCCGTATCACATTGGGTGAGGCAGGTTACCAGAAGGTATAATCAAATTAAAAATCAAAAAGAGATTGAAAATAGAATTGAAATATATATTTTAAAAAAACGAAAAATACAAAAGTACACGAGAGGACGAACAAAACATGTCTTCACTGCTACGCCAACTTGGATTCTAAGAAAATAATAAGAAATGTAAAGTAAATTATAAGAAAAGTAATGGAATGTTATGGGGAGTTTTAAGGTAAGTGGTAAGCTGTTCAGCTAAAATAGTGTAAAAATCTTTAATCGATGACAGTATGATTACATTTGTCATGATCAATTAGTACTGACTTTTCAATATTACCCAACATGGGTTTTAAACTCACAACTCCTGGATTTGGGGTTTGCTGATCTCTGTGCTGCGCTACAAAGCCTGAAGAATATCCTAAACATTCATCACCAATAATATTGGTTTGTTTGGATCCCCATTAGCTTTTGCCAAAGTAGCCGCTATTCTTCCTGGGGACCACACAAAACAGGACAAGTAACAAAACACTGATAGACAAGAATAGTCACACAAATAAAAAAAAAAAATACAACAATATTCTCCTGAGACTCCCCCCCGATTTAAAAAATATATATTTATATTTTATTGTATGTGTAAAATTGTCCTCTGTAGTGGTCATTAGGACATAAATATGAATACATTTACATCACAGTCAATGGGTACAGTACGTGAAAAACATAGTTGCGTCATCGGTGTGTCCACTGCAATAGACATTTGTTGTCCTCTTATTTAGCTCTTATTTAATGTGAAAAAACGTATTCACTACCGTTCAAAAGTTTCGGGTAACTTAGAAATGTCCTTGTTTTTGAAAGAAAACCACGTTTTTTGTCCACTAAAATAAGGGCTATTCCATGTGAGAAATTGTCAAGAAACGGAATATCTCGTACAACACTGTGTACTAATCCCTTCACAGAACAGCACAAACTGGCTCTAACCAGAATAGAAAGAGGAGTTGGAGGCCCCGGTGCACAACTAAGCAAGAGGACCAGTACATTAGTGTCTAGTTTCATGGCAGCTTCATTACATAACCTGGGAACTAGACAAAAACCTCCAGGGGAACATGACACACCGACCCAAGAACATCCTAAAAACATCCTCAGGGTTGTCCCCGGCACCAACCAGGAATTAGACAAAACCTCCAGGCAACCATGACACAACGTCCTGACCATTTCATGACATTCCGGGGACGTCCTAATGACTCATTTTTGTTTGCAGGGATGCCACGTCGGTGTGCTGTGGGCATTTGTCACTATAAATGAGTAGGTAAGTGTCCCAGAGCTTGGATAAATCCACTTCGCAGGGCAGAAAATCCATCTCGATTAATGACCTCAGTCTTATCAGCAAAGCCACTGCCATATATGATTGGTATAAAGGGCCCATTTCATTACACACAGTCCCAAAGTCCAATGAATACCATATCAAATCCAAATCAAATCAAATGTTATTGGTCATATACACATACAGTATTTAGCAGATGTTATTGCGGGTGTAGCTTGTGTCCCTAGCTCTACAGTGCAGTAGTATCTAAAAACAATTCACAACAATACACACACATCTAAAAGTAAAATAATGGAATTAAGAAATACATAAATATTAGATTGCGCAATGTCGGAGTGGCATTGACTAAAATACAGTAGAATAGAATACTGTATATACATAAAAGATGAGTATAGCAGTATGTAAACATGATTTAAACATGATTAATTTAAGTGACTAGTGTTCCATTATTAAAGTGGCCAGTGATTCTAAGTCTATGTATATAGGGCAGCAGCCTCTAAGGTGCAGGGTTGCGTAACCGGATGGAAGCCGTCTAGTAATGGCTATTTAACAGTGTGATGGCAGTAGAGAGATACAGTAGAAGCTGTTTTTCAGTCTATCGGTCCCATCTTTGATGCACCTGTACTGACCTCGCCTTCTGGATGATAGCGGGGTGAAATGGCCGTGGCTCGGGTGGTTGATGTCCTTGATGCACTTTTTGGCCTTCCTGTGACATCGGGTGCTGTGTCCTGGAGTCCTGGAGGGCAGGTAGTTTGCCCCTGGTGATGCGGTGGGCAGACATAATATAATGTAGATATAATAGGAGCAGCATGCGGGATTACCTCACAGATAAGCAATTTCTCAGCCATTCCCAAGAAGAAGCCACAGAACTACTCTGTCTTCCAGATCGTCCCTGAAATTGGACCAACCATTCAGCTACTACGTTTCTAAAGCCAACGTCATGTCACATGTCACTTGCACATCCTCACCTGCACATCTATCACTCCAGTGTTATTTGCTAAATTGTAATTACTTCGCCACTATGGCCTATTTATTGCCTTATGTCCTTACTTCATTTGCACACACTGTATAGAGATTTTTCTATTGTGTTATTTGACCGTATGTTTGTTTATCTCATGTGTAACTCTGTGTTGTTGTTTTGTCACACTGCTTTGATTTATCTTGGGCAGGTCAAAGCTGTAAATGAGAACTTGTTCTCAACTGGACTACCTGGTTAAAGAAAGGTGAAATAAAAACCATTCATCGACAGCAAGGTGAGCTCGAAAAAGGAACTGCTGAATCTAGGTTACCCTACTTCTCCCGCTATCCTTCCTTCACCATACAGTACCTATATGCACTGCACCATACAGCACAGCATATGTTTCTCAGCATAATGTGTTCATTCTTCCACATATGTGACTTGTTTCAGGAAACTAGGCGTATGTCTCATGTCACTACTTCACAGGAGCAGCATTTGAACATAAACACGTTTATTTTGGCAGAAATGCCTTCTGGTACATGTGAACTTTCATGTCCCTTAATAATAACTTGTATTCCATCCATAAAAATGAATTAAATTGTTAAATTGCGAGCCTAGTTGGTTTAGCCACAGAAGAAAGGCAAGAACCTTCCCACTAGTATTGATTGGCTGAGATAATGTATGGGCTGGACATGCCCGGAGATGAGTTTGGATTGGTCTGCCATGTAGCAGGCTTCTGTCTATAAAGTCAGCTGTTCAGTATGTGTTGACAGTCCTTTCTACCGCACCGTTTTTGAAAGATATAACGTGAGCCATGGAGAACTACAAAAATGTTGCTACTTTTCTCAACAACATTGATGCCCTGAATTTAGCAGGCGCTATCAACAGATCAGTTGGAAAATGTGATGGGCTGTTTTCTGCACACGCCACATTCAGTGTGAACCGGAGTGACTTGACATAAAGCTGGCCAAACAAGATGCTGCTTCAAACAAAACAGAGTTAAATGGTTCCAGTCTGCCGTGAAGTGTTCATCTATATGGGTAAGAGTCTAGCTACATTTTCCAGATTTAAGATTCTAATTTTGTCATGAAGTCATTTATATTGCAAGTTAAAGCATACTGTTAGTTAGCTAGCAAACGTTTCCTTCAAATGACCCTTCAATTTAGACAAGTGTGTTGGGTAAGCATCTAATGACGATAAAATATTGTTTTCTGGACAGTGTTTTTGATATTGCTCCTATGCAAGTACTATCACTGTACCGTTTCCACCTTCTGTATCCCATGCATGTGACAAATAAACTTAGATTTGATTTGATATAGTGTGTGTTTGCCACATGGCCTCACATGTGAATCTTTAAAGAGATGGATGGGACAAAGGCCTAAGAGGGTGTGAACGATGCTGAATGGGTGTAGACAAAGAAGAGCTCTCCAGTAGGTGTACTAAATTATTCAAGGGCCATTTTCTCAAAAGTGAGGTTACAAGTTGATCAACTTTCAAAGCAGAATTACTTTCCAATTGTTCCTCAACTGCAGTGTGTGATATACCATTTTCCAGCTCTGAATCACACTTTTATTGAATGCAAAAAACACAGTTTCAAATTTTGCTACTTAAGACCGAGTCGAGTTGGTTGGTCACATATAGTATACCTCAACACATACAGTATTAGGTAAAACTGCTTAACTTTTTCAGTACGGCGAATCAATCACCATTTGTCCCCCTTTCTCTCTCTTTCCTTCTTCCATTTTCTACTTAGCCCACATGAATATAAAGTGTGTGTGTTCATTGACTCGCGTTCGTTGCGCATGAGTCGTCTCACACTCCTTGCAATTTTTTTGTGGCTGATGGCGATGGGGTTGCTGAGCAATGGGGACGCGAGAGAGGGGGTGGGAGTGTTGACAGCTCTGACACTAGGAACAATGAAAGCAAACAAGAGAGGATGCGAAAAAAATGATGCCGCCTGTCAGCCAGCAATAACATTGAGTCTCTCAATAATCTGATTGAATGTGTTATTTACCTCTTGAAAGGGAAACAAAAGTGGAACCTTTCGAGACAGGGTGGTGGTGGGGGTGGTGGTGGGGCGTGGGGGGGTGTTGATGAGAAGGAGAGATTGAGTTGCTTTTGAAAAGGAGAAGGAGAAAACAAGGGATGGGAGAAATGGAGAAGGCAGAAGGAGGAACATGGTGGTGTTGAAATCCTACAGTCAAAGTTTTTATTCCAAATAGCCTCCCTCTGCAGTTCCTTGGTGGAGGGCTTTGCAGAGCTGAGATGTAGCCGTGACAATGAGAGCTACTAGGATTGTTTTTCATTTTGATGGTACATGGGAATTGATTTTTACTGGGGAGGGATTCTGGGGGTATATGGAGCAAAATCCTTGACCAAAGCTTTGGCAGAAAGTCTTGCAATTTGCAAGGGTAGATCGAATGTTACATTGTTCACTATTCTGAAAACATAATTAGACTATTATTTCCCTTTTAATTGGTTACACTCACACACTCCTACTCCCATGAAATCAATTTGTGGTCTTGGGAGGACAACAACAAAAATGTACTTTCTTGACCTTGCCTCTAACCAAGCACAGCCCAAAATCTTATCTGCCAATGTTGCTCTTGTCTGCAATCCCTGATATGCTTATGTGCTGCCTCAGAGCAACCAGATATCCTGAGATTATTGCCTTGGGGTTCACCATATAATATGCATCCAGAGTGTCGACTCTTTTCTGGATTGCTCCAGGGAAGAGATTCCAGAAACATAAACGGAACACTTGTCAAGTATGTAGTGCAATACGCACACATGTAAATGCTGGATGATTCATGTTCCATGATAGGGGACCTACTGTAGTAGTAACTCATTGAATTAAGAGTAGACAAATGGCAAATAGTATGAGATACTCAATATAACATCTGAATGATTACACTTATTGTGCTATTCTAACCCTCAGCGTGTCTCCACGGCCGTGGTACGCCCAACATTGATGTATGTTATCGACTCCCCATGTGCAAGCATCTCAAGAGTGAGTTAGCTACTCCACAACAGGTAACATAACTACTGAATATCAACCTACAGAGACATCTCCTCCTCCAGAGTTACAACTCCATAGAGTCTAAAGGGCAGCCTGACTTCTGAAAACGTTTTGCAGGGTGGCCTACATAGCTCTATCTGTGTGCTGTGTGCTGCTGCTGGGTGGGGTGGGGGGGGGGGAAACCATTTTCTTCAGCTTCCAGTGCATGATGGGAAACAGTGGTTGGTGCCAGACAGTGTCAGGGCCCAGTAGGGATCTAATCACCCCAGTCTCAGCAGGGAGCTCAGCCACCACAGCCACTCTGGGTGGACTCAGGCTACAGGTAGTAAAAGCCTGCTTCACCCCACCCACCAACTGATCAATGAGTGCTAAGGTTCAGGAAAGAGAAGGAGAGAAAGTGTGTGTGCATGCGTGTGTATTTGTGTGTGCATGTGTGACATGGGAGTGCAAGGCTGAGCTGAAAGGATGGGGAGAAGGAGAACATGGGAAATGGGAGTGTGATGTTTTTTAAATATATTTGCCATCAGGTATTGATCAGATGATCAATTGAAGCAATTAATGGTTGAAACAAGTTTGCTGAGCCACTGTTACTCTCTCCTTACAGCACTCAACCCACAATGCATTGCAGAGTCTCATATGAAAAATTAATGAGGATCCCTTTCGTGGGGAATACATCAAGTGCAGAATTACAAGAGGGATGCAGCTCTCACACTCCAAAGACTCAAGGCTCACACCTACTGATTATTTTGTTTTCTCTCCGACACATGGATTACTCCATGGCCCTAATAGAAAAATAGGGCTAGGAGAAGTCATATGCTGTATCTGTGAGAGATAGGGTGAGAAAGAGAGAGTTAGAGAGGTAGGTAGAGATAGTGAGAGATAGAGAACGAGAGACAGGTAGATACAGGAAGAAAGAGAGAAAGGAAGTGTGTGTGTGTGTGTGTGGGTGTGTGTGGGTGCGTACCCGCATGCATGTGTGCTACTCTCTTTTCAGTTAATCCCTTTTTTATTAGATTAAACAAGAGGGTGTAGAAAAAAAGCTGGTTTAATTTCCCTGGGCATATTTCACTGGACCGCTGTTCAGAGAGGTATTAAAATTATCCACAGTTAATTTTTTCATTTTTTTTTTTTACCTTTATTTAACTAGACAAGTCAGTTAAGAACAAATTCTTATTTACAATGAAGGCCTACAGTAAACAGCCAACAGAGTAAATTGATATGTACGATATTAAATCAATGATCATATCATAGGTGGCACATTATATGTGAAATTGCTGCAGTGCAAGTCTGCTAGCTAGATGAATAAGATTCACATTTTTTACGTGTGGGATAAAGTGTCATTTACACTTTAATGCTGCAAAACCTCAGAGCTTTGGCAATGAATCTTCCCTCTTTTTATCCAATACACTTTATCCTTTTTTGTATTTTGTATTTGAAATGATCTGAGAATCTCAAGAATGCGGCGGTTATCAGTCTTTTTCGCCCATCGAAAAATGTGGAGACACAAATGAGTGATTAGCACTTGAAAGGCTGTGGGTCATATCAAAGTGCTGACAAAGTGAAGTTAGAAAAATGTCATGTTTTTCTGAGATCAGAGCGAGAAGCTCAGAATCCTCATTCACTCTCTCTCCTGTCCTCAATCTCAGGCTATTTGAGTGCATTGCGCCTTTGGATATTGAAGCACGAATGAGCAATGGATATGCCATTTCCTTGTCACCGAGATGAGATTGAAAACTGCATTCTGACACACGCGGGAAACATATGACGCACTCTGAAGCAAAGCTAGAATGATGTGATTGGAACTAACAATACATTCAAATGTGATCAGAATTTTGTGGAAAAGAGATCCATTTACCATTACACTGTTCTTGCAGTAAAATGACAATCAGTACAACCTTCAAAAAAGTATAATTTGTGTCTATGACAATCTATGCAAGAATCGCAATACATGATTTGTCACCAGTACTTGAAAACGCGAATAAAACAGTACACACATTATGCTCCATACATACATATGATGTGTTACAGTAGATATGACATCACACCATACAGAAACTATGATATTAGCTTAGTAAGACACTTACTGTCACAGGAACACACACCAAAGTTATTATTAGTAGTGTGGGCGCAAGCCGTAATATGTGCCAGGGAGGAAAAAGTTTGTGCTTTGGCTCTCGACGAAGATTCAAAAAAAGTGTGTCCTGCTCAGTAATGCCTCAAATGTAAATAGTCCGCAACAGTGAAATGGGCGACCTCGATGTGAATTAACGAGGAAGTCGAACACACCTCATTTCAAACTGTTGTTAGAAAATCAAACTCAAATTGGCAAGTTGAAACATAGCCTATAGATAATTAGCAGGCGGCGTGAATTTGCTTGAGGGCGGCGTGGGTTAACTGTCCAGTTGCGTAACAATCACATTTTGGAACGGTGAGTGCATCCTGCGATCACACACACATAACAAACAAAATAACTAATGCTGGGACGACCATTAGAAATATTTGGAACTCACACGTGAAAAGGTTAAACATTCCGTCAAAGAAACAATTTTGATGCCAAATCAAAAATGGAACACTTTTCAATGTTATATCTGACATGGTACAGGTGTCTTCTTCTTTTTTTAAGCCCATAACCATGTGTGTGAGGTGTGTACTTTTGCTCAAAGTAGATTTGTTAAAGACTACCAAGAAACAACCTGATTTAGCCCACTGCAGTAAAAGGTTCATGAAATAAGGGAGAAGCACAAGATCTAAGACGTGAATAGAACCTTGGGGTCCAGAGACGGGCACATTAGCAAGAAAGCTAGCTCCCCTGGGGGAGCTGTAATTGTGCTTATCAACGCCACAGTCATTACAATACAATGGGGTAAGTGTGTAATGTTAATGCAGCATGAAAAACTAAAACCATCTTTGGTTAATATGTTGCTGTAGCTGGCAAACAAACACAAATCCATGTGCATGTACATATGCATACACACGTGAGAAAGTCAATAATCCAGTTGTCTTTAGAAGGTCTACTATATTTTGAGGCTGTGCTCCATGGCTAATTGCTTCACTTTCCAGGTGCCTGCTCGTACATGACCAGGCTACTGTGCTGTTAAACAGGCTCGTTAAAACCTCATGTAGTATCAAGCCTTTCTCCACCTGGACGTGATCGCCTTCGGCTGCTCATCTCGAGACCTTTGACCTACATACAGTATGCAGAGGCAGGAATGGCTACTGGAGGTGTGCACTCCTCTCACATGGGACACTCACTCATGTTCTATTCGTCTGAGAACAAATTTGTTCGCAGATGCACAACAAATCCTGGCCATGGTTGCAAACAGTCAAAGCAAACATACTACACATAAGAAAACACAGTGGTGAGGTATAACAATAGGGATGAAATAATGAAGGGTACTACAGCGCTCCTCTACTGTCCACAATGGATGCAGTACCTCTCCAGTTTCATAGCTACAAATTGATGAAAGCCATTGATTGAAAGACGAGTCAATTTGCCTAGCTAGTGTCTTAGACTGGAACTATACTGCAGCATTAAGTATCTGTATATTGCGCCTGCAGCTACAGTCTCTAGACTAGTCTGTGTTGGTGGGTCTAGCTGGTCTCCTTGGAGATCATGTCCATGAAAGTCTGCTGGGGTGGGATGACGGTCTGGAGGATGATCCCTGATTGTTGTCCTGCAGGCTCACACAGGGGGAGAGAGAGAGAGGAGGAAGATGGGGTTTCCTCTTGTTTATTGGCCAGAGCAGCCATTTAAAAAAACATTTTTTAACCTTTATTTTACTAGGCAAGTCAGTTAAGAACAAATTCTTATTTTCAATGACGGCCTAAGAACAGTGGGTTAACTGCCGGTTCATTGGCAGAACGACAGATTTGTACCTTGTCAGCTCGGGGATTCGAACTTGCAACCTTTCGGTTACTAGTCCAACGCTCTAACCACTGGATGGCGGTGGTTGAGAACGGAAGCATCGATCATCTATAGGGCCCCATCATCCTCCCACTAGGTCCGACACTGGGTGACACCGCAGGGACGCCCCTGCCTTGACCCCGGCGAGCACTTGTGTCACGCCCTGGTCGAAATATATTGTGTTTATCTTAATTTATTTGGTCAGGCCAGGGTGTGGCATGGGTTTTTGTATGTGGTGTGTTGGTATTGGGATTGTAGCTTAGTGGGGTGTTCTAGTTAAGTCTATGGCTGTCTGAAGTGGTTCTCAATCAGAGGCAGGTGTTTATCGTTGTCTCTGATTGGGAACCATATTTAGGCAGCCATATTCTTTGAGTGTTTTGTGGGTGATTGTCCTTAGTGTCCTGATGTCCTTGTTCGGTGTTTATGTGCACCAGTATTAGGCTGTTTCGGTTTTCGTTACGTTTATTGTTTTGTAGTGTTTGTATTTAGATTCGTGTTGCTTCAGTTTAATAAACATGGATCGCAATCTACACGCCGCATTTTGGTCCGACTCTCCTTCACACCTAGAAAGCCATAACAACTTGTTTCCTCTACCGTTGACCTGGCTCTGAGTTGGAGGGTGGAGCAGGGAGAGCCATGCAGCGTTGGACTAAGTGCACCGTAGAAAATTGATGATCGAGGAAGCACAGGAGAGGAATACTTATTGCTTACAGTACATGCAGGGTCAATTTTGTTACCCTCCACTCACAGACACATTGATAAAAGATCATCTCACTCATTACACAATGTTGATCTTGCATCAATCAACTTAACTGTGTGATCCCCAAAAAAGACAAAAGCAGTTTAGATTGAATTGCATTTCAACCTTTCATCAAGCAACCAGTAGGGACGTGACTATCCATGTATTTCCATGAACTATTTATGAATCATTTTTATTGAATAACGAGGCTGTTAGCCAACAATAAAGGCAGACTGCTCAAGAAAGTATTATCCCCCACTTTAATCTCCCCTTGAAGTTCTCTATTGCCTCTGGTGGAAATATGATCCGGAGGGTTGTGCCAGCTGTCGTGATTTACGAGCTGGAAGGAAAGGTAATCATGACCTCTCATTCACACCCAATGTCTTTTCTCCTTGCTGATTACTCTCTGATGTACAATGCCAGCCATGATGGTCTTATTGTTTTGATTTCTTGCCATTGAGTATCTCCTTTAACCAGGGGTGACCGACCTACCATTGCATTTCATCCTTAGAACAACATCATATTTACTGAGCTGGATATTTTCACTGTTGCCAGCTCATATCATCACAAGCACAGCCTAGTAATGAATGCGGCAACATTATTTTCTGTAGTGATGTCAACCATGGCCCATTTCAGAATCCATAAAACTAAGCTTGTCGGCTCCAGCCACTGACTAATGTGGATCGTAACCTACGCTACGTGAGAGTATGGGTGTGTGCATATTGAAGCTTAGAGGAATGTTGGTGTTAAAAGAAAAAGATGCTCAGTCCCACTTTAAACAAACAAAGACTGTATGTGTTAAGGTTTTGGAGCAGGAGCTGTTATGTCACACTTTACACAGCATGACAAACATACATTATTTGTGAAGAATATGTCATGAGTAATGCTCTTTAAAGCATTTATAACTGGTTGTTTGCTTAAATGCCCCAACCTCCCCAATAATGTACATTAAGGGGAAAGGAGACTACTGAGGGTCAGTGGGCAACTACATCACAACAGAACAGCCAGCAGCCCCGAGGAGGTATTGAGGGCCTGCCAGCTCACTGAAAAGGGCTAATAAAAGCCTCACTGCACGTGGATCAAACCGTCACCAAATGGGACTTAGGAACAAAGCTCAGGTGGTGATGACACCACACCTTAATTCACACAGAGGGATGGATGTATGGTTGTAGACCTTCTGATGGACAGAGACATCAACTAATCCAAAAGGTACACCATATCCAGTACTTCCTGAATATCTGTGAGTAAGCCTATGTTTTGAAAACAAAACAATTTACACGTTGTATAATTTCATTGTGTTATGTACATTACATAACATGTGTTATGTAATGTATTTCCATTATGCAATTAAAGGCCACCACTCTAACCACTGATGAGGCAAACATACATTTCACTAAACTAACAATGAGATGGAAACTTATCATGGCTCGATCATACAGTCCCTCCCCTATCTTTTCCCATCTGCATTGGTATTTCCAGCAAATTAACCCCACACACATCATTACTAGTCACACCCTGATCCGTTTCACCTGTCATTGTGCTTGTCTCCACCCCCCTCCAGGTGTCGCCCATCTTCCCCATTATCCCCTGTGTATTTATACCTGTGTTTTCTGTCTGTTGTCAGTTTGTCTTGTTTGTTCAAGCTTACCAGTGTTTTGTCTCAGCTCCTATTTTTCCCTAGTCTCTTTATCTCGTCCTCCTGGTTTTTGACCTTTGCCTGTCCAGACCCTGTGCCCGCCCGCCTGACCACTGCCTGTCTCTGACACAGAGCCTGCCTGCCATCCTGTACCTTTGCTGCACCTCTGTATTACCGACCTCTGCCTGACCTGAGCCTGCCTGCCATCCTGTACCTGGGCCTCTGTTCTGGATTGACCCCTGTCTATCTTGACCTGTCATTTAGCCTGCGCCTGTGGTTACAATAAACATTGTTACTTCACACAGTCTGCACTTGGGTCTTACCTTGATTCCTGATAATTACTAGTTTATGACCTCATGCTTATGCATGTATAGCTTTTATAGGGCAGCAGGTAGCCTAGCGGTTAGTGCATAGGGCCAGAAACCGAAAGGTTGCTAGTTCAAATACCTGAGCTGTCAAAGTAAAAATCTGTTGATGTGCCTTTGAGCAAGGCACTTAACCCTAATTTGCTCCATGAGTGCCATACTACTATGGCTGTAAAACATCGCGTTTCGATGCACCTATCAAGTGTGTCACAATAAACATTTTCTTTTTTAATGTATCAAATTGTGTATGAGCTCATGCTTGCAAGCCGTTGAGTTTGGTTTACGCATTAATTTCATGCCTATTGCGGACGGGAAATGTCACCCTTTCTGCATGAGTTCTGCCCACATCTGAAGTTCATCAACCCGATTAGGCTACTGACTGGAGCATATACATTTTCTCTATAACAGTTGCAAAAGAGGATTACACTTGCCCAAAACAATGAGAAAACAAACCCCAGCCAATAGCAACAGTACAGTGTGGGCTACAGCCGCAATGCTGTTGATTTGTGGTTCACACAATCTATTTTTATCTTAATGCTGACAGCAACCACGCCACTGTTCACACAACGGTGATTGAGATAATTGGGTGCCATTTATCCACGGTCTCGCTCAAAGTCTTAGACATGTCCCCCCCATGATGCCTTATGGTGCAATGATAGTAGCAATGGTATGCATTCTATCCCTTTTCTCCCCTTGTAATTCCCCTTTTCTAATCTATATAGTGCCCCAGCATGGGGAACCTGTTTACAGGAGTTGAATCAGAGGGCAATATTTACACACCATGAAAGCAGGGAAGAGACTGCAATGAGTGAGTGTGGCTATTTCAGGTTTATTTCCATGCGGGGTAGTTCAGACAAGTTATTTAACATGTGCCAAGTCTTCAGCTTTGATGGAAAGAAGGGAAGGCTGGGAGTTAAAGGAGAAACTCCCTTGAGCTATTGCTGTGTGTGTATTGTGTTTGACAGGCCATGATGGACCGCAAAAAGGCTAAATCTACAAAGGATTCACCTTACCAACCTAGCTGTTCTAAATAATTCCCTGCATTGCAATAAAACCACCCTAAACCAACAGCAAGTCTCCGTTTGTATTCCATTGTGTGACTACAGGGAAAGTTCATTCAGGTAGCGGATGGAGAGAGTTGCTTGCTGGATGCCAGACTCTATGGATCAAAGCAGGCTGTAACAGTGAAGCTAATCCACTACAACCTGACCTGCCTCACACAAGCTCAAGACTAGGCCCTGTTAGGTCCCTACCAACCCACTAACTCCAACTTCACAGCTGCCTTGAATGTTAACAGACACAATAGGACTGCACAGCCCTCACTTACCACAATGTGGGATAGTCAAGGGCATGAATCGTTGCTGAGCTGGGCTGGGGAGGCGTGGTCTTGACTGGGGATGGAATGAAGAGAAAGAGCGGACCCGTATGCCTCAGGATGTCTATTCCACCATAATGGCCTACTCTGTTCTAATTCTCACCCTACTGACAGAGAGCCCGCTCTGGGCAGGCACAGAACACCAGACAGCCTGGAGTAGCCAGGTACAAATGCATTTTTGTTAGCACCAGCCGTGTCCACCTAATCCCACCCAAGGGCTATGAATTGGAACTCACACACACAAACACACACACACACACTGCTAGGAAGGTGTCAACATGCTATTTCTGAGCTACAGCAGTACATAAAATATAACCTAGACTGAAACAAACAGACACACACACACAAAAAAAAAAAACACACACACACACTCTCTCTCATGACAATGATTCAGCCTTCATCCTGCGCAGTCATCCACAAACTCTAACACCAGGCAGCAAAGTGGTCTTCAGCTATTGACTGGTCATTAAAGGCATTTGGGCTTTTTATGAAGATTGCAAAAATCTATCTTGTGTCTATTAGTCTACAGGGCCTGAATATTATTGAGAGCCTTTCATATTCAACTCACCAATAGTCATCCTCTATGCTAAATACAAACCTTTCCATATTTGGCACCAGAACAGGCCACCACAGGTGCTGGCTGACTAAGAGGCAAGGCTGTCACAATGGAGAGGAAAATGCTAATTGGTGCACATTAGAGACACGTCATATTTCAAAAAGGCTATCAGAATTGTGTCAGATATGACCTTCAAATCAAATGACACCCTAATCGCTGATGCATGAAGATTAGTGACTTAGCTGTCTTGTAATTACATTGTAGCCTAGATATAAGTGCACTCACTACATTTCGTACATGCGAGTGTGTAGGCTAGGTGCTGAGTGTTTTTTTTGTCTGTGTGTGAGGCCGTCTCTGTGAGAATAAGTGTGTGGGTGTGAAGTGCGAATGATATAAAGTAGAGCACCTTGTAATGCTCCATATGACCGTTATCGAGACACACACATCGCCTGAGACACAGTTATCTATTATGTATCGTTTGTATGTGCAGCAGATAACTAATATATTCATGACTATTCATTTGATCATGATGCAGCGTAAAATACATAATGCCCTCTGGCTCTCAAAACGGTAAAGTTTCAAGGATACCGTTTCGGGAGCTGTCTATTGCACTGAGCGTCTCATACAGCCAATTCGTCAGTGAATTCAATGCAAACGTTGGAGAGCTGTCCATGGTGCTGAAAAGTCTCACCCAGCCACATATGCCAGCGAAAACAGTGCTAGTTCTGATTTCAGTGAAGCCTACCTTACCAACCACACTCCTCGCTGTTTCTTTCGCCCCTATATAGCTAGTCACTGCAAGCACAGAAGCAAATGAAACATACCTAAAAATGTGTCCTCATTCCAACATAGTTAACGCATTCCAATGCGGTCAGGATTGCAGGCAGCCACAAAGCACACCATTTCGTAAATGACACCAATTAGGCCTAAACATGTTTTAGTGTTTCACTCATTTCTGTACATCATTGAGACACTGCATACAATACCTTGCTTTGATAACGTAAATATGCTTACAAAACAGATTCACATATTCCTGCATTATTAGCTAGAATGGAAAACATACTCATTCGTGCACAAATATACTATATTTAATCAAATGGACGTCAAATATTAGAATGCATGTTGGCACAAGGATGGCGGTGCAGGCTATCGTCAGTAGTGCATGCCGGTAATTCTTCAACTAATAAAAATGCAGCAATGTTCAGGGCTGTTCTCATGCGAAATTGCATTCCAATTCGCAGAAACCGCCATTTCATTTTCGAACACGTTTACATGATTAATACGCTATCAATTAGCCTACCTTTTTGGTTTGAGCCCCTCTCTCTTGTCCCTCAAAGTCGAAAGATCCCGCTCTCTAACGCACGGCGTCTGGCGATTAGCGTCCAACTTTGCACTTCTGTCCCCACACGGATGGATCCGATGCTGCCCAGGGTGAAACAGAGACGCCGTAGGGTTGCTCTATAGCAACGCCAGTCAGGCAGCGCAGGGAAATGTCTAAGCGCGAAAAGACGCACACCCAGACAGGAGACAAGCTTCAGGTACCACCACCGGCCACAGGTATAGCAAACACTTACTGGAAAACGCATAGGAATAACAAAATATATAAGAGTGGAAAGTTACTACTATAAGGGGGTTTTAGTAAATCAAGCTACTACTATAAGGGGGTTTTAGTCAATCGATTCGGTTTCATCTGTGCTGGGTAGCAATGCCTCTTCGCACCTCGGTTGCAGTGCAAAATGTCCTTGACTAACATGCTGATCACATTTATCCAATGGTTCCTGGCACAACGTTCTTTGAAACGTTGTGTTGTCCGTTCCCCAAAATGTCAAAGAAAGCATACAATTGTTAGAAACACACTCCGGTGAATTGAAACGGACTGTACCGTTATCCAAAAACAATCACTCATGCATGTTGGAGAAAAATTATGCAGTAACCTTGAACTATGTCCAAAATACAAGGTGTGTCCAGCGTTTCTCCACAATCCATAGCTGGGTTCCTACAACCTCCTCCAAAGCCAACACTTAAAACAAACACATCCAGTGAAAGTAAAACAACCTATCAAGCAAAGGAATATCCTATATCAATGAATTACATCGCTGTCACCTGATATTCGTCTCACTGAGGTTATTGGGCAAATGACAAATGACCGTGAATAATTTACACAACAATTCTGTGGATCACCCTAGGTGAGCGAGCGGGTGGGGTGAGATGCAATCTCAGCTCCGGAATTGCAGCGGCACGCCCAGTCCGATGTCTTTCCTTCTCGTGCCCACCGGCGAGTACTTTCCGCGTCTCTCCTTGTAGGCCTACGTGGTGACCAAGTAAGTAGCTTGCAGAGAGAGAGACCTATCTTATCCACCTCCAGGTCTTCAAGTCAAACCGTGACTTTAGTTCAATTGAGCTGGTGTGGAGGTGTTGCATTGTGCCTCGTTGGGAATACCATGTAGGCTAATAGGTTTCACTAAAACATGAGATGCAGAGAGGGAGGGGAACAGAGCTGTGCACGGGAGGGAGGGAACGATGCACTCACTGGTGGCAATGCACTTGTGAATTTAAAAGAGATATGTGCTTGTGGATTTAAATGTATTGAATTCAACCTTTTAATGTGTAGCCTAATAATAATTTCAGTCGCTCATGATTTTAAATCATAATGTTTACTTGGTCCTTGTAGGCCTACATGGACCTCATAGATTTGATGTTGTTTATTGTGCTCAGGCTGTCATCATATATCTCTAATTGCCATTAATACCATTAAATTAAGTCTTACATTAAATTATTGCATTATTATTTGTATAGGCCTGGCAAAGGGTACCATGTCTCACCCCAGGAGAGTTCGGCACAGAAGGCTAGATTATTTCCAAGGTGCAAGATTTAGTGAATAAAGTTGCAGAAAGTAGCTTAAATCATGGACTAATGCATTCAAGTTCTCAAGACCAAATAAATATACAGTACCAGTCAAAAGTTAGGACACACCTACTCATTCAAGTGTGTTTCTTTATTTTATTTTTTATTTTTTTCTACACTGTAGAATAGTGAAGACATCACAACTATGAAATAACACATATAGAATCATGTAGTCACCAAAAATGTGTTTAACAAATCTAAATCTATTTTATATTCTTCAAAGTAGCCACCCTTTGCCTTGATGATAGCTTTACACGCTCATGGCATTCTCTCAGCCATCTTTACATGCCGAAATAATCCGTTCACCTACTCTGCGTCTCACAAAGACATGGCAGATGGAACCAAAAATCTCAAATTTGGATTCATCAGACAAAAGGACATATTTCCACAGGTCTAATGTCCATTGCTCACGTTTCTTGGCCAAAGCAAGTCTCTTCTTCTTGTTGGTGTCCTTTAGTAGTGGTTTCTTTGCAGCAATTCAACCATGAGGCCTGATTCGCGCAGTCTCCTGTGAACAGTTGATGTTGAGATGTGTCTGGTACTTGAACTCTGAAGCATTTATTTGGGCTCCAATTTCTGTGGCTGGTAAATCTAATGAACTTATCCTCTGCAGCAGAGGTAACTCTGGGTCTTCCTTTCCTGTGGGTGTACTCATGAGAGACAGTTTAATCATAGCGCTTGATGGTTTTTGCGACTGCACTTGAAGAACTTTCAAAGTTCTTGACATTTTCCGAATTGACTGACCATGTCTTAAAGTAATGATGGACTGTCGTTTCTCTTTGCTTATTTAAGCTGTTCTTGCCATAATATGGACTCTGTCCTTTACCAAATAGGGCTATCTTCTGTATACCACCCGAAGTTTATTACAACACAACTGATTGGCTCAAATACATTAAGAAAATAAATTCCAAAAATGTACTTTTAACAAGGCACACCTGTTGATTGACATGCATTCCATGTGACTACCTCATGAAGCTGGTTGAGAGAATGCCAAGAGTGTACAAAGCTGTCATCAAGGCAACGGGTGGCTACTTTGAAGAATCTCAAGTGTAAAATTGTTTTGGTTAATACATTATTCCATTTGTGTTATTTCATAGTTTTGATGTCTTCACTATTATTCTACAATGTAGAAAACAGTAAAAATAAAGAAAACCCTTGAATGAGTAGGTGTATCTAAACTTTGGACTTCTTACTATATATATATATATATATATATATTTTAACAAGAAAATACATTTCGGCCCAGTGTCACCTTGCACTTAGCTAGTAGCTCTGGTGCGGGACGTGGACCCCGCTCCACCTTAGGCTTGGCCCACTTAGGTGATGCCTCTGGAGCGGGGACCCTCGCCGCCGACCCCGGACCCTCGCAGCGGGCCCCGGACAGGAGGGCGACTCTGGCAGCTCCGGACAGGAGGGCGACTCTGGCAGCTCCGGACAGGAGGGCGACTCTGGCAGCTCCGGACAGGAGGGCGACTCTGGCAGCTCCGGACAGGAGGGCGACTCTGGCAGCTCCGGACAGGAGGGCGACTCTGGCAGCTCCGGACAGGAGGGCGACTCTGGCAGCTCCGGACAGGAGGGCGACTCTGGCAGCTCCGGACAGGAGGGCGACTCTGGCAGCTCCGGACAGGAGGGCGACTCTGGCAGCTCCGGACAGGAGGGCGACTCTGGCAGCTCCGGACAGGAGGGCGACTCTGGCAGCTCCGGACAGGACGCAGGCACAGGACTCACCAGGCTGGGGAGACCTACTGGAGGCCTGGTCCGTGGAGGAGGCACAGGATAGACCGGGCTGTGGGGGAGCACTGGAGATCTGGTGCGTAGCCTTGGCACCACTCTTCCAGGCTGAATGTCCACTCTAGCTCGGCACGTACGGGGAGCTGGAACAGGCCGCACTGGGTTCTCCTGGCGAACTGGGGAAATCGTGCTTAGAGCCGGCGCAGGATATCCTGGCCCGAGGAGACGCACTGGAGGCCTGGAGAGCAGGACGGGCACAATCCGTTCTGGCTGGATCCTCACCCTAGCCCGGCAGATGCGGGGAGCTGGGATGTAGCGCACCAGGTTACGATTGCGCACTGGAGACAGCGTGCGCTCCACCGCATTACACGGTGCCTGACCAGTACGACGCCCGCCACGGTAAGCACGGGGAGTTGGCTCAGGTCTCCAACCTGACTCTACCACACTCCCTGTGTGCCCTCCCTAAAAAAAAATGGGGGGCTGCCTGTCGGGCTTCCTTTGCCAGCCGTGTTCCCTCGTAATGTTGCCGCTCAGCCTTAGCTGCCTCCAGTTCCTCCTGTGGACGGCGATACTCCCCAACCTGCCTCCAGGGTCCCTTCCCGTCCAGGATCTCCTCCCATGTCCAGGAGTCCATTACACCATGCTGCTTGGTCCTTTGGTGGTGGGTAGTTCTGTTACGGTCATCGTTGCATGAAGAAGTGGACCAAAGCGCAGCGTGGTAAGTGTTCATGATTTATTAATAGAACTGAACACTGAATAACAAAAACGAGAACGAACGAAACCGAAACAGTTCTGTCTGGTGCAGACACAAAAACAGAAAACAACCCACAAAACACAGGTGGGAAAAGGCTACCTAAGTATGGTTCTCAATCAGAGACAACGATAGACAGCTGCCTCTGATTGAGAACCACACCCGGCCAAACACACAGAAATAGAAAACATAGAACACAAAATATAGAATGCCCACCCCAACTCACGCCCTGACCAAACCAAAATAGAGACATAAAAAGGATCTAAGGTCAGGGCGTGACAAGGACAGACATTTCAAAACCTTATTCGTTATGATACATTTTCTGACTGTCTGTTTTGCCATTTGTGAATGTGTTATTCAATGTGTTTCTATGGGCTATAGTAGTAAAGTTCAAATTCAATATCTAACATTTTTTTATGTAGCAACACCATAACCACTTTTTCAAAATAGTAAATAGCTTAAAATAGTCAGAAATAATCTAAGATAAATCAAGAAATCTGTAATTAATTAAGACATTTTTTGCGGAGGAAGTCAGTCGCACAGTTTTACATCTAACTAAGGTGTTTGGTGCAATATTTCTCAAGTAAAAAAATGTGATTGAAAAACTAGTCAGTGCACTGCATACAGTCTATCAATTCGGGAAAGTCTGGTTGCATGCGCAGGACGGATTTCTGAGAACATAACATGTCTACAACTTCATCATCTACAAACTGTCAAAATATTGTAAAATAAAGCACAAGCTACATGCTGTTTATCAGTGTCCAAAGTGCTATATGGCTCGGTGTTAACTCTGTGTTTGTCAATAAAGCTAGAAAGTAGTAGCTAGCAGGCACATTGAGCAGTCAGGCTACAATAAGCTTATCAAGTCACTGGCGAGTGGCGACGTGTGCTTCTGTGCCGTTTAGCTTTTTTTATAACTTTCTCACTATCTGTTACCAGAGTGCGCCTGTCTGTCAGTGTTTCATAGGGAATCATGTTCTCACTTTCTGTTACCAGAGTGCGTCTGTCTGGCAGTGGTTCATAGGGAATCATGTTCTCACTATCTGTTACCAGAGTGCGTCTGTCTGTCAGCGTTTCATAGGGAATCATGTTCTCACTTTCTGTTACCAGAGTGCGCCTGTCTGTCAGTGTTTCATAGGGAATCATGTTCTCACTTTCTGTTACCAGAGTGCGTCTGTCTGTCAGTGTTTCATAGGGAATCATGTTCTCACTATCTGTTACCAGAGTGCGTCTGTCTGGCAGTGGTTCATAGGGAATCATGTTACAAAACAGGTCGTGAGAGGACACAAAATGCTTGTGAATGGGTTTGAAACATTGATAAGTTGCAGTTGGGATACAAGTGCACTCTGATCGTCTCAATTCAAATTTTGCCCTAAAAAGTGTCAGACTCGAGTGATTAACAATTTTAAACACATCAGCTAGTGGCCACTTCATAAAGGCCTTAGGGCAAAGAGTTATTTCAACATAACATTGCCCGACGTGTTGTCTAATGTAAACATATCTAAGGTACTGCGTAATGGTCAGGTCTGTTTCCATAGAGATCCTATTAAATTACTTCTAAATTATATTGAAAATTGGCTGGCTAGCTAGCTAACTAACTAACAAAGATAACTGCATATAAATTCTTCAAATTCATTATTTTTCAGTTTTGGGAGTAGTGAACTAACTACATGTAGTTAAACTGGTCATTTAATTACATTTTGCAGTAGCTTGGTGGTTGAAATAAATTCAAATCATCGTAGTGTTTTCATTAGTTAATTACTTGTTTTGCCATGTAGTGCAGGGATGTATCTAAAATAAAGTAAAATATGGGTGAAGTAGGCACTCATTTCCATTCTTTTTGGCATTGGACCTCCCTAATTCTCACTTGAAACACTTTTTGTGTGCCTAATTCTCACTACATGTGTTTAATAGGCTAAATCCCACATTCTGTTAACATCTGACTGCAGGGTAATCTATTCTTGCAATTTGTGGTCTGACATTTCAGATAAAGATCTTATACAGTGGGGAGAACAAGTATTTGATACACTGCCGACATACGTATTTGATCACCTACCAACCAGTAAGAATTCCGGCTCTCACAGTTAGCTCTCACAGTTAGTTTTTCTTTAAGACACCCTCCTGTTCTCCACTCATTACCTGTATTAACTGCACCTGTTTGAACTCGTTACCTGTATAAAAGACACCAGTCCACACACTCAATCAAACAGACTCCAACCTCTCCACATTGGCCAAGACCAGAGAGCTGTGTAAGGACATCAGGGCTAAATTGTAGACCTGCACAAGGCTGGGATGGGCTACAGGACAATAGGCAAGAAGCTTGGTGAGAAGGCAACAACTGTTGGCGCAATTATTAGAAAATGGAAGAAGTTCAAGATGACGATCAATCACCCTCGGTCTGGGGCTCCATGCAAGATCTCACCTTGTGGGGCATCAATGATCATGAGGAAGGTGAGGGATCAGCCCAGAACTACACGGCAGGACCTGGTCAATGACCTGAAGAGAGCTGGGATCACAGTCTCAAAGAAAACCATTAGTAACACACTACGCAGTCATGGATTAAAATCCTGCAGCGCAGGCAAGGTCCCCCTGCTCAAGCCAGCGCATGTCCAGGCCCGTCTGAAGTTTGCCAATGACCATCTGGATGATCCAGAGGAGGAATGGGAGAAGGTCATGTGGTCTGATGAGACAAAAATAGAGCTTTTTGGTCTAGACTCCACTCGCAGTGTTTGGAGGAAGAAGAAGGATGAGTACAACCCCAAGAACACCATCCCAATCATGAAGCATGGAGGAGGAAACATCATTCTTTGGGGATGCTTTTCTGCAAAGGGGACAGGACGACTGCACCGTATTGAGGGGAGGACGGATGGGGCCATGTATCGCGAGATCTTGGCCAACAACTTCCTTCCCTCAGTAAGAGCATTGAAGACGGGTCGTGGCTGGGTCTTCCAGCATGACAACGACCCGAAATACACAGCCAGGGCAAATAAGGAGTGGCTCCGTAAGAAGCATCTCAAGGTCCTGGAGTGGCCTAGCCAGTCTCCAGACCTGAACCCAATAGGAAATCTTTGGAGGGACCTAAAAGTCTGTATTTCCCAGCGACAGCCCCGAAACCTGAAGGATCTGGAGAAGGTCTGTATGGAAGAGTGGGCCAAAATCCCTGCTGCAGTGTGTGCAAACCTGGTCAAGAACTACAGGAAACGTATGATCTCTGTAATTGCAAACAAAGGTTTCTGTACCATCAAATACTTATGTCATGCAATAAAATGCTAAATTAATTACTTTAAAATCATACAGTGTGATTTTCTGGATTTTTGTTTTAGATTCCGTCTCTCACAGTTGAAGTGTACCCTATGATAAAAATTACAGACCTCTACATGTTTTGTAAGTAGGAAAACCTGCAAAATCAGCAGTGTATCAAATACTTGTTCTCCCCACTGTATATTTTAGTAGTTTGTAATTAACAATTTTTTCGAAGTAACTTTAGTTGAAGCTGCAAAATGTTACTTTTTGGTCAACGTGACAAAATTCACATAGGAATGTGAGTTATAGATCTGTCATTTTAAATCAAGTCTAAGAAGCGGTGTATCTGTTTTATGTGCATTATTTCTATGCTTCCTGTTAAGTTTCATTTTTTGCATATTTTACTTTCGGTTTGGTAGACCAGCTTCAAACAGCTGAAAATACAACATTTTTGGCTTTAGAAAAGATATTTCACAGCGGTTTAGATTGTACAATGATTCTCTACAACAGGGGTGTCAAACTCAATCCAGACACTCCAGACGCTCAGCCCTTTTTGTTGAATGCGTTTGACTAGACTTGTTTGTTTTGTCACAGAAACTGAAATTAGGCCAACTAAATTTCTTAGAATTTTACCAAAGAGGAAATGGCAGAGCAATTTCTGCATAGTGCATCTTTAAGAAAACTATATTTCCTAAAGGTAGCTTAACTACTTCCAGTGTGAAGTAATTGTTACCTTGGTAAAATATATTTTCAGAGTCGCTTCCCCAACACTGATTATTTTACACAATATCTTATCACAGCCCTGGCAATCAATGGTTAAGAATCTCCCTGACCAAAATGTCTGACCTTTTATCCCATCATAAGAAGATTTATGTCCAAACTAGTGTTCTAATTCCTAATTCTATGTCTGTCTCACTGTCTGGAAGTTCTGGCTGCTATGATTGGATAGCGTGAGCTCATTTGATAGAGAGCAATCAGCACAGCTACTTCTCTCGTCTTAGTGGGCACTGGGCAAGTGGACATGATCGTAATCCATACCCAACTCACCAGTAGGCTAAGTCGTTACGAACTCAATTACAAAACACAGTTTTGAACGAGACTGACATTATGACAAAATGATCCTATTTACACTTTGTGGTACATTTTCACACTAAAATGATTGTTTCTGACTCATATCGATGCCACATATCTGTAGGCCGTTTAAAATTGGGGAAGTTGGTTCTAAGGTAGCCTCGGCACCGATTCACTACATACTGGGCAAAGATGTAAATTCAACTTCTATTCCATGTTGGTTCAAAGTCAATTATTCGAAATGACGTGGAAACAACTTGTGTGTTCCCAGTGGGTATCGGCTGCCAAGGCCAGTTCTAAGGGGAAGTTTACCTTTAAAATCAGATTTTAAACACAACCTTAACCACACAGCTAGAGATATGTGTAACCCTATCCTTAAATGAATACCAAAAAGCATATTTTCGTTTGCATTTGGACTTTGTGGCTGTGGTATCTAGTGACAACTGCGCTCCCTAGCAGCACAGTATAACGTTGTTGGAGAGACAAAAAGTGAGTAAAAGAACACCCTAAATATGTTTAGAACTACAAATTAACTTTCTTCTGTCGATTCCTCCTCCTTTATCCGGGCTTGGGACTGGCAAATGTGACCCAAAAGAGACACTCTGGCGGAGTTACTTCATTTTTAATTTTGTTTAGTTTTTTAGTTTAGTTTTTTACATTTACATCCCGCCCTGAATGTTAGGAAGACTGCTTTCACGTCCGAGTCTCCAAAAGCCTCCAATAACACCAGAAAAAGTTGCTAGATGTGTCACTAGTCGCATCTCCCAGTTGAGACCCCATTAGCTAGCCCTCCATTGGGTCAATATACTATAATGAACTTGTACGGCTGTGAATTGAAACACTACGCACGTTACACTTCTTATGATTTATAAGGCTGACTGATAGCAGAATGTCACCTCACTTAGGAACACAGCAAACCTGAAATATGGTTTAACACAATTCTGGAGAATGAACTATAGTGAGAAGCACAGTTGTAACCTCATCCATTTCATATTGGACTTTTCTCTTGATTCCTCTTCCTGAAATTAAGAAGCCAGACACACTTCACGTTTCAAAACCACTGCTTAAAAGAAGTGCTAAGGAGCAGGGCGATAAAGAAAGTATTACAGTAGAGATGATGGCTAATTATGCAGTCCGCAGATACGGTTCACTAATCTCCTCTCTCTTTCTCTGACTGCCAGGGTGTACGGACTGTATCAGCACATGAATGGGAGCAGGTTTGCCTGGAAAATTGCATGTGTCTGTGTGACTGAAGCGCTCAGTGTTCACTTTCTAAGTGAAATCTGACACTAGAGAGGGTTAAGGTGGGTAACAGAGCCAAAACCGAACTGCTGACAAAGTTAAAGGTGTCAACTCCCCAATATTTACACTCAGCCACATTGAAACAAAGTTGACTTGGTATCTTGACTAGGCCTTCTGACTAGCCTGATATTTTCTGTGTTTAATATATATTTGGAAACCCACATGCCTGAGTGGGATTTCTCTCCATAGCCACAGCAAAATTGAGTCCGTCTTTTAAAGGACCCACACTCTCATGAGGCGAGATGAGGGTGAACAAAATAAGAGTGAAAGTGAGGGGTACGATGGCTCACTTTGCAGTGACAAGGCAGAGTTAATAAGGATCGGTGTCCCGCTAGCTTCCGGTGAGGTTGGAGGGCGTGCAGATCAAATAAATTCTAATACATATTATGGATTTGAAACATTTAGGTACATATAAGTGTCTTATATCGGCTGAAAGCTTAAATTCTTGTTAATCTAACTCTACTGTCCGATTTACAGTAGCTATTACAGCAAAAACATGCCATGCGATTGTTTGAGGACGACGCCCCACATCAAAATATTTTTCCCCCGGCACAGGTTTCACACATTCACATATAAAGATGAAATATTCACTTACTTTATGAAAATCTTCCTCTGATTTGTCATCCAAAGGGTCCCAGCTATAACATGTTGTTAGATAAAATCATATCCCAAAAAGTCAGTTTAGTTGGCGCCATCGATTTCAGTAATCCACTCGTTCAACTTGCAGATAAAGGAATCCTAAAATCTACCCCTAAACTTTGTTTCAACAAGTCAAAATATGTTTATTTACTCCTCAGATGCCCTAAAATGTAATCAAGTAATCAAATAATATTTATTTTGGAAAGAAGTATTTAATTGGAAACACATGGATTTCCAAGACTATGTCCTTCTACTAAAACTGTTATTTTATATTCATTTTTGAATTTACAAGCCTGAAACCTTGAACATAGACTGCTGGATGCATGGGAATTGCATCCAGGGAGTTTTTTACTACATGACCTTTCTCTTGCATTTCTGAGAGGATGGTCTTTCAAAAAGAAAAAATCAGTTTGTTTTTTATTGTATCTATTGTGTTATATTCTCCTACATTATTTTAACATTTCCACAAACATCAAAGTTTTTTCTTTCCAATGGTACCAATTATATGCATATCCTGGCTTCAGGGCCTGAGATACAGGCAGTTTACTTTGGGCACGTCATTCAGGCGGAAATTGATAAAAAAAAGGGGCCTAGCCATAGAAGTAAAGTTTTTTTCAGGCGTTAAATGGAGGTTAGCAGAAAGCTGATGATGTCTTGGATGGTTCCTCCTACCATGCCATATCCATGCAACTCTGTCATGCCACAGTGGGTGGATGAGTTTGGCATAGTTCTATAGTGCCAGTGGAGGATGTTTGGTTTGCGAGGCCAAGTTGCAAAGTAATGCAGGAGCAATGGGAAATCTTATAGCTCTGTTGTCCTTTGTATATGAAGTTAAATAATTGGTTCTTGTTTCCCAAGATATTTGACCTTTAACCTGTCAACCCTTACTATACATTGAATTATGTTAGTGGAGGCAAATAATATTTATTCAGAGTTTCTCTTTTTTGGGAGGGTTCCAAATTAAATAATTTATGGAGCATATACATTGTAACAAGGCATTGTAACAACACTCTTGGGTAATTTAATTTACAGTTAAACACAGGATTATTTTATTTTGCCTCAGCACAAATATCCAATACCTGGTGCAGGACTTTTCTAGTCCCACTGGAGTTTTATTGCATATATTTCTGCCAAGATCCCCAACTAAATGTGAATTATTAGCAGAATATAGAATCATGTCCTTTGCTACCAGTATATGTGAAAGTCTCATACATTACAATGATGCACCTGAACTATTTAGTATGCCAAGGTACTCAGTCATAAAGTCAGCCCTATCTACAGCAGTGGAGGCTCCTCAGAGGAAGAAGGGGAGGACCATCCTCCTCAGTGAATTTGACCAAATAATGGATTAAAACACCGTTTTGCTATGAAAGTCTACAGTAGCCTCAACAGCACTCTGTAGGGTAGCACCATGGTGTAGCCGGAAGACAGCTAGTTTCCGTCTTCCTCTGGGTATATTGACTTCAATACATGGTTCTCACCTCCTTCCATAGACTTACTCAGTAATTATAACAACTTCCTCCAACCTATCAGAGCTCTTGCAGCATGAACTGACATGTTGTCCACCCAATCAAAGGATCAGAGAATGAATCTCGTACTGAAAGCGTAAGCTAAAAGGACAGCATAACATGTGGCCAGTAGTTGACTCAAAGAGAGAGAAAGACAATAGTTAAACAGTTTTGAACAAAAGCATTTATAAAAAAATGTAGGAGAAGCAAGAGAGTGAAAGAGAACTAGCTATATTTCTCATTGTATTTTTATTTTTTACTTTCACATACTTAAAAAAAAGATCTCATATCTTTTTAAAATATTAAAAACAAACTAATCTACTTGCAGTGAAGCCACTCAATATTTACATTTACATTCAGTCATCTAACAGACTTCCATCCAGAGCAACCCACAGAACCAACCAGGGTCAACGCCCTGATCAAAGGCATGTCGACAGATCTCCTACAAGGTCTCCCACAGATCTCCGATTTTGCTCCCTCCTTGGGCTCATGTGGTGGAGGAGATCTTCATGGGCTATACTCAGCCTTGTCTCAGGGTAGTAAGTTGGTGGTCTGTTGATATTCCTCTAGTGGTGCGGGGGCCTGACTGTTTGGCCCTGTCCGGGGATATCGTCGGACGGGGCCACAGGGTTCCCCCGACTTCCCCCTGTCTCAGCCTGCAGTATCTATGCTGCAATCGTCTATGTGCCAGGGGGCTAGGGTCAGTCTGATTTATCTGGTGTAATTCTCCTGTCTTATCTGGTGTCCTGTGTGAATTTAAGCAAGCTCCCTCTAATTCTCTCTCTCCCTATCTCCCTCCCCTCGTTGAGGACCTGAGCCCCACTACCATGCCTCAGGACTACCTCGCCTGAGGACTCCTGGCTGTCCCCAGTCCACCTGCGGCTGTGGAACCCAGACCTGTTCACCGGATGTCCTACCTTGTCCCGGACCTGCTCGACATTCTCTCTCTCTACGGCACCCGCTGTCTTGACCTCTGGATGCTTGCCTATTAAAAGCCAACTGATATTTACTCCTGAGGTACTGACCTGTTGCCACTCTACAACCACTGTGATTATTATTTGACCCTGCTGGTCATCTATGGACTAAACATCTTGAAGAACAATCTGGCCTTAATGGAAAAAAAATGTATTTTTTTTTTACCTTTATTTTACTAGGCAAGTCAGTTAAGAACAAATTCTTATTTTCAATGACAGCCTAGGAACAGTGGGTTAATTGCCTGTTCAGGGGCAGAACGACAGATTTGTACCTTGTCAGCTCGGGGATTCGAACTTGCAACCTTTCGGTTACTAGTCCAACACTCTAACCACTAGGCTACCCTGCCGCCCCTGTACTCTAATAATCCCAGTTTTAGGCTGGGTTTCTGTATAGCCCTTTCTGACATCTGCTAATGTAAAAAGGACTATACAGTGGGGCAAAAAAGTATTTAGTCAGCCACCAAGTTCTCCCACTTACAAAGATGAGAGAGGCCTGTAATTTTCATCATAGGTACACGTCAACTATGACAGACAAAATGAGAAAAAATCCAGAAAATCACATTGTAGGATATTTAATGAATTTATTTGCAAATTATGGTGGAAAGTAAGTGTTTGTTTGTAGATTACCAAATAAGATGTCTGGCTCTCACAGACCTGTAACTTCTTCTTTAAGAGGCTCCTCTGTCCTCCACTCGTTACCTGTATTAATGGCACCTGTTTGAACTTGTTATCAGTATAAAAGACACCTGTCCACAACCTCAAACAGTCACACTCCAAACTCCACTATGGCCAAGACCAAAGAGCTGTCAAAGGACACCAGAAACAAAATTGTAGACCTGCACCAGACTGGGAAGACTGAATCTGCAATAGGTAAGCAGCTTGGTTTGAAGAAATGAACTGTGGGAGCAATTATTAGGAAATGGAAGACATACAAGACCACTGATAATCTCCCTCGATCTGGGGCTCCACGCAAGATCTCACCCCGAGGGGTCAAAATGATCACAAGAACGGTGAGCAAAAATCCCAGAACCACACAGGGGGACCTAGTGAATGACCTGCAGAGAGCTGGGACCAAAGTAACAAAGCCTACCATCAGTAACACACTACGCCGCCAGGGAGTCAAATCCTGCAGTGCCAGACGTGTCCCCCTGCTTAACTTCTTGCGGCGAGCCATCCCGGATCCGGGATCGTGAATACAGCCTCAAGCTCATTACCATAACGCAACGTTAACTATTCATGACAATCGCAAATGAAATGAAATCAATATGCTAGCTCTCAAGCTTAGCCTTTTGTTAACAACACTGTCATCTCAGATTTTCAAAAATATGCTTCTCAACCATAGCAAACTAGCATTTAGCGTTAGCATTTAGCATTAGCAGGCAACATTTTCACAAAAACCAGAAAAACATTCAATAAATCATTTACCTTTGAAGAACTTCGGCTGTTTTCAATGAGGAGACTCTCAGTTAGATAGCAAATGTTCAGTTTTCCTGAAAGATTATTTGTGCAGGAGAAATCATACCGTTTTCTGCGTCATGTTTGGCTACCAAAAAAAAACGAAAATTCAATTATAAAAACGCCAAACTTTTTCCAAAATAACTCCATAATATCGACTGAAACATGGCAAACGTTGTTTAGAATCAAGCCTCAAGGTGTTTTTCTACATATCTCTTCAATGATGTATCGTTCCTGGAAGTGTGCTTCTCCCTCTGAATCGCATGGTAAAATGATTGCAGCTGAGAATTACGCACCAACTTAGACAAAGGACACCGGGCGGACCCCTGGCAAATGTAGTCTCTTATGGCCAATCTTCCAATGATATGCCTACAAATACGTCACAATGCTGCAGACATCTTGGACGAACGGCAGAGAGCATAAGCTCGTTCACGGCACATTCACAGCCATATAAGGAGACGATAGTAAAACAGAGCCTCAAAAATTCTGCTCATTTCCTGTTTGAGGTTTCATCTTGGTTTCGCCTGTAGCATCAGTTCTGGGGTACTCACAGATAATATCTTTGCAGTTTTGAAAACGTCAGTGTTTTCTTTCCAGAGCTGCCAATTATATGCATAGTCAAGCATCTTTTCGTGACAAAATATTGCGCTTAAAACGGGCACGTTTTTTTATCCAATAATGACATAGCGCCCCCATAGGTTGAAGAGGTTAAGCCAGTACATGTCCAGGCCAGTCTGAAGTTTGCTAGAGAGCATTTGGATGATCCAGAAGAAGATTGGGAGAATGTCATATGGTCAGATGAAACCAAAATATAACTTTTTCGTAAAAACTCAACTCGTCGTGTTTGGAGAACAAAGAATGCTGAGTTGCATCCAAAGAACACAATACCTACTGTGAAGCATGGGGGTGGAAACTTCATGCTTTGGGGCTGTTTTTCTGCAAAGGGACCAGGACGACTGATCCGTGTAAAGGAAGAATGAATGGGGCCATGTATCGTGAGATTTTGAGTGAAAACCTCCTTCCATCAGCAAGGGCATTGAAGACGAAACGTGGCTGGGTCTTTCAGCATGACAATGATCCCAAACACACCGCCCAGACAACGAAGGAGTGGCTTCGTAATAAGCATTTTAAGGTCCTGGAGTGGCCTAGCCTGTCTCCAGATCTCAACCCCATAGAAAATCTTTGGAGGGAGTTGAAAGTCCGTGTTTCCCAGCAACAGCCCCAAAACATCACTGCTCTATAGGAGATCTGCATGGAGGAATGGGCCAAAATACCAGCAACAGTGTATGAAAACCTTGTGAAGGTTGACCTCTGTCATTGCCAACAAAGGGTATATAACAAAGTATTGAGATAAACTTTTGTTATTGACCAAATACTTATTTTCCACCATAATTTGCAAATAAATTCATTAAAAATCCTACAATGTGATTTTCTGGATTTTTTTTCTCATTAGGTCTGTCATAGTTGAAGTGTACCTATGGTGAAAATTACAGGCCTCTCTCATCTTTTTAAGTGGGAGAACTTGCACAATTGGTGGCTGGCTAAATACTTTTTTGCCCCACTGTATATATATTCCACTTACTTAGCAAATGCAGCTAGCTAGTTTAGCCTACTCAAACACCTGAGTCAAACAGAGAGGAATTCTTTGTTAGCTAGCTGGCTATGGCAATCCAACACTGTAACCCTTCCAAATCAAGGTAAGCTTTTGGTTTTATTAATTTATTGCCATTGGGGCCCGCCGGTGTAAGTGCTAAACTCCTTTCTGACTGTACACTGTACTGCATGAATGTAGCGGGTTTACTAACAGGTTAGTTTTAGTAGCTATATTGACTATGACGTTAGCTAATATGGTGACAATGATGTAGGCTGTGTGTAGCGGTTATTATATGTAGGTTTGGCTTGGAGTTTTTTTCTTTTTTTTCCCGGTAACAGACAGCTGATGTGGTGTGCACTGAAGTCCAAAAGTGAAGAAAAAAGGTGAGAGGAGGAGAGCGCGTAGATGCGAGAAAGAATACAACGAGCAAAGAGAACTGTGTTTGAATGTGATCAGGGGTGTGTATTCATTCAGCCGATTCTGAAAAAAGGTTTCTTAAACAGATGCAAATAGAACGAAACGGGGAATAGAAACTCAAATTTGCAACTGTTGGACTAATGATTACACTCTAGATGAGCTAGATGCAGGCATGAGTGTGCAAGGTGGTATTCAATGTGTCACTGTCTGTCACCTTGATAAGTCAAATTGTTATTTCGACCTGTGCAACTACAGTTTCATTTTTCATTCATAGGCTAGGTTGTAGCCACCTCATGGTGGGAATAGGGGAAAATGGAGTGTAAATGTGTCGTAGCCTAAACCTATCGATGTTACATTGAGCCGGGTGAATGGAATAAGAATGACAATCATCCAATATGCTGTAATAGAAATAAGACCATGTTCATTAAAAAACAGCACCGACCTCCACTCATCTACAGTATTGGTTTCTATATGAGAGACCTCAGAGTCAGATCTCTGAGTGCAGCCAGATACTCATAACTTAGAGGCAAACCGCGCGCCAATCAAATTCTGTGTTCCAATCTAATAATGCTGTGTCTGTGCCATGTGGGTCAGAGGCTCCGGCTGTTTCAGTATAAAGGCCCATGCTTTGCAGCAGCCTCTGAGGACGGTGAGAAGCTTAGCTGCTCTGATGGCAGTGGGAAGCCCCTCTGACCCAGAGGATCCAGGAGGATTGGTTGTGCTCTTGCTGTTAGGCCTTAGCCACTCGAGTGGAGAGAGGGAGTGGAGGATTTACTGGAGAGAGATAGAGGGAGTGAAAGCTTGGAGTCAGGACAGAAGGTCGGCTTGGATCGAAAACTGATCCTGCGCCCTCCATGCCCCTTTGGTAATCTGCAGTTCTATTGCAATGCCTTTTAACTGGGAATAGGCCACACCTTTAAACTTTCTCGCAGGCCGTGTATATACACACATGCACGGCTCAGACATGGACGCAGACACACACACACACACACACACGGACGCAGCACTCTCAGATCGCTTCTCATTCACTTCCGCATTCCTCCTTTAATGCACCAATACACATTTACCCAAGTTCCGTGTTTTAATAACTCCTTGTTTGACGGCAAAAGTTGTGTTTTCTAAGATAGTCATTACAGAGCCACAATGTCTCATTGTAGAAGACAATATTGTTCCACTGAGTGGTTTATATTAAAGACTAGAACGCTGTTCTTCAGCTCGCTGCTTTTTGTCAGTGACACAGAGAGGCATTTGTCTAAACTCTAGAAGGTTTTGTCAGGCAGGGCTGGCATGTGACTGATGCAACTGACAACAGGAAGCTTCTCAGAGCAGAGGCTGAGGCTGAGCGATCCAATGCAACTGTTTTTGCAGTGAGCAACTGTTTCTTTACTGTAGATGCACAGCTGAGTGGTTGGATATCCCAACCCAGAGTCATATACACTGAGTGTACAGAACGTTTATGAACACCTGCTCTTTCCATGCCATAGACTGACCAGGTGAATCCATGTGAAAGCTATGATCCCTTATTGATGTCACTTGTTAAATCCACTTCAAATCAGTGTAGATGAAGGGGAGGAGACAAGCCTTGAGACAATTGAGACATGGATTGTGTATGTTTGCCATTCAGGGGGTGAATGGGTAAGACAAACTATTTCAGTGCCTTTGAATGTGGTATGGTAGTACATGCCAGGCGCACCGGTTTGTGTCAAGAACTGCAGCGCTGCTGGGTTTTTCATGCTCAACAGTTTACCGTGTGTATCAAGAATGGTCCACCACCCAAAGGACATCCAGCCAACTTGACACAGCTGGAGGAAGCATTGGAGTAAACATGGGCAACGCAATACACGGACAGTGTGGTGAAGAAGGTGCAACAGCGCCTCTTCAACCTCAGGAGACTGAAGAAATTTGCCTTGTCACTTAAAACCCTCACAAACTTGTATAGATGCACAATTGAGAGCATCTTGTCGGGCTGTATCACCGCCTGCTACAGCAACTCCACCACCCACAACCGCAGGGCTCTCCAGCGGGTGGTACGGTCTGCACAACGCATCACCGGGGGCAAACTTCCTGCCCTCCAGGACACCTACAGCACCTTATGTCACAGGAAGTCCAAAAAGATCATCAAGGACAACAACCAACCAAGTCACTGCCTGTTCACCCCACTATCATCCAGAAGGCGAGGTCAGTACAGGTGCATCAAAGCTGGGACCGAGAGACTGAAAAACAACTTCTATCTCAAGGCCATCAGACTGTTAAATAGCCATCACTAACACAGGGAGGCTGCAGCCTACATACACAGACTTCAAATCATTGGCCACTTTAATAATGTCACTTTAATAATGTTTACATATCTTGCATTACTCATGTCATATGTATATACTGTATTCTATACTAATTACTATTAGTATTGCTCGTCTATATATTTATATATTATTCATTCCATTCCTTTACTTAGATTTGTGTGTATTAGGTATTTGTTGTGAAATTGTTAGATATTGCTGCACTGTCGTAACTCGAAGCGCAAGCATTTTGCTACAACTGCAATAACATCTGCTAAACATGTGTATGTGACAAATACAATTTGATTTGATTAGGAGAGTATTTTTTCTGATTGAACGTTTCCCGAGAACGCCACTTTCTTCTCCATGGGAGTTGCTAATTGACCCTTCTGCATTGTATATTTCTGATCATTTTTAAAACCTTTGAATATATCCAGTGAAAGCAGATATGCAATTTGTTGACACCACAACACAGTACAGACATAATTGATAGGGAATAGTCATAGAGGCAATTATATTCCGATCTAGCCCAACCCTGCCCTCCACTGCCTCAGAGCCTCTATTCTCACAGATCCACATGCATAGTCACCAGTGTCTCCAGACTTGATACTTTGCCTGACACTGTTCGCTTTCTTACTTTGGCATACTTAGTCCATAGACCATAGAGTCCAGCAACATCAGCAGAGCTAGGGTATGGTGGAAAAGATGGCCATAGACCGACAGAAGTGGACATCCTTTGAGTGAGTGAGTGAGTGAGTGAGTGAGTGAGTGAGTCAAATATAACCATATTTTCCCAATAGCCAAGATAGAGAGGAAAGTCATGGGAGGTGCTGGGAGATGTACATGACAGTTGTTGCATCATGTTAGAAAGGGACACATACCTTAGCACCTTACTTCAGCACTATTGAAAATTGCATTGATGTATATTAGAGTGGCAGACAAATTTGTCCTCGGAACAGTATAATAGATTCCCCTTGTAGTGTAGAGAGTGAGGAATTGCAAACTTGACAGCCATTTGCCTCAATAAGTGTTGTAGGTGCCTAGAATGTGCCATAGACTCAGAGAAGATGAAGAACATACGTGACTCACCACCTGGATTCCTGGATGTTGTTTACATTGGATAAAAGTAGAGACTCAGAGCTAAAAAAGGGTACATCATACACGGCATTTGAGGAAACAATGGGAAAGTAAATATGCTTAAGCTGGAAAATTCACTTTTGAGAAAACAGTCTTTCAATGCTTTGGTACTAGTATTGGAGAGCCCCTCTTTGTCTTCACTCATTCAGCAGTGTTCACACACCTTTAAGCCTTAGCCCCACCCATCTCTTTAAGGGTAGATCTGTGGTGTCTGTACTAGCTTTCCAGCTACTTCCAGACATCTAAGACCGAGAGAACAGCTCACTGAACATTACTCATCCTAGCAGAGATTGTCAGGCTGTTATGTTAGCCAGAGTGTTGGTAACTATGCTGTCAGATTGTTCATTCGTAAATTCAGAGTGTTTCGCATTCAGAGCGCACACTGGACGCTCTGGCCTATAATAGGGTTGTTCCGAAAGTTCTGACCTCACAACAACAGTCAAGCACCCAAGCTAACTGGCTAACATTGGCTAGCTACTTCCAGACACATAATGAGAGAACACCCCACTCTGACCATTTTACTCACCCTAGCAGAGCTGGTTAGGCAGTTTTCATGTTACCCAGAGTGTTGGTGACTGTAACAGTGCTGCTGGCAACAATTTAATTCTGCTTTGTTGCCGAATTCTGCTTTGTTGTTGTTTACTGACACCAGACATATTCAACAGGTGTTGAACGTTCAAAAATGCATCAGTTATTCTGCACTCTGGCACACTAGTCTTTTGTTAAGAAATGTAGCTAGATAGCTTGCTAGGTAAACAATGAATCCCAACGCATGATGTAACATCAGTTAGTGAGCCAGCCAGCTAACGTTAGGTAGCTAGCTAAGAGTACACTAACTTGAAATGAAAAGACTTTATCAACATTAGAGTGGAGTCTTTTGTTAAGAATGTATTAGCTAGCTAGCTAAACAATGGTCCATAAACACAACTCATGACGTTCCTACCCTGCATGAATCTGCAGGTAGCTAGCCAACCAGGTTCTATTGCTATAACTAGTCAAGCAAATGTGTCTGTGATACAAAGAATAAGATCATACACATAATGTTGGCTAGCGACCCAGCCAGCTAACGTTAGCTAGCTAACAGTGCACTTGAAATTAAACCACTTTGTAAAAATTAGAAATGTGTAATATCTGAAAATGTAGCTAGCTAGACTATCTTACCCGTGGTATGAAATCGTAGATAGCGAGAGCGAATTTACCAGCTACTACGTCTATCAACATTTGCAGTGACATTCTATTGAAATGGATACTTGCATGGCGTCTTTTGTTAAGACATGTAGCTAGCTAGCTAAACAATGGACTTTAATCACAGCTCATGACGTTACTACCCTACATGAATGTGCAGGTAACCAACTAAATGAAACCACTTTCTGTCAAAATTAGAAACTTGTAATATCTGAAAATTTAGCTAGCTACACTATCTTACCAGTAAACATCATGGTTGGATGCGTCTCCTGTCTGATGAAGGTTACTCACTTTTTCTCTGGCTAAACCAACTAGGCTCGTAAATTTAACAATTTTATTCGTATTTACAAATGGCATAAAAGTTTGACATTAAGGCACATGAAAGTTCACATGTTCGAGAAGGCATTTCTGCCCCAAAAAAAACGAATTTTGATGAAAAAACATTTTTTACGTTCCAACAGTTCTCCTGTGAAGTCGTGACTTGCGACATATGCCTAGTTTGCTGAATCGGGTCAAACAATTGGGAAACAGTGTACAGCATTCTGGCAAGAAGGGCATTCTATCTTGATAAATGAGTGTCTCGATGGTTTTTCAAATTGATTCAACGGTTTAAAGATGAAACCTCATTTAAAGATGTGAACAGTGGGAGGCGGGTGATTAATGATGTGTTCATCAATTCCCACCTGACCTGACAACTGCAGTACATGTTTTACCCATCTGGCTTAACTATTGACTAAGCTGGAGCTGGAAATGGGCCAGGAGCAAGGCGTCATGTTCAACTTTGGAAGAATCATCAAATCAATTGTTATTAGTCACATGCGCCAAAAACAACAACCTTACAGTGAAATGCCTACTAACAGTACAAGCCCCTAACCAACAATGCAGTTTTAAAAAACACGGATAAGAATAAGAAATAAAAATAATAAGTAATTAAACAGCAGCAGTAAAATAACAATAGCGAGAATATAAGCTCAGCAAAAAAAGAAACGTCTTTCAAAGAAAATTGTTAAAAATCCAAATAACTTCACAGATCTTCATTGTAAAGGGTTTAAACCCTGTTTCTCATGCTTGTTCAATGAACCATAAACAATTAATGAACACGCACCTGTGGAACAGTTGTTAAGACACTAACAGCTTACAGATGGTAGAAAATTAAGGTCACAGTTATGAAAACTTAGGACACTAAAGAGGTCTTTCTACTGACTCTGACTGAAAAACACCAAAAGAAAGATGCCCAGTGTCCCTGATCATCTGCATGAATGTGCATTAGGCATGTTGCAAGGAGGCATGAGGACTGCAGATGTGGCCAGGGCAATAAATTGCAATGTCGGTACTGTGAGACCCCTAAGACAGCGCTACAGGAAGACAGGTGACAGGGAAATGGCAAGATTATGTTATAATGCTTGTATTGCATTCTAATGGTTGTTTTATTCGACAGAATAGAGTATTTGGTTAACTATTGTGTGTGTGTTCTACTGAGGATGGGCCTCTATGAGATAACACTGACAGAGGAGATTAACAATGTTTTTGGGTGATAAAACCTAAAGAGCATTCCAGAGAACATGAGTTAATGTTTCTGTTCTATACCGTACCAGGAAGAGACGGTTTCCGTTTGGAGTAGGAGAGCCAGACACTGGTCTATACAATGAAAACTGTTGACACAGCAGATGCTGTCTGCTATGTATTGTAGAAATCTTTCATACAAATCTTAACCTTGTGACCATTCTATGTAAGGGGTATATCCTGGTTATTAAAGACCTTTGTACTTTTGTTTTGCCACTCTCAACAGACCATTAGAAATAGTGAATCGTTGAAAGTCATTGCTATTGCAAAGCTCTTATTATTAAAGATTTAGTTTAAGTATAACTCTGACTGCTGTGATAAGTTTGTCTCTCCTCATTTGATAGGGCGGACAGCTGATCGTCCTCGCCGTGGCAGACCACATGTAACAACAACTGCACAGGATCGGTACATCACACCTGCGGGACAGGTACAGGATGGCAACAACTACTGCCCGAGTTACACCAGGAAGGCACAATCCCTCCATCAGTGCTCAGACAGTCCGCAATAGGCTGAGAGAGGCTGGACTGAGGACTTGTAGGCCTGTTGTAAGGAAGGTCCTCACCAGACATCACCGACAACAAACGTCGCCTATAGGCACAAACCCACCGTCGCTGGACCAGACAGGACTGGCAAAAAGTGCTCTTCACTTAAATAAAACGCCATTTCATTCAATCAATTATTAAAGCCACTGTAAAATCCAAGGTAGTCTATTAGTATTGCGTGGCAGCAATGACTGTGAAACATCTTTGGAGTGAATAAGACCATGAGCGCATGGCAGAGAAAATTAGGAGAGGAGCTAAGTGTAGATCCATGAACGGTGCAAACGTTCATTATTAAAATATAAATTCCTATACAGGGAGATGGGAAAGTCATAGACATCGATTTTCAACAAACTAGCTTTGAAATGTTGACCTCATTAGCAGAAGAGCATGATAATTCCACCAACAACAAGATTAAAATCCTCTCACACTTCATCTGCTTCGTATATCAAAGTGCTCTCTGATATTCCTACAAATGGTGGCCTGACTTTATTATGAACAATGAAGCAAGCTCATTTTGAGTTGTTCATTCGCAGAAATCATTACAAAATCAATTTCTTTGGTTGATCAACAAAGCTTTCCCCAGATGGGTTTCATTACATAGTTTATCACAATAATGTCCACTAAACAAAATAGCCCAAATGAGAGGATTCATTTCCTTTCCATCATTTCCCTTATTGCTATTGTTCAGAGTATCCATGTACTTCCTGTCCCTGGCAGTTTGGGAAGATAGGCTACATGTTCCTAAAGGAGCTACTATTTGTTAGTTTCCTTCAGAATCCATCAAAGAGATCTTTAAGATGATCTTATCATTCTTATTAGAGAAGATGAACAGTCCACATGCTCGCTTAGGCCATTATGGAGACACATATAACCATAGAAATGCCATTATGGAGACGCATATAACCATAGAAATGCCATTATGGAGACACATATAACCATAGAAATGCCATTATGGAGACACATATAACCATAGAAATGCCATTATGGAGACACATATAACCATAGAAATGTCATCAAAGTAAAAGAAGAACCTGTTATTTTACCTGAAAAATGTATAAAGGAATGATATACAAACTACCTGAAGGGTTTTAACATTTCTCCATGACCCTATAGAAAATTGGTTGATAGAGTGGTACAATTCTTATTCACTTATTCAAGTTCACAATTATTCAAGTTCACCAACTGAGCAATCAAACACTGTTAGGAGAATATCCAGCTCTTGAACACAACACAAATAAGCTGAATGCATCGCTATTACTGTGCATTATTCAAGTGTAGTAGATGGATTACTGTCTTTAATATTATTTCTGGGCACCTTGAAATATTGTAGATAAAACAAAAACCCCAGATCTGTACAAGTGAAACTAAAAACCCCAGATCTGTACAAGTGAAACTAAAAACCCCAGATGTGTACAAGTGAAACTAAAAACCCCAGATGTGTACAAGTGAAACTAAAAACCCCAGATCTGTACAAGTGAAACTAAAAACCCCAGATCTGTACAAGTGAAACTAAAAACCCCAGATCTGTACAAGTGAAACTAAAAACCCCAGATCTGTACAAGTGAAACTAAAAACCCCAGATCTGTACAAGTGAAACTAAAAACCCCAGATCTGTACAAGTGAAACTAAAAACCCCAGATCTGTACAAGTGAAACTAAAAACCCCAGATCTGTACAAGTGAAACTAAAAACCCCAGATCTGTACAAGTGAAACTAAAAACCCCATATCTGTACAAGTGAAACTAAAAACCCCAGATCTGTACAAGTGAAACTTTGGTAAATACAGGGAGACACATTTCCCCTTCCTGACATATTTAAAATCCAGCTACTGGAAGAGGCAATCCATTTATAAACTAATAAAACAAGACTGCCAACGAGTATTACATTTCAGGTTAGGTCAATTTATGTAAGGCGCAGTATATTGACACAAATAAACAGTCACAGAGAGAGCATTGCTTCCCTTCCCAACATGCTAGAATGAAAATGTGAGTAGTAAGTAAATACGCTGCTGCCTGCTGTGGCAGCAGGATCATTTGATTCTGTGTTCCTAGTAAACCATGTTCGAGGCGTCATTTTTAGGATGTTTTTTAGGATGTCACCACACAATGGGTTAAGCTCTTATAATGGAAAGATTCCCTAACAAGTGGAGCCAAATGTTTATTGTTGTCACGTGTCTGCTCCCTCTCCGGCCTCTAGGTCACCAGACTGCTCATTAGGGCGCACACCAGTCACCAGCGTTACGCGCATAATGATACTCACCAGGACTCCATCACCTCCTTGATTACCTGCCCTTTATATGTCACTCTATTCGGTTTCTTCCCCAGTCCTTATTGTTGCTGTTTGTGTTTCTTGTTTTGTTCATTTATTTATTAAATGCTTCCCGACTCTCAGCGTACATCGTTACAGTTGTTTTTTGGAAGTCAAACTTTTTTCCTGTGAACCTACAGACATTCACTGTTTTTTGTTTCATCCTTTTTCTCGTTAAAACCTGGGCTACAGCCACAGGCCTCCATGGTTCGTCTTGGGAAGGAAGAACAGATATCAGTAACTAGGAGCAAGAAAGATGGACATCGTTGATTCTTAAAGTGTTTGTTGGGTGGATGAACTCCAAGAGTTTTCCTTCCTTCCTCATCTTTTTTTGCTGCAGTTGCTTTTGCCATAATATTTAGTGATTAAAGTGCTTATTTTAAACCATAGCAACTGTTGAACTAACACCAAAGCAAAAATGTATAGTATGTTGCAAAACATGTGCTCACATACTCAACTTTCCACCAATTTCCCCCCAATTTGAATGTTTTCCATCAATTAAGGTTTTGGGAGAACCTCAAAATGGTCCTTTTGCATTCCAACAAGCAGTATTATACATGAAAAGCCACATCACTATGGCATTGCAATGCCTGTCACTCTGATTTGGACAGCATCACTAATATGAAAAAATATGTATAATCATAATTTTCTGTGTTTAGCCATTTTCCATTGCCATTTTCAAAGAGAGCATTGGAAGTTGTGCCAACTAACCATGGCAGTCAGTCCATTACCTTTTCTATGGAGAAGATTTAGCTGTTGAGTGCAATGTTGTGTTTGCCCTGTTGAGAATAAGATAAAGAAAATGAAAACTATGCATTGTAGTGTATAAATTTGAATAAGAACATTGCTATGCACACTCAAGCAAATGTGTGGTTGTAAGCAACATTTTAAAACATAGCTTCATACCAGCAGTCATAACAAACCATTGTAGGCCTACTGCTATCCTCCATAAATCCTCATTGATTACAATCTGTTACAATTTCCACCAGAGCCCTGCTGGCACAGGTGCTATTGATTGTTGATCTGACTGTTGTCAATCAACTCATTAATGGTCCTGTGAAATCACCTGTTTAAACCAAGGACTGGGGGCCAATTAAATCAATTCAATAACAGGTTACCTCTGCAGCTGTGTTGTGTTTCGCCCGCCATTGCCTACAGCAGTAACCACACTTCCAAGCGCACTAGGAATGAGGACATGCTCACACATGCAGATTAGCGCAAATCCATTTGCCAAAGTCATTTGCAGACTATAGCAATACCAAGTGATGGGTTGAGAAGTGGTGAAACCTTCAGTCTGCAGCTAGCCTCAAAAGCAAGGCTCAAGGAGGTCAATGTCTGGGTAACTGAATTAGGACTTGAAAGGCTAACCCAATTACTGTACATTACAAAGGAATTCCGTAAGCCAAGGCAATTCAGTTCATTTAAAAGCTGAGGCCATTACCGGATAAATATTGAGAAAAGGCCTGCAGTGTCGGGTTTCTGGGCTCAGATGCAATGCTGTGTATAGTGTGCACACGCCCACATACTCAAACGGGATTTCACACAGTTTACATATGATACTAATTTGTAATACTGCTATTCAATTGGATATTTAAAAAAATACTTGAGGATGCACACACACACAACACACGCAAACACATACAGAAACACATACAGTCTCCTCTCTCCCAGAAGGTCTGCCTGCCCCTGCCTGAGAGCAGAACGACCCAGTGGCTGCTAATGATTAATAAAGCAACAGGCTTCGTCCACAACTTATTCACCTGTCCAGTCATCAAAATACCCGCAAGGGGCCTGCTGCTCTCCAAAGAGCCCAATCTGTGATCCTCTAAGGCAGGAGATAGGGCTACTGTCACCCACAGGGAAGCAAGCCCACATCACAGCAATCCTGCAACTCCCCTCCCATTCCACTATTGCCTCGGAGAGACATTATTGTCCCAGCCCACAAAGACCTGTGTTCTCGTCTCTAACTGTCCAACACCCACCACCAAACGATTCTTCTCCGTGCTTCCCATTGTCTCACAAGCCGACTAGAGCGAGATATTTCATACCCAAGTCTCTAGTGTTTCTGCCGACATCACAGGAAATGAAACCCACTGAAGAGGCTAGCACTTACCTGAGTCACGATAGTGCCAACATTCTCCGATGTAATCACATGTTGTTGAGAGGTGTTGAATATGACGTGCTATATTCTGAGAGGTACCAAATAGAGGGTGCTACAATAGACATATGTGTATACAAAGTCCATTCAACTTTACATTAAATGCATATAGCACAATATTAGAGCCTGTGAATATTTAACATGGGCCCAATGCACAGTGAACATGCTCCATTGTGTTTTGCATCGCAAGGGAGGCCATTAGGCCAAGCTGTATAATTGAGATACACTGGTGGTGGCTGTGACCTTTCCAGATGGGAGGCACAACTCCCTCAGGAGCCGATGGGCTGTGAACCCTGTGTAAGTGAAACCACAGTGGAGGACAGTCAGTCACAACAGAAAATGTCTGATTCATAGACCTCGCAGACAGTGCTGGAGATAATGCAGTCTAAATGTCTGTGGAACTAGGCTATATCTTGCCATTGGATTTTCAGCACAGCCCAGATTCATCACGTGATTTTTACGAAGCCACTGTGATAGTCTAAGGTGTAAGGAGATGTGATGTCCCAAAAGGAGGATGGATATCAACTGGCATGGGGGGTATTTTATTTGTTGATGACCAACTCTACAGTACCATTTCAATTGCATGTATTTGATGGCAGTGGCCACTGTCTGTTTTATCTAGTATATTTTATTGCTGAGGCCTTTAGGTTGTGAATCTATGTTTTTGATTTCTCACGAGTCCCAACATGGTTTTACCTGGGAAAGTCTTACACAACCTCAAAATATGTCTGTTGAATAGTTCAGACTTGGGGTTCAGACTTCCGCTGACTAAGTGGTGTGTCTTGATTACAGCCTGCGGGTAAAATAAGCGATTCCATTTGGTGAAACAATTAAAAGATAATTGTGGAGAAAATGTCCTGCCATGGGGTGAGAAAAAACACTATATTGTCACGTCCTGACCTTAGTTCCTTTTTTATGTTTCTATTTTGGTTTGGTCAGGGCGTGAGTTGGGGTGGGCATTCTATGTTTTGTTCTATGTTTTGTATTTCTGTGTTTGGTCTGGTATGGTTCCTAATCAGAGGCAGCTGTCTATCATTGTCTCTGATTGAGAACCATACATAGGTAGCCTGTCCCACCTATGTTTGTGGGTAGTTGTTTTATGTTGTGTCACCTGATAGGACTGTTTCGATTTTCGCTGTGTCACTCTTGTTATATTGTATTTAGTGTTCAGTTGTAATAAATGTAAAATGAACACTTACCACGCTGCAGTTTGGTCTGATCTTTCATATTCATGTTCCTCAGCTGAAGAAGATCGTTACATATATATATAGAAAAGTATGTTGGACACGCCATCAAATCAGTGGATTTGGCGATTTCAGCCACACCTGTGGTAGGCCACACAAGCTCACAGAACGGGACCGCCGAGTGCTGAAGCACGTAGCGTGTAAATTATAGTCTGTCCTCAGTTGCAACACTCACTACCGAGTTCCAAACTGCCTCTGGAAGCCATGTCAGCCCTATAACTATTCGTTGGGAGCTTCATAAAAGGGGTTTCCATGACACAAGCTTAACAGAGTCGGCTGGAGTGGTGTAAAGCTCGCCGCCATTGGACTCTGGAGCAGTGGAAACATTCTCTGGAGTGATGAATCACGCTTCACCATCTGGACGAATATGGGTTTGGTGGATGCCAGGAGAATGCTACCTGCCCAAATGCATTGTGCCAACTGTAAAGTTTGGTGGATGAGGTAAAATGGTTTGGAGCTGTTTTTCATGGTTGTGGTCTACTTGGAGCGAGCCGGTCGCATCCGCGCTTCGGTCTCCTTCGGTCTGCAGGTTGTATAACTTTTTCATTACATTTCATTATAGTACAACGGTCTGATTTGTCTAATCTTAGCAATTTCTTCTTAGCTAGCTACATAGCCGTCGTTGTATCAAAGATAATTGCGTAATTATCGTATTTCGTCGTCCTCCTATCTGCCCAACACGTTCACCGTCTACCGTAGCACTGTAGTAACTATCACACTCAACTGAACGACTTGATTAGTGTAGTGTTAGCTAGCTACATAGTTGTCTTTGCTGTCTTCGTATCCAAGATAATTGTGTAGTTTAGAGTGTGGAGTCTTAGAGTGATAATTGCGTTATTATCGTATTTCGTCGTCCTCCTATCTGCCTAGCAGCTAGCCAGCTAGCATACGTTCACCGGCTACCGTAGCACTGTAGTAACTATCACACTCAACTGAACGACTTGATTAGTGTAGTATTAGCTAGCTACATAGTTGTCTTCGTATCCAAGATAATTGTGTAGTTTAGAGTGTGTAGTCTTAGAGTGATTATCTTAATTTACCGAGGTTAGCTAGCCAGCTATTTTGTCGTCCTTAACGTAGGAGACACTCCTAGCTAGCCAACAGCCAGCCAACGTCTACTGAATAGAACTTTCGCATTCCGGTCGCATTCCGCTTCGCTCCACAGGTAGTATCACATTTTCATTTCATTTCATTTCATTACAGTCCCAACGGTGTGATTTGTTTGATCGTAGCTAGCTACATAGCTAGCTACATAGCCGTCTTTGTTTCAAAGATAATTGTGTAGTCTAGAGCGATTTTCTAGGTTAGCTAGCCAGCTATTGTCATTCTCCTAACGCAACGTAACGTAACCAACACTGCTAGCTAGCCAGCTAGCCCCCGAATAGCAGCATTGTAGAAACTTCACACTCAACGGAATGACTTGATTAGGGTAGTGTCAACAACGCAGCTAGCCTACCTCAGCAGTACTGTATCATTTTAATCATTTTAGTCAATTAGATTCTTGCTAAGTAAGCTTAACTTTCTGAACATTCGAGACGTGTAGTCCACTTGTCATTCCAATCTCCTCTGCATTAGCGTAGCCTCTTCTCTACCCTGTCAACTATGTGTCTGTCTATCCCTGTTCTCTCCTCTCTGCACAGACCATACAAACGCTCCACACCGCATGGCCGCGGCCACCCTAATCTGGTGGTCCCAACGCGCACGACCCACGTGGAGTTCCAGGTCTCCGGTAGACTCTGGAACTGCCGATCTGCGGCCAACAAGGCAGAGTTCATCTCAGCCTATGCCTCCCTCCAGTCCCTCGACTTCTTGGCACTGACGGAAACATGGATCACCACAGACAACACCGCTACTCCTACTGCTCTCTCTTCGTCCGCCCACGTGCTCTCGCACACCCCGAGAGCTTCTGGTCAGCGGGGTGGTGGCACCGGGATCCTCATCTCTCCCAAGTGGTCATTCTCTCTTTCTCCCCTTACCCATCTGTCTATCGCCTCCTTTGAATTCCATGCTGTCACAGTTACCAGCCCTTTCAAGCTTAACATCCTTATCATTTATCGCCCTCCAGGTTCCCTCGGAGAGTTCATCAATGAGCTTGATGCCTTGATAAGCTCCTTTCCTGAGGACGGCTCACCTCTCACAGTTCTGGGCGACTTTAACCTCCCCACGTCTACCTTTGACTCATTCCTCTCTGCCTCCTTCTTTCCACTCCTCTCCTCTTTTGACCTCACCCTCTCACCTTCCCCCCTACTCACAAGGCAGGCAATACGCTCAACCTCATCTTTACTAGATGCTGTTCTTCCACTAACCTCATTGCAACTCCCCTCCAAGTCTCCGACCACTACCTTGTATCCTTTTCCCTCTCGCTCTCATCCAACACTTCCCACACTGCCCCTACTCGGATGGTATCGCGCCGTCCCAACCTTCGCTCTCTCTCCCCCGCTACTCTCTCCTCTTCCATCCTATCATCTCTTCCCTCTGCTCAAACCTTCTCCAACCTATCTCCTGATTCTGCCTCCTCAACCCTCCTCTCCTCCCTTTCTGCATCCTTTGACTCTCTATGTCCCCTATCCTCCAGGCCGGCTCGGTCCTCCCTCCCGCTCCGTGGCTCGACGACTCATTGCGAGCTCACAGAACAGGGCTCCGGGCAGCCGAGCGGAAATGGAGGAAAACTCGCCTCCCTGCGGACCTGGCATCCTTTCACTCCCTCCTCTCTACATTTTCCTCCTCTGTCTCTGCTGCTAAAGCCATTTTCTACCACTCTAAATTCCAAGCATCTGCCTCTAACCCTAGGAAGCTCTTTGCCACCTTCTCCTCCCTCTTGAATCCTCCTCCCCCTCCCCCTCCTCCCTCTCTGCAGATGACTTCGTCAACCATTTTGAAAAGAAGGTCGACGACATCCGATCCTCGTTTGCTAAGTCAAACGACACCGCTGGTTCTGCTCACACTGCCCTACCCTGTGCTCTGACCTCTTTCTCCCATCCCATCTCCAGATGACATCTCGCGTCTTGTGACGGCCGGCCGCCCAACAACCTGCCCGCTTGACCCTATCCCCTCCTCTCTTCTCCAGACCATCTCCGGTGACCTTCTCCCTTACCTCACCTCGCTCATCAACTCATCCCTGACCGCTGGCTACGTCCCTTCCGTCTTCAAGAGAGCGAGAGTTGCACCCCTTCTGAAAAAACCTACACTCGATCCCTCCGATGTCAACAACTACAGACCAGTATCCCTTCTTTCTTTTCTCTCCAAAACTCTTGAACGTGCCGTCCTTGGCCAGCTCTCCCGCTATCTCTCTCAGAATTACCTTCTTGATCCAAATCAGTCAGGTTTCAAGACTAGTCATTCAACTGAGACTGCTCTTCTCTGTATCACGGAGGCGCTCCGCACTGCTAAAGCTAACTCTCTCTCCTCTGCTCTCATCCTTCTAGACCTATCGGCTGCCTTCGATACTGTGAACCATCAGATCCTCCTCTCCACCCTCTCCGAGTTGGGCATCTCCGGCGCGGCCCATGCTTGGATTGCGTCCTACCTGACAGGTCGCTCTTAGCAGGTGGCGTGGCGAGAATCTGTCTCCTCACCACGCGCTCTCACCACTGGTGTCCCCCAGGGCTCTGTTCTAGGCCCTCTCCTATTCTCGCTATACACCAAGTCACTTGGCTCTGTCATAACCTCACATGGTCTCTCCTATCATTGCTATGCAGACGACACACAATTAATCTTCTCCTTTCCCCCCTCTGATGACCAGGTGGCGAATCGCATCTCTGCATGTCTGGCAGACATATCAGTGTGGATGACGGATCACCACCTCAAGCTGAACCTCGGCAAGACGGAGCTGCTCTTCCTCCCGGGGAAGGACTGCCCGTTCCATGATCTCGCCATCACGGTTGACAACTCCATCGTGTCCTCCTCCCAGAGCGCTAAGAACCTTGGCGTGATCCTGGACAACACCCTGTCGTTCTCAACTAACATCAAGGCGGTGGCCCGTTCCTGTAGGTTCATGCTCTACAACATCCGCAGAGTACGACCCTGCCTCACACAGGAAGCGGCGCAGGTCCTAATCCAGGCACTTGTCATCTCCCGTCTGGATTACTGCAACTCGCTGTTGGCTGGGCTCCCTGCCTGTGCCATTAAACCCCTACAACTCATCCAGAACGCCGCAGCCCGTCTGGTGTTCAACCTTCCCAAGTTCTCTCACGTCACCCGCTCCTCCGCTCTCTCAAATCAAATCAAATTTATTTATATAGCCCTTCGTACATCAGCTGATATCTCAAAGTGCTGTACAGAAACCCAGCCTAAAACCCCAAACAGCAAACAATGCAGGTGTAAAAGCACGGTGGCTAGGAAAAAGTCCCTAGAAAGGCCAAAACCTAGGAAGAAACCTAGAGAGGAACCAGGCTATGTGGGGTGGCCAGTCCTCTTCTGGCTGTGCCGGGTAGAGATTATAACAGAACATGACCAAGATGTTAAAATGTTCATAAATGACCAGCATGGTCGAATAATAATAAGGCAGAACAGTTGAAACTGGAGCAGCAGCACAGTCAGGTGGACTGGGGACAGCAAGGAGTCATCATGTCAGGTAGTCCTGGGGCACGGTCCTAGGGCTCAGGTCCTCCGAGAGAGAGAGAAAGAAAGAGAGAATTAGAGAGAGCATATGTGGGGTGGCCAGTCCTCTTCTGGCTGTGCCGGGTGGAGATTATAACAGAACGTGGCCAAGATGTTCAAATGTTCATAAATGACCAGCATGGTTGAATAATAGTAAGGCAGAACAGTTGAAACTGGAGCAGCAGCATGGCCAGGTGGACTGGGGACAGCAAGGAGTCATCATGTCAGGTAGTCCTGGGACATGGTCCTAGGGCCCAGGCCAGTTGAAACTGGAGCAGCAGCATGGCCAGGTGGACTGGGGACAGCAAGGAGTCATCATGTCAGGTAGTCCTGGGGCATGGTCCTAGGGCTCAGGTCCTCCGAGAGAGAGAAAGAAAGAGAGAAGGAGAGAATTAGAGAACGCACACTTAGATTCACACAGGACACCGAATAGGACAGGAGAAGTACTCCAGATATAACAAACTGACCCTAGCCCCCCGACACATAAACTAATGCAGCATAAATACTGGAGGCTGAGACAGGAGGGGTCAGGAGACACTGTGGCCCCATCCGAGGACACCCCCGGACAGGGCCAAACAGGAAGGATATAACCCCACCCACTTTGCCAAAGCACAGCCCCCACACCACTAGAGGGATATCTTCAACCACCAACTTACCATCCTGAGACAAGGCCGAGTATAGCCCACAAAGATCTCCGCCACGGCACAACCCAAGGGGGGGGCGCCAACCCAGACAGGCCGACCACAACAGTGAATCAACCCACCCAGGTGACGCACCCCCCCCCCCCCAGGGACGGCATGAGAGAGCCCCAGTAAGCCAGTGACTCAGCCCCCCGTAACAGGGTAGAGGCAGAGAATCCCAGTGGAAAGAGGGGAATCGGCCAGGCAGAGACAGCAAGGGCGGTTCGTTGCTCCAGAGCCTTTCCGTTCACCTTCCCACTCCTGGGCCAGACTACACTCAATCATATGACCCACTGAAGAGATGAGTCTTCAGTAAAGACTTAAAGGTTGAGACCGAGTTTGCGTCTCTGACATGGGTAGGCAGACCGTTCCATAAAAATGGAGCTCTATAGGAGAAAGCCCTGCCTCCAGCTGTTTGCTTAGAAATTCTAGGGACAATTAGGAGGCCTGCGTCTTGTGACCGTAGCGTACGTGTAGGTATGTACGGCAGGACCAAATCAGAGAGATAGGTAGGAGCAAGCCCATGTAATGCTTTGTAGGTTAGCAGTAAAACCTTGAAATCAGCCCTTGCTTTGACAGGAAGCCAGTGTAGAGAGGCTAGCACTGGAGTAATATGATCAAATTTTTTGGTTCTAGTCAGGATTCTAGCAGCCGTATTCAGCACTAACTGAAGTTTATTTAGTGCTTTATCCGGGTAGCCGGAAAATAGAGCATTGCAGTAGTCTAACCTAGAAGTGACAAAAGCATGGATTCATCATTTTTGGACAGAAAGTTTCTGATTTTTGCAATGTTACGTAGATGGAAAAAAGCTGTCCTCGAAATGGTCTTGATATGTTCTTCAAAAGAGAGATCAGGGTCCAGAGTAACGCCGAGGTCCTTCACAGTTTTATTTGAGACGACTGTACAACCATTAAGATTAATTGTCAGATTCAACAGAAGATCTCTTTGTTTCTTGGGACCTAGAACAAGCATCTCTGTTTTGTCCGAGTTTAATAGTAGAAAGTTTGCAGCCATCCACTTCCTTATGTCTGAAACACATGCTTCTAGCGAGGGCAATTTTGGGGCTTCACCATGTTTCATTGAAATGTACAGCTGTGTGTCATCCGCATAGCAGTGAAAGTTTACATTATGTTTTCGAATAACATCCCCAAGAGGTAAAATATATAGTGAAAACAATAGTGGTCCTAAAACAGAACCTTGAGGAACACCGAAATTTACAGTTGATTTGTCAGAGGACAAACCATTCACAGAGACAAACTGATATCTTTCCGACAGATAAGATCTAAACCAGGCCAGAACATGTCCGTGTAGACCAATTTGGGTTTCCAATCTCTCCAAAAGAATGTGGTGATCGATGGTATCAAAAGCAGCACTAAGGTCTAGGAGCACGAGGACAGATGCAGAGCCTCGGTCCGTTGCCATTAAAATGTCATTTACCACCTTCACAAGTGCCGTCTCAGTGCTATGATAGGGTCTAAAACCAGACTGAAGCATTTCGTATACATTGTTTGTCTTCAGGAAGGCAGTGAGTTGCTGCGCAACAGCCTTCTCTAAAATTTTTGAGAGGAATGGAAGATTCGATATAGGCCGATAGTTTTTTATATTTTCTGGGTCAAGGTTTGGCTTTTTCAAGAGAGGCTTTATTACTGCCACTTTTAGTGAGTTTGGTACACATCCAGTGGATAGAGAGCCGTTTATTATCTTCAACATAGGAGGGCCAAGCACAGGAAGCAGCTCTTTCAGTAGTTTAGTTGGAATAGGGTCCAGTATGCAGCTTGAAGGTTTAGAGGCCATGATTATTTTCATCATTGTGTCAAGAGATATAGTACTAAAAGACTTGAGCATCTCTCTTGATCCTAGGTCCTGGCAGAGTTGTGCAGACTCAGGACAACTGAGGTTTGGAGGAATACGCAGGTTTAAAGAGGAGTCCGTAATTTGCTTTCTAATAATCATAATCTTTTCCTCAAAGAAGTTCATGAATTTATCACTGCTAAAGTGAAAGTCATCCTCTCTTGGGGAATGCTGCTTTTAGTTAGCTTTGCGACAGTATCAAAAAGGAATTTCGGATTGTTCTTATTTTCCTCAATTAAGTTAGAAAAATAGGATGATCGAGCAGCAGTAAGGGCTCTTCGGTACTGCACGGTACCGTCCTTCCAAGCTAGTCGGAAGACTTCCAGTTTGGTGTGGCGCCATTTCCGTTCCAATTTTCTGGAAGCTTGCTTCAGAGCTCGGGTATTTTCTGTGTACCAGGGAGCTAGTTTCTTATGAGACATTTTTTTAGTTTTTAGGGGTGCAACTGCATCTAGGGTATTGCGCAAGGTTAAATTGAGATACTCAGTTAGGTGGTTAACGGATTTTTGTCCTCTGGCGTCCTTGGGTAGGCAGAGGGAGTCTGGAAGGGCATCAAGGAATCTTTGTGTTGTCTGTGAATTTATAGCACGACTTTTGATGTTCCTTGGTTGGGGTCTGAGCAGATTATTTGTTGCAATTGCAAACGTAATAAAATGGTGGTCCGATAGTCCAGGATTATGAGGAAAAACATTAAGATCCACAACATTTATTCCATGGGACAAAACTAGGTCCAGCGTATGACTGTGACAGTGAGTGGGTCCAGAGACATGTTGGACAAAACCCACTGAGTCGATGATGGCTCCGAAAGCCTTTTGGAGTGGGTCTGTGGACTTTTCCATGTGAATATTAAAGTCACCAAAGATTAGAATATTATCTGCAATGACTACAAGGTCCGATAGGAATTCAGGGAACTCAGTGAGAAACGCTGTATATGGCCCAGGAGGCCTGTAAACAGTAGCTATAAAAAGTGATTGAGTAGGCTGCATAGATTTCATGACTAGAAGCTCAAAAGACGAAAACGTCATTTTTTTTTTGTAAATTGAAATTTGCTATCGTAAATGTTAGCAACACCTCCGCCTTTGCGGGATGCACGGGGATATGGTCACTAGTGTAGCCAGGAGGTGAGGCCTCATTTAACACAGTAAATTCATCAGGCTTAAGCCATGTTTCAGTCAGGCCAATCACATCAAGATTATGATCAGTGATTAGTTCATTGACTATAATTGCCTTTGAAGTAAGGGATCTAACATTAAGTAGCCCTATTTTGAGAAGTGAGGTATCATGATCTCTTTCAGTAATGACAGGAATGGAGGTGGTCTTTATCCTAGTGAGATTGCTAAGGCGAACACCGCCATGTTTAGTTTTGCCCAACCTAGGTCGAGGCACAGACACGGTCTCAATGGTGATAGCTGAGCTGACTACACTGACTATGCTAGTGGCAGACTCCACTATGCTGGCAGGCTGGCTAATAGCCTGCTGCCTGGCCTGCACCCTATTTCATTGTGGAGCTAGAGGAGTTAGAGCCCTGTCTATGAGCCCTGTCGACTGGCTTCCAGTCGAAGCTCGCATCCGCTACAAGACCATGGTGCTTGCCTACGGAGCTGTGAGGGGAACGGCACCTCAGTACCTCCAGGCTCTGATCAGGCCCTACACCCAAACAAGGGCACTGCGTTCATCCACCTCTGGCCTGCTCGCCTCCCTACCACTGAGGAAGTACAGTTCCCGCTCAGCCCAGTCAAAACTGTTCGCTGCTCTGGCCCCCCAAATGGTGGAACAAACTCCCTCACGACGCCAGGACAGCGGAGTCAATCACCACCTTCCGGAGACACCTGAAACCCCACCTCTTTAAGGAATACCTAGGATAGGATAAAGTAATCCTTCTCACCCCCCCCCTTAAAAGACCTAGATGCACTATTGTAAAGTGGCTGTTCCACTGGATGTCATAAGGTGAAAGCACCAATTTGTAAGTCGCTCTGGATAAGAGCGTCTGCTAAATGACTTAAATGTAAATGTAAATGTAAATGTTCAGGCTTGGCCCCTTAGTTCCAGTGAAGGGAAATCTTAACACTACAGCATACAATGAAATTCTAGACTATTCTGTGCTTCCAACTTTGTGTAAACAGTTTGGGGAAGGTCCTTTCGTGTTTCAGCATGGTAATGCCCCTGTGCACAAAGTGAGGTCCATACAGAAAGGGTTTGTCGAGATTGGTGTAGAAGAACTTGACTGGCCTGTACAGAGCCCTGACCTCAACTATATCGAACACCTTTGAGATGAATTGGAACACTGACTGTGAGCCAGGCCTAATCACCCAGCATCAGTGCCCAACCTCACTAATGCTCTAATGGCTGAATAGAAGCAAGTCCCCGCAGCAATGTTCCAACATCTAGTGGAAAGCCTTACCAGAAGAGTAGAGGCTGTTATAGCAGCAAAGGGGGGACCAACTCCATATTAACGCCCATGATTTTAGAATGAGATGTTCGACGAGCACCTGTCCACATACTTCTGGCCATGTAGTGTATCACTACCATTTTGGTATTGTCAAACGTAGCATAAGATATGATGTAATCATCAAAATATAGCAGATTAAATTCAAGCCTTATGATTGCTACCATTTCATAAGTAGAGGAGTCATGTTGAGAAATTGCAGAAGTGAGCCGCCATTTTTTGGTGTTCCATAGAAGACTGGCTGTGAAAACGACTTTATAGAGTTCTATGAAATGATTAATGTGTACTCTTTTAAACAGCCCTGCTTTTTACAGTGAAGTGGCATTTATCTTGTCTAGACTATTTCACTCTTTCACAGTTTTTTGTTATTGCACAGATGTCTGTATTTCATTGTGAGGAGCAATTTGCAGTCCTGTAGAGGACGTCTACCATGATGTTCTTTGGCATTCACGAGGGGACCTCAGCAGTTTGAACAATGCCAGATTGCTCTTCTAAGACTAGAACATAGACCGCTCATTCAAGTTGCCCGATAACGTTTGACATTATGTCTAGAGAAATCTCGGACACCTCGCCTTTTTTTTTTCTCATGGCAACGCTGCGCCTCACTGCAAAGTATCTTCTGTTTACTGATTATTTTGGCTTGGAGTAGACCTTCCGGGTTTTAATATCCACTTTGACCAAACGCTGTCTCGCACCATCAAAATTCATTTAGGCACAGTAATGGACTCTGTATATTACCTGTCTCTGGATGGCTGCCGGTGAGCCATAACACTTTAATAAAGAGACCAAATTGAATCAGGACTGAAGAGTAGGAAAAGATGAGAAAAGGAAAAAAAGCAATGACCTCTGAACTTCATGGCCACGGCACGTCGTTAAATGTCAGGAAATGATTTAAATACGTTGAAAAGCACGACAGATCTATAGCTGTCTCCAGTCCAACTGTCAGTCATCTCTTCCTCTATTCATAGCTTGACATTTTTCCATTTCACAACTGTAATGTCCAATGTCCTGGATGATAATTAGATAAATACTAGGAAAAGTCTGATTTCAAAAGGTCACAGAGTTGTACCACTACACACCGATTCACTCGCTTAACTTTGCCTTTAAAGTGAGCTATATGGTTGCACTACAAATGGTGCACCTCAGTCTAGTATTCTTTGAAATAGCTTGTGTGAGGGATTAAGTGACAGTTAAACTGTCCATCAGGTTTGCCGCTTGGGGGTGTTGAATTTTAAAAGTTGTGAGGAGGGGATTGGAGAATGTCATTTTTAAAATATTATACAGTTGAAGTCGGAAGTTTACATTCACTTAGGTTGGAGTCATTAAAACTTGTTTTTCAACCACTCCACAAATTTCTTGTGAACAAATTATAGTTTTGGCAAGTCAGTTAGGACATCTACTTTGTGCATGACACAAGTAATCTATCCATCAATTGTTTACAGACAGATTATTTCACTTATAATTCACTGTATCACAATTCCAATGGGTCAGAAATGTACATACACTAAGTTGATTGTGTAAATGCCACTCCAAATGCCTGAAGGTACCACGTTCATCTGTACAACCAATAGTACCCAATTAAAAACACCATGGGACTGCTCAGCCGTCATACTGCTCAAAAAGGAGACGCGTTGTCTCCTAGAGATGAACGTACTTTGGTGTGAAAAGTGCAAATCAATCCCAGAACAACAGCAAAGGACCTTGTGAATATGCTGGAGGAAACATGTACAAATGTATCTATATCCACAGTAAAGCAAGATCTATATCTCCATAACTTGGAAGGCCGCTCAGCAAGGAAGAAGCCACTGCTCCAAAACCGCCATAAAAAAGCAAGACTACGGTTTGCAACTGCACATGGGGACAAAGATTGGAGAAATGTTCTCTGGTTTGATGAAACAAAATAGAACTGTTTGGCCATAATGACCAGCGTTATGTTTGGAGGAAAAATCGTGAGGCTTGCAAGCTGAACAACACCACCCCAACAGTGACGCACAGGGGTGGCAGCATCCCGTTGTGGGGGTGCTTTGCTGCAGGAGGGACTGGTGCACTTCACAAAATAGATGGCATCATGAGGTAGAAAAATGATGTGGATGTATTGAAACAACATCTCAAGACAGTCAGGAAGTTAAAGATTGGTCACAAATGGGTCTTCAAATGGACAATGACCCCAAGCATACTTCCAAAGTTTTGGCAAAATGCCTTAAGGACAATGAAGTCAAAGTATTGGAGTGGCCATCATAATGCCCTGACCTCAACCCTATAGAACATTTGTGGGCAGAACTGAAAAAGAGTGTATGAGCAAGGAGGCCTACAAACTTGATTCAGTTACACCAGCTCTGTCAGGAGGAATTGGCCAAAATTCACCCAACTTAATGTGGTAAGCTTGTGGAAGACCCAAGTTAATCAATTTAAAGGCAATGCTACCAAATGCTCATTGAGTGTATGTAAACTTCTGACCCAATGGGATTGTTATGAAATAAATAAAATCTTTACTAGGATTAAATGTCAGGAATTGTGAAATTGAGTTTAAATATTTTTGGCTAAGGTGTATGTAAACCTCCGACTTCAACTGAGTCAAGGGGTCTGAATCCTTTCTGAAGGCACTGTGTGTGTATATATACATATACACACAGTGTCTTCAGAAAGTATTCAGACCCCTTGACTTTTTCCACATTTTGTTAGGTTACAGCCTTGTTCTAAAATGTATGATTTTTTTTTTCTTCTCATCAATCTACACGCAATACCCCGTAATTGTCACTGGTGTAGAGAGGAGTCAGCAGGAGGCAGTCACAGGTTTAGTACTACTGAATGTCTTTAAGCACCATAGATCAAAGCGGGATGAAACCCAAACGCTGTTGTGCTCTAAATATATCTCATAAGCAAAAAGGCACAGGGCGAACCCAAAGGGCAAAATATAAAGTACTCCGGAAAGAGTAGAAGAGATTCCTCTCAGGAAAACAAGTAACATATACAATGACCAACAAAGACAAATAACAGAGGGAGTATATATACAGTGGTAGAGTGCGGATTGGAACCAGGTGTGTGCAGTGATGACAAGACAAGTCTGGGGTTGATGAGTGAAGGGCGTTTGCCAGCAGTAGGTTCAGCAGCAGTTAGAAGGCAGGCGATGCCGAACGCCTGAGCTGGATAGGAGGGGGAGCCAAACCGAAGACTGGTGTGACAATAATGACAAAGCACATTTAAAAAAAAAATGTATATGGAAATATCACATTTATATAAGTATTCACACTCTTTACTCAGTACTTTTTTGAAACACCTTTGGCAGCGAGTACAGCCTTGTATTCCTGGGTATGACATCACTGGCTTAAGACAACTGTATTTGGGGAGTTTCTCCCATTCTTCTCTACAGATCACCTCAAGCTCTGTCATTGATTGTGTAGAGATCAAATCTGCACGAAATAAGCCTTTATGTTAGAGTGGCCAGACGGAAGCCACTCCTCAGTAAAAGGCACATGACAGCCCGCTTGGAGTTTGCCCAAAGACACCTAAAGACTCTCAGACCATGAAAAACATCATGCTGTGGGGATGTTTTTCAGCGGCAGGGACTGGTAGACTAGTTATGACCGAGGGAAAGATGAACGGAGCAAAGTACAGAGAGATCCTTGATGAAAACCTGCTCCAGAGCACTCAGTACCTCAGACTGGTGCAAAGGATCACCTTCTAACAGGACAACGACCCTAAGCACACAGCCAAGACAAAGCAGGAGTGACTTTCGGGAAATGTCGCTGAATGTCCTTGAGTGGCACAGCCAGAGCACCAACTTTCACCTGACCAAACATCTCTGGAGAGACCTGAAAATAGCTGTACATCAACGCTCCCCATCCACCCTGACAGAGCTTGACACGATCTGCAGAAAGGAATGGGAGAAACTCCCCAAATACAGGTGTGCCAACCCTGTAACGTCATATCCAGGAAGACTGAAGGCTATAATCACTGACAAAGGTGCATCGTCATTATGGGGTATGGTGTGTAGTTTGATGAGAAAAAAAAAACATTTTAATAAATTTTAGAATAAGGCTGTAATGTAACAAAATGTGGATAAAGTGAAGTACTCTGAATACTTTCGTAATGCACGGTATGTACTGACATGTATGTGTAACTGACAAATGCAGACACACACACTACATGTTAACGTTTAAAATGTTTGTAAATATTAGTACTGTCGCCATTGGCATGTGCTAATGGGGATCCTAATAAAATCTCAAATCTAAAATGTCTGAGGCATGAATATACCAAAACAAACATAGAGCCCTGTGGCTATGCAATGGTCAGAGACTCACTCTTAACAGTTAGGATCTTTCTCTCTTTACCTTTCTCTACTTTCTCTCTTTCTCGCTCAGCCCACACACACAGACCATCCTCACCAGACCAGAGGGGATTTTCATGAGGAGTCTTTTCTTTGTGGAGGTGAACGTGGGCAGGGTATACCTTGATCTTTTGAGTAGGAAGCTTTGATAACAGAGTGGTTCTTAGGAGGTTTCTGATGCTGGGGGGTCTTTAGCTTCCAGCAACAATCTCATTGGCTCCAGGGATCAACGGGGACTTGGCAGAGGGAAACTGTTAAGGGAATATATTTTTGGCAATGAGGAAATAGATTTTGGGCAACTATAACAGAGGATAGTAATTCATGAGTCTTTGTAGTTTGTTGTGTAGCTTTTTTGTAGTAATATGAGGATGTGTACTGTATTTCCAACCGTACTAATTGGTATTGGCAGAGGTCAGTAAGCCGGCATATGAAACAATATTGCCTCGCTCCCATTGCCCCTTGAGTTCGTCCTCTGTCTTGCTCTGGCTACCACATTGGCGTTGTTTCTGTACAAATCGTACTGTATCACTTGATGTTTTTCACACAAGGATGCAGTCTGTTGGCATGGCACAATTGTTCAGTCACCCACAGGGGTTGACCAAGCTGTCAATTTCAACGGAGCATGCTCTGAAGACTTTTTCACCGTATAGGTCTATAATTAGTTGTATTATCAGACACACAGGCTATAATCAACAAATGCTGAGCATAGTCCATTATTCACTCTTATTTTGGTAGCACTACACAATAACTCCACATAATAAAGCACTTACAAAAGGAGTAGTAAATAGTTTATTCATCAGGGGCGCAACTTTGGTTTAAGAAGTGCGGGGGACAATGTTTATTTATTTTTAATCCAGTCGAATAAGCACTCTAAACAGCCTACCCGGCCGCTCGGAGGCGTCCGGTTGATCCTAAAGCGCACCTTTGCCTCGTTTTGTATCACATTACAATCATAAAACTGGGGGGGGTACACAAATTATATTTCAGAACCTGCGAGGGACATGTCCTCCCCCCATCCCCAGTGAAAGTTGCACTCCTGCTATTCATAATATATGAATCATTACTCCCACATTTGTAAATGTTAGTAACCTAGTTATTCACACTTTTATAAGCAATTTAGTAAATACTATTTCAGAATTATTAATGAGATCATTCATCATTATTAATAAGATCATTAAATTTAGATCCTTAGAAACCATTTACTAATTATCAGTTAAGTATTTTTGCGTGGCTTCCAAAGTGTGGGCTATTTATGTTTTGAGAGACAAGTGTAATTTCTCACAGAAAGTTGGACATGCCATTGGTGGACATTCCAGCAGTACCTGATGCTCCTACTCTGGGGGCGGTATTTCATTTTTGGATAAAAAACGTTCCCGTTTTAAACGGGATATTTTGTCACGACAAGATGCTCGACTATGCATATAATTGACAGCTTTGGATTGAAAACACTCTAACGTTTCCAAAACTGCAAAGATATTGTCTGTGAGTATAACAGAACTGATGTTACAGGCGAAACCCAGATAAAAATCCCCATATTTTGAAAGCGCTGCATGCCAATGGCTCCTTATATGGCTGTGAATGGGCTACGAATTTTTTTAATTATTTTTTTATATTTTTATTTCACCTTTATTTAACCAGGTAGGCTAGTTGAGAACAAGTTCTCATTTGCAACTGCGACCTGGCCAAGATAAAGCATAGCAGTGTGAACAGACAACACAGAGTTACACATGGAGTAAACAATTAACAAGTCAATAACACAGTAGAAAGAAAAAAAAGGGGGGAGTCTATATACAATGTGTGCAAAAGGCATGAGGTAGGCGAATAATTACAATTTTGCAGATTAACACTGGAGTGATAAATGATCAGATGGTCATGTACAGGTAGAGATATTGGTGTGCAAAAGAGCAGAAAAGTAAATAAATAAAAACAGTATGGGGATGAGGTAGGTGAAAATGGGTGGGCTATTTACCAATAGACTATGTACAGCTGCAGCGATCGGTTAGCTGCTCAGATAGCTGATGTTTGAAGTTGGTGAGGGAGATAAAAGTCTCCAACTTCAGCGATTTTTGCAATTCGTTCCAGTCACAGGCAGCAGAGTACTGGAACGAAAGGCGGCCGAATGAGGTGTTGGCTTTAGGGATGATCAATGAGATACACCTGCTGGAGCGCGTGCTACGGATGGGTGTTGCCATCGTGACCAGTGAATGAGCTTACGGACTGCTTAGTTCTTACTAGGTAAGGAAACACATATCGGAATACATTGTTTTGCTGAACTATCCCACTTACGTTTAAAGGCTCAGTAAAGGTTCAGCCAAACAAAGCCATGGGTGAAAATAGGCTGCCTTTAAAAGACTGAAGCACTGGAAGCATTTAAAGGTAATACTGCACATGTAACATTTCTACCTCAATCACATATCAGTAGTAATGAAGGAATAAAAATCAACTCGAGAAAAACTTTTAAACAGTTTATAAGAACCTATATTAAACATCTTATGAATGAAGTAATGCTTAGTAAATTATGAATAAACAATTTACTAATGCTTTATAAATTCTTTATTGTGTGGAGCATTTATAAAGTGCTACCCTTCTTTCAAAGCATAAAACCTTCAACTGAATAGCACTGGATTGGAACTATTGACCTTTGAACACTTAAATTCATGTGAGTGTCCATTGGGACTCCATTGGCCCACTACCCAAATGTGAAGCTCTTTAACCTCTCCTGAGGGCTCACTTCTTGTGACTCTGTCCTCTCAGGGGCCTGACATCACATGTTGCAGTGTACTAATGCATGGTGTATGCCAAGACCCTCTGAAGCACTTCGCGCTCCACTTCCCAGACACGTGACAGATGTCAGGTGTCTGTGCATTACAAAATGTTGTATTATTCATTTGCCTGGAAGACGTGTTTACTAATTCATAGGTGAGAGGGTGAAATAGAAATAGTCTGTTATTTTGTGAATAATTTATGATATGTATAATGAAATTGCTTATATGTGCATTGTTCTACAAGTCAGCAAAATGTAGCAAACCATTTTTTTTTTTACGGATAACGAGAATGTTCTTATTGGTCAAATTCATGTAGTAGTACGATACTTTCCGTTTCAATTAATTTCTAAATGTTTTCTCTTGTTTCCTGCCTACTGAACATGACCCAGATCTAGTGTTATTTTAGCCTTTTAATTTTTTGTTGTTGAAAGATTACATGCCATTAGCTTGAACAAAGCTGTGATTTGTTAAAACAGTTTTGAAATCTGATACAACAATTTTACACAAGGTGATAACTATCTAAATTGTCATTATCTTTAAACTTTTTCCAATTTTACCATTGAAGATTAGTAGTTAGCAACTGCCTTGGTAAGTTGATTATCAATTGAAAGAGATGGTGGGGGACCTTGAGGCAAATTCCTGCAGTGACGTCGGTCTTTGCTAGGTAACCAAACATATATTATCTGTACCTATGGCTACATAAAGCAATTATCCTGCAGAGATGAACACAATGGACTCCAGTAATTGTTGCAAAATGCAGGAATGCTACAGTGAAAACTGAATTCAAAAACAGTGATTTTCCGTGAGGGTCCAGAGAACCATTGTAAGACCATGGTGCAGATTTATCAAACAGTGTGTTGGTGCATTGAGGGTATGTTTATAAATGAGTATGCTGTGAGAACCCGATGAGTTCATATTAAAAGCTGGCTGGCGACTAATAGCACTATTAGCATAACATAACCCACCTATAGCAGTTGACCGATTAATCGGAATTGTCACGCCCTGGTCGAAGGATTTTGTGTTTATCTTCATGTATTGGGTCAGGCATTTAACATTTACATTTAAGTCATTTAGCAGACGCTCTTATCCAGAGCGACTTACAAATTGGTGCATTCACCTTATGACATCCAGTGGAACAGTAGTGCATCTAAATCTTTTAAGGGGGGGTGAGAGGGATTACTTTATCCTATTCTAGGTATTCCTTAAAGAGGTGGGGTTTCAGGTGTCTCCGGAAGGTGGTGATTGACTCCGCTGTCCTGGCGTCGTGAGGGAGTTTGTTCCACCATTGGGGGGCCAGAGCAGCGAACAGTTTTGACTGGGCTGAGCGGGAACTGTACTTCCTCAGTGGTAGGGAGGCGAGCAGGCCAGAGGTGGATGAACGCAGTGCCCTTGTTTGGGTGTAGGGCCTGATCAGAGCCTGGAGGTACTGAGGTGCCGTTCCCCTCACAGCTCCGTAGGCAAGCACCATGGTCTTGTAGCAGATGCGAGCTTCAACTGGAAGCCAGTGGAGAGAGCAGAGGAGCGGGGTGACGTGAGAGAACTTGGGAAGGTTGAACACCAGACGGGCTGCGGCGTTCTGGATGAGTTGTAGGGGTTTAATGGCACAGGCAGGGAGCCCAGCCAACAGCGAGTTGCAGTAATCCAGACGGGAGATGACAAGTGCCTGGATTAGGACCTGCGCCGCTTCCTGTGTGAGGCAGGGTCGTACTCTGCGGATGTTGTAGAGCATGAACCTACAGGAACGGGCCACCGCCTTGATGTTAGTTGAGAACGACAGGGTGTTGTCCAGGATCACGCCAAGGTTCTTAGCGCTCTGGGAGGAGGACACAATGGAGTTGTCAACTGTGATGGCGAGATCATGGAACGGGCAGTCCTTCCCGGGAGGAAGAGCAGCTCCGTCTTGCCGAGGTTCAGCTTGAGGTGGTGATCCGTCATCCACACTGATATGTCTGCCAGACATGCAGAGATGCGATTCGCCACCTGGTCATCAGAAGGGGGAAAGGAGAAGATTAATTGTGTGTCGTCTGCATAGCAATGATAGGAGAGACCATGTGAGGTTATGACAGAGCCAAGTGACTTGGTGTATAGCGAGAATAGGAGAGGGCCTAGAACAGAGCCCTGGGGGACACCAGTGGTGAGAGCACGTGGTGTGGAGACGGATTCTCGCCACGCCACCTGGTAGGAGCGACCTGTCAGGTAGGACGCAATCCAAGCGTGGGCCGCGCCGGAGATGCCCAACTCGGAGAGGGTGGAGAGGAGGATCTGATGGTTCACAGTATCGAAGGCAGCCGATAGGCCAGGGTGTAGCATGGGTTTTTGTATGTGGTGTGTATATATTGGGATTGTAGCTAGTGGGGTGATCTAGCAAAGTCTATGGCTGTCTGGAGTGGTTCTCAATCAGAGGCAGGTGTTTATCGTTGTCTCTGATTGGGAACCATATTTAGGCAGCCATATTCTTTGCGTTTGTCGTGGGTGATTGTCCTTAGTGTCCTTGTTCCTGTCTATGTGTTAGTGTACACAAGTATAGGCTGTTTCGGTTTTCGTTACGTTTATTGTTTTTTGTAGTGTTTGTATTTAGATTCGTGTTACGTTTGTTTATTAAATTATGGATCGCAATCTACACGCTGCATTTTGGTCCGACTCTCCTTCACACCTAAAACCGTTACAGGAATGGCCGATTAATTAGGGCCGATTTTAAATTTTCATAATCGTAAATCGGTATTTTTGGGAGCTGATTGGCGATTTTCTTTTTTCCATTTTTTTTTACCTTTATTTAACTAGGCAAGTCAGTTAAGAACACATTCTAATTTTCAATGACTGCCTAGGAACGGTGGTTTAACTGCCTTGTTCAGGGGCAGAACGACAGATTTTCACATTGTCAGCTCGGGGGATCCAATCTTGCAACCTTACAGTTAACTAGTCCAACGTAATAATGACCTGCCACTTTCACGTAGCACTCCACAAGGAGATTGCCTGTTACACGATTGCAGGAAGCCAAGGTAAGTTGCTAGCTAGCATTAAACTTATCATATAAAAAACAATCAATCAATCACTATTTAACTACACATGGTTGATGATATTACTAGATATTATCTACGTTGCATATAATCTGACTGAGCATACAAGCATACAAGTATCTAAGTATCTGACTGAGCGGTGGTCGGCAGAAGCAGGCGCGTAAACATTCATTCAAACATAACTTTCGTGCATTTTGCCAGTAGCTCTTCGTTGTGCGTCAAGCATTGCGTTGTTTATGACTTCAAGCATATCAACTCCCGAGATGAGGCTGGTGTAACCAAAATGGCTAGCTAGTTAGCGCACGCTAATAGCGTTTCAAACGTCACTCGCGCTGAGCCTTCTAGTAGTTGTTCCCCTTGCTCTGCATGGGTAATGCTGCTTCGATGGTGGCTGTTGTCGTTGTGTTGCTGGTTCGATCCCAGGGAGGAGCGAGGAGAGGGAAGGAAACTATACTGTTACACTGGCAATACTAAAGTGTCTATAAGAACATCCAATAGTCAAAGGTTAATGAAATACAAATGGTATAGAGGGAAATAGTCCTTTAATTCCTATAATAACTACAACGTTCCTGGTGTATTATATTAAGTTAAAATAAGTGTTCATTCAGTATTGTTGTAATTGTCATTATTACAAATAAATAAATAAAAATCGGCTGATTAATCGGTATCAGCTTTTTTTTTGCCCCCCCCCAAATAATCGGTATCGGCGTTGAAAAATCATAATCGGTCGACCTCTAGAAGATACATATTACTTTTATAATTAAGAACCCTCAATAGACTTATTCCTTACAAAGGACCAAGCTCTGTAATATTCTGCACATCAAAAATTAACATGTTTAAAATCTGGTATAATTCTAATTTATCCAAAGTGTGTGTTAATTTCAGGAAATACACGTTAAATTGAGCTTGTCATATTTTCTCAATATGCTTTCCAGGTGGTTTATTTCCTGATGTATTTGATGTTATCCACATCAGCAAGGACTGTCTATTGACTCTTCACTTTGGCTCTTGACAGGCATGAAGGCCGTGGCTAAGTGATAGATGACGTTCACGGATTAGAAGGTCCCCGCCAAACAAGCTGGCTGTGGCACACATTGGGCCGGGGAGCCAAGGTGATATCCCCTGTTTGATATTAAATCTCTGTCCGGCTTACCGGTCCCATCAATGTCTGCGACCGTCGAGGGTCTTCGGAGTTAAATGGAATTGCAAGAAGAGGGAGAGAAGAAAATAGTTAAATAAAGAAGAGGATGAAGGTCAATGAAGGATCACAATTACATTACATGGGGTTGTGTAAGTTAGCCTCAATAGGGGGGAGCAATCAATTAAGTAAATGCAATTGCATCGGAAGGATGCCATTGTATTTATCTTGTTTACAGGGGGAAGATCTGGGTGGTGCCACAGAGTCTTTGGAAACATTTAAATGTTGAGCTGAATTGATTGTGCAGATTCTTATAGACAGACAGATGAAGTCAGTCATTCTCTGAAATGAGAGGGGATGAAAAATGATCTGGTGCTATTACTTTTGCTGTCTTTGAGATTTCCTGATATGTGAACTACTTTGTGCAATGTTTTTGCAGTCATGACGACATCATGTTTGGACACACCTACTCATCCTGTAAGAGGAGAGGCGAAAAGGATTGGAGGACCAATATGCGGCGTGGTAAGTGTCCATGGTTCTTTTAATAAGAAATAGTACACATGAACAACTGAATACAAAACCAATAAACGTGGAATGAACGAAACCCAAAACAGTACCGTGTGGTGAAAAACACAGACACGGAAACAAACACCCACAAACACACAGTGAAACCCAGGCTACCTAAGTATGATTCTCAATCAGAGACAACTAATGACACTTGCCTCTGATTGAGAACCATACTAGGCCGAAACATAGAAATCCCCAAATCATAGAAAAACAAACAGACTGCCCACCCCAACTCACGGCCTGACCATACTAAATATTGACAAAACAAAGGAAATAAATGTCAGAACGTGACACACCCAAGGGTTTCTTCTTAATTTTTACTATTTTCTACATTGTATAATAATAGTGAAGACATCAAAACTATGAAATAATACATATGGAATCATGTAGTCTCCAAAAAAAGCGTTAAACAAATCAAAATGTTTTTTATATTTGAGATTCTTTAAATTAGCCACCCTTTGCCTTGATGACAGCTTTGCACACTCTTGGCATTGAATGGAAGGAAATTGGAACCGTCAAGACTCTTCCTAGAGCTGGCCGGCCGGCCAAACTGAACAATCAGGGGAGAATGGCCTTGGTCAGGGAGGTGACCAAGAACCCAATGGTCACTCTGACAGAGCTCTAGAGTTCCTCTGTGAAGATGGGAGAACTTTCCAGAAGGACAACCATCTCTGCAGCACTCCACCAATTAGGCCTTTATGGTAGAGTAGTCAGACAGATGCCACTCCTAAGTAATAGGCACATGACAGCCTGCTTGAAGTTTGCCAAAAGACACCTAAATAATTTCAGACCATGAGAAACAAGATTCTCTGGTCTGATGAAACCCAGATTGAACTTTTTGGCCTGAATGCCAAGTGTCACATTTGAAGGAAACCTGGCACCATCCTTATGGTGAAACATGATTGTGGCAGCTTCATGCTGTGGGGATGTTTTTCAGCGGAATGGAAAGGGAGACTAGTCAGCAAAGATGAACGGAGCGAAGTACAGAGAGATCCTTGATGAAAACCTGCTCCAGAGCACTCAGTACCTCAGACTGGGGCAAAGGATCACCTTCCAACAGGACAACGACCCTAAGCAGGGGCTTCGGGACAAGTCTCTGAATGTGGACTTGTGCAGCAACACTCCCCATCCAACCTGACAGCGCTTGAGACGATCTGCAGAGAAGAATGGGAAAAACTCCCCAAATACAGGTGTTCAAAGCTTGAAGCGACAAAGCAACAAGATTCAAGGCTGTAATTGCTGCCAAAGGTGCTTCAACAAAGTACTGAGTAAAGGGTCTGAATACTTACAGTTGAAGTCAGAAGTTTACATACACGTAGGTTGGAGTCATTAAAACACGTTTTTCAACCACTACACACATTTCTTGTTAACAAACTATAGTTTTGGCAAGTCAGTTAAGACATCTACTTTGTGCATGACACAAATAATTTTTCCAACAATTGTTTACAGACAGATTATTTCACTTATTCACTGTATCACATTTCCAGTGGGTCAGAAGTTTACAAACACTAAAGTTGACTGTGCCTTTAAACAGCTTGGAAAATTCCAGAACAGGATGCCATGGCAATTTGACTTCATTTGAGTCAAATTGTACCTGTGGATGTATTTCAAGTCCTACCTTCAAACTCAGTGCCTCGTTGCTTGATATCATAGGAAAATCAAAAGAAATCAGCGGAGACCTCCACAAGTCTGGTTTAACCTTGGGAGCAATTTCCAAATGCCTGAAGGTACCGCGTTCATCTGTACAAAGAATAGTACAGAAGTATAAACACCATAGGACCACACAGCCATCATACCGCTCAGGAAGGAGATGCGTTCTCTCATAGAGCTGAACGCACTTTGGTGTGAAAAGTGCAAATCAATCCCAGAACAACAGCAAAGGACCTTGTGAAGATGCTGGAGGAAACAGGTGCAAAAGTATCTATATCCACAGTAAAATGAGTCCCATATCGACATAACCTGAAAGGCCGCTCAGCAAGGAAGAAGCCACTGCTCCAAACCCGCCATTAAAAATCAGACTACGGTTTGCAATTGCACATGGGGACAAAGATCGTACTTTTTGGAGAAATGTCCTCTGGTCTGATGAAACAAAAATAAAACTGTTTGGCTATAATGACCATCGTTATGTTTGGAGCAAAAAGGGAGAGGCTTGCCAGCCGAAGAACACCATCCCAACCGTGAAGCACGGGGGTGGCAGCATCATGTTGTGGGGGTGCTTTGCTGCAGGAGGGACTGGTGCACTTCACAAAATAGTTGGCATCATGAGGATGGAAAATTATGTGGATATATTGAAGCAACATCTCAAGACATCAGTCAGGAAGTTAAAGCTTGGTCGCAAATGGGTCTTCCAAATGAACAAGGACCCCAAGCATACTTCCAAAGTTAACGACAACAAAGTCAAGGTATTGGAGTGGCCATCACAAAGCCCTGACCTCAATCCCATAGAACATTTGTTGGCAGAACTGAAAAAGCGTGTGCGAGCAAGGAGGCCTCCAAACCTGACTCAGTTACACCAGCTCTGTCAGGAGGAATGGGCCAAAATTCACCAAACTTATTGTGAGAAGCTTGTGGAAGGCTACAAGAAACGTTTGACCCCAGTTAATCAATTTAAAGGCAATGCTACCAAATACAAATTGAGTGTATGTAAACGTATGCCATCTGCCAAATATTCTAATGAGCTGCTTCCCCTACATATTATCACCATAAGAACAAAATAACCTTTTGTGAACTGTAAAGGACCATTGAAGAGGTGAAAGAGTAAGTTGAGTCATTATGGTTCCACATAGAACCATCTCCCTTCCCAAAGAACCCTCCAGCTTCTATCCCCAAGCCATTAGACTTCTAAATAGCTAACAGAATGGCTACGTGGACTATTTGAGTTGACCTTTGTATTTTCTTTTTTGCACTGTCTCCATGCACACTCACAAGACTCTCTCTCACACACTGACACTCAAACATAACATGCACACACATTTGGGGCAGCAAGTGGCCTAGTGATTGGAGCGTTGGACTATTAACCGAAAGGTTGTAAGATTGAATTCCCGAGCTGTGAAGGTAAAGATCTGTCGTTCTGTCCCTGAATAAGGCAGTTAACCCACTGTTCCTAGGCCGTCATTAAAAATAAGAATTTGTTCTTAACTGACTTGCCAAGCTAAATAAAGGTAAAAAATGTATACTGACTACATTATACAATCTTAATTTATGCTGCTGCGACTCTGTTTATCATATATCCCGATGCCTAGTAACCTTACCCTTATACATTTCTACCTCTATCACTCCAGTATCCCTGCACATTGTAAATATGTTATTGTAACTGACCCTGTATATACAGCCAGGTCCATAAGTATTTGGACAGTGACACAATTTGCATAATTTTGGCTCTGGATACCACCACAATATATTTGAAAGGAAACAATCAAGATGTGCTTTAAGTGTATAATTTCATCTTTAATTTAAGGCTTTTGTCAAAATGATTGTATAAACCGTGTAGGAATTACAACCATTTTTAAACATCAACCCCCCAATTTTAGGGGCTCAAAAGTAATTGGACAAACTAACAAAATCATAAATTAAATTGTGTGTTTTAATACTTGGTTGCAAATGTTTTGCAGACAATGACTGCCTGAAGTCTGGAACTCATAGACATCACCAGATGCTGGGTTTCTTCCCTGGTGATGCTCTGCCAGGCCTTTACTGCTGCTGTCTTCAGATCCTGCTTGGACTTGGGGCGTTTTGCCTTCAGTTTTGTCTTCAGCAAGTGAAACACATGCTCATTTGGATTCAGGTCAGGTGATTGTCTTGGCCATTGCAGAACATTTAACTTATTTGCCTTGAAGAATTATTGGGTTGCTTTCGCAGTATGCTTCTGGTCACTGTCCATCTGCCCTGTGAAGCGCAGTCCAATGAGTTTTGAAGCATTTGCCTGAATCAGAGTAGATAATATAGCCCTAAATACTTCAGAATTCATTATGCTGCTTTTTTCAGCAGTGACATCAATAAATACAAGGGAACCAGTTGAATTGGCAGCCATACATGCCCACACCATAACACTACCTCCACCATGCTTCACTGATGAGGTGGTATCATAAGCAGATTCATGAGCAGTTCTTTCCCTTCTCCATACCCTTCTCTTCCCATCATTCCGGTACACTTTGATCTTTGTCTCATCTGTCCATAGGATGTTGTTCCAGAACTGTACAGGCTTTTTTAGATGTTGTTTGGAAAACTCTAATCTGGTCTTCCTGTTTTTGAGGCTTACCAATGGTTTATATCTTCTGGTGAGGTCTTCTCTTGATTGTTGACTTTGACACAGATATGCCCAACTCCAGGAGGATTGATCTGGCCATCTGTTGTTAAGGGTTTTTTCTTCACCAGGGAAAGAATTCATCTGTCTTCCGGGTTTTTGTTGTTCCTGAGCTCACCAGTGCATTCTTTCTTTTTAAGAATGTAACAAATAGTTGATTTGGCCACACCTAATGTTTGTGCTATCTCTCTGATGGTTTTGTTTTGATTTTCAGCCTAATGATGCTTGTTTCACTGGCAGCGTCAACTCTTTGGACTTCATGTTGAGGGTTAACAGCAACATATTCCAAAGGCAAATGCCACACTTGAAATCAGCCTTTTATCTAGTTACTTGTAAATGAACTATTGAGGGAATAACCACTGCACCAGATTTTCCTGGTTCTTACTGTGAGATGTTACCCCACTCTTCCACCAAGACACCTGTAAGTTCCCGGACATTTCTGGGGGGAGTGGCCCTAGCCCTCACCCTCCGAACCAACAGGTCGCAGACGTGCTCAATGGGATTGAGATCCGGGCTCTTCGCTGGCCATGGCAGAACACCGCCTCAGACCATGATGGACCCTCCACCTCCATGATGCACCCTCCACCTCCAAATCGATCCCCCTCCAGAGTACAGGCCTCGGTGTAACACTCATTCCTTCGACGATAAACGCGAATCCGACCATCACCCCTGGTGAGACAAAACCCCGACAACTGCCAGTCCTGTCTGGTCCAGCGACGGTGGATTTGTGCCCATAGTAGGCATTGTTGTCGGTGATGTCTGATGAGGACCTGCTTTACAACAGGCCTACAAGCCCTCAGTCCATTCTTACTTAGCCTATTGTGGACAGTCTGAGCACTGATGGAGGGATTGTGCGTTCCTGGTGTAACTCGGGCAGTAGTTGTTGCCATCCTGTATCTGTCCCACAGGTGGGATGTTCGGATGTACCGATCCTGTGCAGGTGTTGTTACACATGGTCTGCCACTGCGAGGATGATCAGCTGTCCGTCCTGTCTCCCTGTAGCGCTGTCTTAGGCATCTCACCGTATGGATATTGCAATTAATTGCTCTGGCCACATCTGCAGTCCTCATGCCTCCTTGCAGCATTTCTAAGGCACGTTCACGCAGATGAGCAGGAACCTTGAACATCTTTCTTTAGGTGTTTCTCAGAGTCAGTAGAAAGGCCTCCTTAGTGTCTAAAGTTTTCAGAACTGTGACCTTAAATGCCTACCGTCTGTAAGCTGTTAGTGTCTTAACGACCGTTCCACAGGAGCATTTTCATGAATTGTTTATGGTTCATTGAACAAGCATGGGAAACAGTGTTTAAACCCTTTACAATGACGATTTGGATATATCCGAATAATCTTTGAAAGACAGGGTCCTGAAAAAGGGACTTTTCTTTTTATGCTGAGTTTATAAAAAGTGCTGTTATTCTTACACAGTTCACCCGATTTGGATGTAAATACCCTAGAATTTAAGCTGAAAGTCGACACTCAGCGCATATTCATTATTTAATTTCACCTCCAGTATGCTGTGGTAGACAGCTAAAATAAAAAAAAACTGGTCAATGTCCAAATATTTATGGTGTTTTTGTTCAACCTTATGTTATTTTTAGTTCTACATTGCTATTGATTCCTGCTTTGTTGGGGTTTGGAGCTTGCAAGAAAGGCATTTCGCTGTACTTGTGCATGTGACATTAAAATGTCATACTTGACAATCGAAACTTGAGGAAACCTCATCTTTTTGTGTGTATTTCCGCCCTTTCAGGGGTATAAGATTACAATTGTATAGCTAATAAGCTATGTGTTTTGTAGATCGACTGAGGTGAATGAACCTACAGCTGCGAAGGTGATAATGGCTGCGGTTATTTTTGCTTGGTTTTGCTGTTCTCCAAATAGCATTTTAATTTTTTTATTGTATAGAAATGCAGTAAAACGTTCAACAAATTCCCCCCACCCCTTTCGGACCTCACTAACACTCATATCCCAGTTACTGCTCTGGATGATATAAAGTGGTCTAGTTATCGTGGTCAAAGAGTAAGGGTGTGACAAAAGTGCTGCAGAACGCCAATAATGTGAACAGGTATACCCTTGCTTTACAACACTTTTATAATCGTAAAACTATCACGACTCAGGATAAGACCCAGATGCAGACACAAGGAGGCGGATGGTTCGGTTCTCAGAATGTTTATTATAACGAATGGACATGCAAAGGGCAGGTCGGCGGCAGGCAGGGGTTCCGTAGTCCAAGGCAGAGTTAAAAAGGTACACAACGGCAGGCAGGCTCAGGGTAGGCAGAAAGGTCGGAACCAGGAAGACTAGAAAACAGGAACTGGTAACACACGTAAAACACACTGGATAACCTGACGAGACAAGATGAACTGGCAACAGACAGACAGAAAACGCAGGTATAAATACACAGGGGATACTGGGGAAAATAGGAGACACCGGGTGGAGGGTGGAGACGAGCACAAGACAGGTGAAACAGATCAGGGTGTGACAAATACGCAGCCATTTCAAAATGTGCGCTGTGGATGCCTCTCATTTTCTACATGGGATGTACCTACTTGGTCCCATATTCTGTAGCATTACATTTGAGGACTTCTCTCAAGAGGGCCTCCACAAAGTATCCTACCTGTGATTTTAAAAAGCAATCTATTGGGCACAAAGACATGTGCAAGCCACTGCAGTGCATGCCACAGTATGTATGGCTGTACAAAGTTCTTCTTGTCACTCTGCCAACATCTATTTACTGCAAGATGAAGAGGATGATTCAAGCTACTATCCTTCCCTCTCGGCACTCTGGAGAAAGCCCCTAGAGAGCTTCAGCTAACTCGTGTTATTGGGAGATAGCAGATCAGATACAGCTGGTTCTTAGAACAATCCCACTAAAACCCTGGGATTGGATCTCGCAAGAGCAGTCAACTTCTGGGGAAATAGTGTTTTATTGAACTTGGACACACTACATTTCAACGATCTCTCGAAATTCTATCAGCGCTGGAGGAGTACAAACTGCAGTTGCATGTTGTTATCGTTGTGTTTTACATCCGGCTTCAGACTTGTTTTTCTTCTTGTTACGATATGGAGGAACGCGACAGATATGGAGGAACGCGACAGAGTTCTTGTCACGTCTCCACTCCATTGCAGTTATTCTGTAGGATAGATTGGCATCTGTCTTGCTGTAGAATATCTCTGAGGACATTCAATACTTGGGATGTTTTTCATGATCAAAGTACTGTAAGCCTTTGTCTTTGAGTGACCTTGTTTCTCCTGACTGTCTATATGGTTCCAGATATGTTTGCCTAATTAGAACCCGACAGACACTGAGGCAGAAACCAGTCCTCAAATGAGAGATTTGAAGTGTGACATACATTCTGTGAAATCTCACCACTTCAGATCACAAGTTTTCAGACTGTGTCATTTCCAACTCCATGCTTTCGTCTGCATTTTTCCCTAGCCTGATCTTCCTGGCATGGCTCATAATCTATTGTTCTGTGGCTCAGTAACGTTGGAAAGTAGGGCAGTGCTCACAGAGCAGAGGTCCCAAAGGGGAGTCTGCAACTGTGTAAAACTAGAAGATAGCTCAGCCTTTAAACAAACATATTAAATATTGCATGTTGAAACCTGTCTACAAATCACACTTTGGGATTGAAATCAAGAGTCTCCCATCTGAAAAGGATTGATGTAACTTTTCACGCCACATCTGACAGTTTCCCTACTCATCCCTCTGCAGCTATCTAATTCTTCTCCAGGTAATATCATGAAAACAGACATTTCTGTTGTTTTCAATTTTCACACTAGGACAGCTAGTGTGCATTAGGACAGCTAGTGTGCATTAGGACAGCTAATGTGCATTAGGAGTGCATTCTATTGTCATATTAAAACAGTTTCAAAAGCAGAGACAGTCAGAGACGAGTGAGGAAAAACATGTCACTTGTGAGGAAAGTCATCGTTACTTAACATGGTAAGTAAAGTCAAATAGTGCTTTTATGGATGATTTAACGTCTTCACTTCACAGCCTTGAGCAGAAGCATCTTGCCTCCTCTTATCAATGGGGGATTTTTCCTAGTACCTGGCATGATATGCTTCTTATTGTACGCAAGGTGATTCTGTCTATTTCCCAAAGCACACATTATGGGAGCTTGTTTGCCTGGGCCGTCTTTTGTTTGTGCAAAGGAATGGTAGAGAAAGCTCCGAGTAAACCAGTGGCCTACAGACTTAGGGCTCAATTTTAACAAACCGAACGCAATGGTAAATCTAAGCGCAGGTGGAAGAGCTGTAGGTTCAGGGGTGTGTCAGAAATATTTGACCTATTGACACTATTATAAAAATCGCCCCACTTGCTGTATTTGGCACGAGAGGGCTGGGTTTGATGAATAAACATGTTATGAGTATGTCTAGGCTTAGCCCCTCACTGGCCAATCAGAGCATGCTCCATTGTGAAATATGTGGTTGCTTCAAGTTGTGTATTTACAGTCTTCTATGTATTGCCTTGGAATCAACTCCAATTCCAATGTTAGTCTGTCATAGTTTGGCTTACAGACACAAAATAACAAAATGTAGACCTATCTTTTCTAAATACGTTAACTTGAACCCATTTGCAGTCCACATTGTTCTACGTAATTGCATGGCTTCAATAGCATTCACTAGCATCGCGGCTAGGCCTGCAATAAATTGAATTGGCTGAGCATGGACATGCCATTGTCAATAAGCAAGATGAAATGCACTATTGATAAGATGAAAAAAGTGAACAAATAATTCGAATCAAATTCTAAACAAAATGAAACAACAGCTTGTTTTAAATAGTCTATGTCAGACTTTCAGGCTCCAGCATTTCTCAAGGTAGGCATGTAATATTAAAACAACGCAGACTGCTTGGCTACAATAATGTGGGCCTGCCTACAATGCATAGATAAAAAGGCAATGTCAGCTCAATGTTTTATTTTATTCATATTTTAATAAAAACTTTGGTGATTAACATTTATTTCCAAGTGTTCTCAGGAGCCAAACCCATTATCGGTAGTCTTGACTACGTCACAATTGCATTGGGCAGGGAAAAAAATACTTAATTGAGAGAAGGTGAGGCTTCCCTCAGGGGTGTGCGTACTGGTAGAGGAGTCAGGTGGAGGAAAGCAGAGAGTTGTGAACAGGCGCACACTTTATTGAGGCAGGAGAAACCAACAGACGGACTTCACTGCGTCAAAACCTCCAGCCAATTGGCAAAAGTGCAAAAACGAGCAAACAAATAAACATACCTCGTGACAAAACACGGAATATACGAACAGCAGTCTGGAACGTCAAAAATGACACATAACACAAACAATATCACACAAAGACATGAGGGAAAACAGAGGAATAAATATATGCAGTGAGGTTGGGAAATGCAAACCAGGTGTGCAAAACAAGACAAAACAAATGGATCGGAGATGGCTAGAAAGCCGGTGACGTCGATCGCCGAACGCTGCCCGAACAAGGAGAGGAGCCGACATCGGCGGAGGCCGTGACAGTACCCAAGGCCGTTGTGGAATGGGTAAGGGACGTAGCTTACCTATGGGCAGGTGTCTAGGAGCCTTACACTGGACGCACACCGAGCAGGAGGAAAAACTCATGTCCTTTACCAAGGTGGGCCACCAGTACTTCCCAGTCAGAGAGCGCAGCGTCCAACCGATCCTCGGATGCCCAGAGGGTGACGTGTGGGCCCAAAAGATCAACTGGTCACGGACAGCAGACGGAACGTACAGACACCCGACGGGACACTGGAGGGGAGTGGGCTCTGTACGCAACGCCAGCTCAATGTTCGCGTCCAGCTCCCACACGACCGGCGCTACCAGGCAGGAGGCCTGGAGTATGGGAGTCTGATCCATGGGTCGCTCCTCTGTGTCATACAGCCTGAACAGTGTGTTTGCCTTCATATTCTGGGAACCTAGTCTGTAAGACAGGATAAACACAAAAAAGGTCAAGAACTTGGCCCACCTTGCCTGATGAGGAATCAGTCTCATCGCTGCCCGGATGTACTCCAGGTTGCGGTGGTCAGTCCAGATGAGGAAAGGGTGTTTAGTCCTCTCAAGCCAATGTCTCCACGCCTTCAAAGCTTTAACCACAGCCAACAGCTCCCGGTCCCCCACATCATAGTTCCGCTCCGCCAGGGCTGAGCTTCTCTGAGCCAATTGGCAAAAGTGCAAAAAATGCTCAAACAGTCCCAATAATTATGTTCAAACAAATAAACATACCTCGTGACAAAACACCGGATATACGAACACCAGTCTGGTGCGTCAATTTTCTTTTAAACACAAACAATATCACACAAAGACATGAAGGGGAACAGAGGAGTAAATACATGCAGTGTGATTGGGAAATGCAAAACAAGACAAAACAAATGGATCAATGACAAATGGAGCGGCGTTGGCTAGAAAGCCGGTGACGTTGACCGCAGATCTTTGGCGGAAGTCGTGACAGCTACGCTTGGTTTTTGACCAAATAAACTAAATGGGAAAACAGTTTTTATTTTTTTATGTTTTCTAAATACTTTATTATTTTATTAATATGTTTAGAGGGACATTGCACATGAGTCAATATTACAATAAAGCAACATCCATTTATTAGGTATTTTATTAGGATCCCCATGAGCTGTTGCAAAAGCAGCAGTCACTCTTCATGGGTCCACACAGAACATGAAACATGACATATTACAGAACATTAATAGACAAGAACAGCTTAAGGATAGAACTACATTAATTTTGTAAATGTGGGTTAGCAATAAGCTAATTTGCACCCGTAGTCCCAGGGCAGGTAAGGGTAATTACACAGCCACAGTACAAATACAAATACTCACTAAAACAATAGAAAATACATTACATCCAGTACAAAATGTTTAGAACAACTTATTTGTAATAAAAACACTATCATCAACTGTCGTCTTACAGTGACTTGCGAAAGTATTCACCCCCTTGCCATTTTGTTGCCTTAAAACTTGGAATTAAAATGGATTTTTGAGGGGTTTGTATCATTTGCTTTACACAACATACCTACCACTTTGAAGATGCAAACAAGAAATAAGACAAAAAAAACTGAAAACTTGAGCGTGCATAACTATTCACCCCCCCCAAAGTCAATACTTTGTAGAGCCACCTTTCGCAACAATTACAGCTGGAAGTCTCTTGGGGTATGTCTCTAAAAGCTTGACACATCTAGCCACTGGGATTTTTGCCCATTTTTCAAGGCAAAACTGCTCCAGCTCCTTCAAGTTGGATGTGTTCTGCTGGTGAACAGCAATCTTTAAATTATACCACATATTCGCAATTGGATTGAGGTCTGGGCTTTGACTAGACCATTGCAAGACTTTTAAATGTTTCCCCTTAAACCACTCAAGTGTTGCTTTAGCAATGTTCTTAAGGTCATTGATCTGCTGGAAGGTGAACCTCCATCCCAGTCTCAAATCTCTTGAAGACTGAAACAGGTTTCCCTCAATAATTTCCCTGTATTTAGCATCATCCTTCATTCCTTCAACTCGGACCAGTTTCTCAGTCCCTGCCGATGAAAAACATCCCCACAGCATGATGCTGCCACCACCATGCTTCACAGTGGGGATGAGGTTCTCTGGATGATGAGAGGTTTTGTGTTTGTGCCAGACATAGCGTTTTCCTTGATGGCCAAAAAGCTCAAATTTAGACTCATCTGACCAGAGTACCTTCTTCCATATGTTTGAGGAGTCTCCCACATGCCTTTTGGTGAACACCAAATGTGTTTGCTTATTTTTTTCTTCAAGCAATAGCTTTTTTCTGGCCACTCTTCCGTAAAGCAAAGCTTTGTGTAGTGTAAGGCTTAAAGTGGTCCTATGGACAGATACTTCAATCTCCGCTGTGGAGCTTTTCAGCTCTTTAAGGGTTATCTTTGGTTTCTTTGTTGTCTCTCTGATTAAATGCCCTTCCTTCCTGGTCCGTGAGTTTTGGTGGGCGGCCCTCTCTTGGCAGGTTTGTTGTGGTGCCACATTGTTTCCATTTTTTTGTAAGCGATTTAATGGTGCTCCATGGGCTGTTCAAAGTTTGGAATATTTTTTTTATAACCCAACCCTGATCTGTACTTCTCCAGAACTTTGTCCCTGACCTGTTTGGAGAACTCCTTGGTCTTCATATTGTCACTTGATTGGTGGTGCCCCTTGCTTAGTGGTGTTGCAATGCCTTTCAGAATAGATCATGTGACACTTAGATTGCACTTCTCTGTTTTACATTTTTTTGAATTTTTTGAAACAAGTTACTTTTTTTACTTCACCAATTTGGACTCTTTTGTGTATGTCCCTTAGATGAAATCCAAATAAAAATACATTTAAATTACATGTTGTAATGCATTTTTTTTTGAAAAATGCCAAAGGGGATGACTATTTTTGCAAGGCACTGTACATGTGAGGAACCACAGATAACTTGTGTACAGGGTTGTGTAGAATTGAGCCATGTTATTAATTTAAATGTAAAAGTACAATAATCGGTGCAGTTTCTCAAGTCCATGGGCTTTGCATTCCAATATATTGTAGCTCTAACAGAGAAAGCCGATTGACTGAGTTTACTGTGTCCAAAAGGGACAACGCAATCCACTCTAGTTACTGCCTTTGTTGTCTTGGAGATGTTTTGAGCATGACATGCCGACATAGAGGTGGAGGGACAAAACCATGCAGTAAATTGCTCACGGACACTAGAGAAGCTTAACTTCTCTAGGATAGGGGGCAGCATTTGGAATTTTGGATGAAAAGCATGCATATTATTGGATTCGATTTGGATAGAAAACACTGACGTTTATAAAACTGTTTGAATCATGTCTGTGAGTATAACAGAACATATGTAGCAGGCGAAACCCCGAGGACAAACCATTCAGATATTTTTTTAGGTCACTCTTTTCAATGAGCTTCCATTGGGAATCCAGATTTCTAAGGGACTTGCTTGCAGTTCCCACCGCTTCCACTGGATTTCACCAGTCTTTAGAAATTGGTTGAGGCTTTTCCTTTGTGTAATGAAGAAGTAGCCCTGTTCAAAACGAGGGTCACTTCATGTGTACTGTTTGATAGAGGCGCATGACCAGAAAGCTAGCGTCAGTTTGTTTTCTTCCTGTATTGAACACAGAATATCCCGTCTTAAATTTTATCGATTATTTACTTTAAAAAATACCTAAAGTTGTAGTTTGAAATGTTTTGGCAAAGTTTACAGGTAACTTTTGAGATATTTTGTAGTCATGTTGCGCAAGTTGGAACCAGTGTTTCTCTGGATCAAACGCGCCAAATAAATGGACATTTTGGATATATATGGATGGAATTAATCGAACAAAAGGACCATTTGTGATGTTTATGGGACATATTGGAGTGCTAACAGAAGAAGCTTGTCAAAGGTAAGGCATGATTTATATTTTTATTTCTGCATTTTGTGTCGTGCCTGCAGGGTTGAAATATGTTTTCTCTCTTTTGTTTACGGAGGTGCTATCCTCAGATAATAGCATTGTTTGCTTTTACCGAAAAGCCCTTTTGAAATCTGAAATGTTGGCTGGATTCACAACACGTGTAGCTTTAATTTAGTATCTTACATGTGTGATTTCATGAAAGTTTGATTTTTCTAGGAATTTATTTTAATTTGGCGCTCTACATTTTCTCTGGCTTTTGGCCAAGTGGGACGCTACCGTCCCACATATCCAAGAGAGGTTAAAATAATTATTCAGTTTGGGCACGCTATTTATCCAAAAGTGAAAATGCTACCCCCTACCCCAAACAGGTTAACAGTTTTTGAAACTTTAGAGTGTTTTCTATCCAAATCTACCAATTCTTTGCATATCCTAGCTTCTAGGCCTGAGTAACGGGCAGTTTACTTTGGGAACGCCTTTCTTCCGGACGTCAAAATACTGCCCCCTAGCCCAAAGAGGTTATTAATTAACAATGTGATAAGCTATGCATAATTATATATGCATTAAAACCAAAGTTTGAGACCATAACAATTCCCACTCCCCCTTCACGTGACTCTATGCCTCCAGGATACTTTTCTGCTGGATTCCACAAAAATGAAATTCCTAAAATAGTCTCCCCTTTCGGCCCCAGGTTCCGAGAGGTGTTCCCAAGACATGCCATTTTTACTTTGTTCCTCATCTCCTCCATTACACCTGATTGGCATGTCACCTGATATGCAAGTGCTTATCCCTAATCAACATTACATCCTCTTGAGGTAACTCAGCACTATCTGCTTTCACATCAATGACTTCAACATGTTGTTTAGAGTATAATTACCCCAACATCTATCCTCTATCATATGATGCATTAACCAATAATGCAGCTAACCCCAACCCAACTATGATGTTTAAAGTAGCTCCCAGACCAGACCCATCTGCATGTCTTACAATGGAATCTAGTCTCTCTCTCTTTTGCTCCGCTTCCTCTGTCATGGTCTCTATAGCTCACCCATTATGCAGCTGGACCTCACTTCACGTGACAACTATGCACCCCCTTCCAAGGAGAGACATGACAATCTTTATCGCTGCAGGTGCTGTAAGGAGTAGTGTGTGTGGCCCAAACCAACGCTGTCCCAACACCCCCGCCTGGTGCATCTTGATGTACATTCAATATCCAGAATTCAGCCCGTGCCCTTGGTTATCTTTGCTTTCACCTGCGGATATAAACACTGCACTGGTTCATTTCCTGACAACATAAATTCTCTTATGGCAAGATCACTAATTTGTGACATTTATATAACATCCACCCCTGTACTCCCATTGGTTTCCCAGTTACCAGTTACCAATCCATGTGGCATGAGTACTCATAAACTGATATCCCAACAATGCTACTAGACTATAACCACCTTCACTTAATATGTCAAGTGTTTGCTGGCTGTTAGAAATGAGGAAAAAGATTAATGAGTTGGGAATAATATTTAACCTAACATAGTGTCTGAAATGCCACCACTATCTCTTCTATTCTCACCATGGGTATGTGCAATGTTCAATTAATCCCTCACATTGTGCACTGTACAGTTTAGCTGTCCTCCCTCTTCTATGAGCTTTCTCCTGTAACAATATACAGTCTCTGGGAATGAAACTCCTCTATCAATTACATCTAAGCCATAACACACTAGTCATTACTCCTCATGCATTTCTACAGTTATAAACATACTAAAACATTCTCAACTCAATTAGTCAATATACAATGTTCAGTCTTATGTTCCACAAAACCTAACAACATATTTACTTGAAAAGGAAAGAGAAAAAAAAGTACATGTTTAATAACTTCACCCCCCTCATTAATGCGACTAACATTATAATTCTGAGTACATGGTAAAACAAAAGAGAACAAAAAACACGTTATTGGTTGTCCCAAGCTATCATCCAGTGATTCCCTAACAAACCACCTCCCTTTAGGAGGACAGTTAGAGATAAGGTTTCTGGAGCTTCCCTCAACCAGATCAATTTTAGCACCACCCCTCAGTGTTCTGTAGCAACTCTCTCTCACTGTATTCAAATCATAACTAAAACATATACACTGCTCAAAAAAATAAAGGGAACACTAAAATAACACATCCTAGATCTGAATGAATGAAATATTCTTATTAAATACTTTTTTCTTTACATAGTTGAATGTGCTGACAACAAAATCACACAAAAATTATCAATGGAAATCAAATTTATCAACCCATGGAGGTCTGGATTTGGAGTCACACTCAAAATTAAAGTGGAAAACCACACTACAGGTTGATCCAACTTTGATGTAATGTCCTTAAAACAAGTCAAAATGAGGCTCAGTAGTGTGTGTGGCCTCCATGTGCCTGTATGACCTCCCTACAATGTCTGGGCATGCTTCTGATGAGGTGGTGGATGGTCTCCTGAGGGATCTCCTCCCAGACCTGGACTAAAGCATCCGCCAACTCCTGGACAGTCTGTGGGGCAATGTGGCGTTGGTGGATGGAGCGAGACATGATGTCCCAGATGTGCTCAATTGGATTCAGGTCTGGGGAACGGGCGGGCCAGTCCATAGCATCAATGCCTTCCTCTTGCAGGAACTGCTGACACACTCCAGCCACATGAGGTCTAGCATTGTCTTGCATTAGGAGGAACCCAAGGCCAACTGCACCAGCATATGGTCTCACAAGGGGTCTGGTACCTAATGGCAGTCAGGCTACCTCTGGCGAGCACATGGAGGGCTGTGCGGACCCCCAAAGAAATGCCACCCCACACCATGACTGACCCACCGCCAAACCGGTCATGCTGGAGGATGTTGCAGGCAGCAGAACATTCTCAACGGCGTCTCCAGACTATGTCACGTCTGTCACGTGTGCTCAGTGTGAACCTGCTTTCATCTGTGAAGAGCACAGGGCGCCAGTGGCGAATTTGCCAATCTTGGTGTTCTCTGGCTGTAAGCACAACCCCCATCTGTGGACGTTGGGCCCTCATACCAACCTCATAGAATCTGTTTCTGACCATTTGAGCAGACACCTGCACATTTGTAGCCTGCTGGAGGTCATTTTGCAGGGCTCTGGCAGTGCTTCTCCTTGCACAAAGGTGGAGGTAGCGGTGCTGCTGCTGGGTTGTTGCCCTCCTACGGCCTCCTCCACTTCTCCTGATGTACTGGCCTGTCTCCTGGTAGCGCCTCCATGCTCTGGACACTACGCTGACAGACACAGCAAACCTTCTTGCCACAGCTCGCATGGATGAACTGCACTACCTGAGCCACTTGTGTGGGTTGTAGACTTCGTCTCATGCTACCACTAGTACAACTCTTTATTACTCCCTACTGAAATAATAATAATCTCCTAAAGTAGTGGTATGATTTGAATAGAGTGGTGTTCCTTATTCATTTTATAATTAAATGCCCTTGTGAAATTGATTAGGCCTCACCAGAAATATTTGGGATACAGGGCATTTTCAAAACATATAAACACATTTTCAAAACATTTCCATGCTTCTTGGGTGGCAGGGTAGCCTAGTGGTTAGAGTGTTGGGCTATTAACAAAAAGGTTGCAAGTTCAAATCCCTGAGCTGACAAGGTACAAATCTGTTATTCAGTTAACCTTTTGAGTGTAGGGGGCAGTGTATGGATGAAAAACGTACCCAAATGAAACTGCCTTTTTCTCTGGCCCAAAATCTAGAATATGCATATAATTGTCAGATTAGGATAGAAAACACTCTAAAGTTTTCAAAACTGTCAAAATGTTATTATATAATATTGTCTGTGAGTATAACAGAACTGATATTGCAGGTGAAAACCTGAGGAAAAATCCAACAAGGAAGTGCCTAAGAGAAACGAATCTCCCTGTTCCATTGCATGCCTTCCCTCCATTTAAAGGGATATCAATCAGATTCCTTTCCCTATGGCTTCCACATGGGGTGAACTGTCTTTAGACATAGTTTCAGGCTTTTATTCTGAAAAATGAGTGAGAAGGATCACTTCGAGTCAGTGGATAGCAGCAGAGTTTTGCATGCGCAACAGCTTGGAGCAGACATTTTCTCTCTCTCTCTCCTATTGAAAAAGCTACGGTCCGGTTGAAATATTATTGATTATTTATTGTAAAAACAACCTGAGGATTGATTATAAAAAACGTTTGACATGTTTCTACGAACTTTACGGATACTATTTGGAATTTTCATCTGCCCCGTCGTGACCGCTCGAGCTTGTGGATTTCTGAACAAAACGCGCCAACCAAATGTTGGTATTTTGGATATAAAAATAATCTTTATGGAACAAAAGGAACATTTATTGTGTAACTGGGAGTCTCGTGAGTGCAAAGATCCGCAGCCCATCAAAGGTAAGCGAATCATTTTATTGCTTTTCTGACTTTCGTGACCAATCTACTTTGCTGCTAACTGTTTGTAATGTTTTATCTGCTGAGCGAGATGTCCTAACTTAATAGCTTGGATTAACAACAAGCTAAGCTATGTTTTGCTATATTATACTTGTGATTTTATGATGCAATTCCGCGGATGATAACGAAAATGATCCCGCTAACGGGATGGGTGCGCCGAGAAGTTAACCCACTGTTCCTAGGCCGTCATTGAAAATAAGAATTTGTTCTAAACTGATTTGCCTAGTTAAATAAAGTCCCACAGTATCAACACACCACTAACATTTACATTTACATTTAAGTCATTTAGCAGACGCTCTTATCCAGAGCGACTTACAAATTGGTGCTTTCACCTTATGACATCCAGTGGAACAGCCACTTTACAATAGTGCATCTAGGTCTTTTAAGGGGGGGGGGGGGGGGGAGAAGGATTACTTTATCCTATCCTAGGTATTCCAACGCACATTCTTAACCAGTAAATAGTGTGCGAGTGTTGGTGAACCGTAGGCCTCACTTATTATCTGGAACTCGTTTATGGCCTAATCCAGATACTTTTATACTTTAAACCTCCACATATCACTAACTGCTCTCTCCCCACAGTCTCCGGGGACCTTCCTATGAAAAATAATGAAACCCCCTCTTTTGGAAAAGAGAGTGCAGATTTCTTTAGCATTCAATATGCTACATTTTAATCAGCAATCCAAAAATATGAATTATAAAGCAAACTTGTTAATTGTAAATCCACTGTCCTTACTCCAATCATTAAATGTTTGTTTTCATCTACCCCATCCTTTATTTAGCATGTACTTCCCTTCGACACAGTGACATTATCTTGCCACTGAGTCTAACGATTCACTGGTCTCTTCCCCATGATTCTCCTTAACCACATAAAAATGTTCAAGTTCATTTTAGGTTTGGTAACCCCTATACTAATTCCTCGTGACCCCTCCACCCTTTTGTCCATTCTAGAAATCAATTCCAGAATCAGACAATATAAAATGTGAATCTATTTAAAAATAAAAGCACATAAAAAAAACTCCCCAATGCATTCTGAGTTTGCGAGGAGTGTTTAGCCATATAATTTCAATTTTCCTCTGGCAAATTTAGCCAATTTCTCATCGCAAGGAATCCGCAATATTTGATCCCTGGCCTCTACTAAAATGTTAAGTAAGGTGTGATCTCATACGTCTTCCTTCACATAGAAACTGTAATCTCTATGAACCACGTATCGATCGAACAGAGGCTATATACCGCTAGGTGAAAGTTCCTGTCTTGCTACTTTCCCGGGGACTTGTTGCTCTTTTGAAAAAGATGCAAACGCTTGTATACCGTAATTTCCTTCGAATGCAGCACGCTCCATACCCACTTTACACTCCCATTTCCAATTACCAATAGCCCAACTCCTAAAAAGGAACTCTGTCTCCCTACGCTTTGATGCTTTTCTGCTAGGTTTCTTTGACTTATCTTGGCCATTGAAACTATAGTTTGTGATTTTCCCTATGGTCCTGTTAACCCCTCGCATGTCTGCGAAGTGAACAGAGTTAAATTCCACTCTCAAAACATCCTCTTGAATTGAATCCACTAACGTTTTGAATCCATTACCATTTTGATCATAGGGTTCAAACCAGCCATCAAAGCATAAGTGCAAATTCTATCAATGCACTCCCGTTCCCAGTCTTTCTGTGGCAGCGTACTGGTACTCATTCCGGGTTTATCGTGATGTATTTTTTGTTGATAGAATGCTGACATCAAAACGCTGGTATATTGAGCTTTTGATTCTGGTTTTATGTCTTTGTGCCAAGTCAAAATTGCCTCCCTGAATTCTTTATTTGATTTGAATTCTCTGTCAGCAGGGAAGTGTTGCCCAATTTGATCCATATCCAAGCCAAATTGGTAGAATGCTGGTGCACTTCTTTCAGCGCCTCCATGGCATTATTAAAACCCTCTAGCTCCATATTATGGGGAGAATTGGAGCCGTTTGTCGCCATATCAATAGTTATTATTCCCTAAACTCTCCCGACGGTGTTCAGGATATTTTAGATTTCTTCTACCTGTCTATAATACAGACCTTCTATTAACTATTTGACAAGTTAGCGCTACACTCTTCCCCGGATAATAATTAGAATGTAGGAGAATTTAACACAATAGATCTGGTAAAAGATAATACAAAGAAAAAAACAACCGTTATTTTGTATTTTTTATACCATCATCTTTGAAGTGCAAGAGAAAGGCCATAATGTATTATTCCAGCCCAAGTGCAATTTAGATTTTGGCCTCTAGATGGCAGCAGTGTATGTGCAAAGTTTTAGGCTGATCCAATTAAACATTGCATTTCTGTTCAAAATGTTGTGTCAAGACTTCCCAAATGTGCCTAATTTGTTTATTTATAACTTCAAAATTGTGCACTCTCTTCAAACAATAGCATGGTATTCTTTCACTGTAATAGCTACTGAAAATTGGACAGTGCAGTTAGATTAACAAGATATTCTGCCAATATCAGATATGTCTATGTCCTGGGAAATTTTCTTGTTACTTATAACCTCATGCTAATCACATTGGCCTACATTAGCTCAACCGTCCCGTGGAAGGGACACCGATCCCGAAGAAGTGAATACCTTGTATTAGAACCGATACCATAGCGTCTGCAAATGTATTACTGGAGAATACGGATGACTTAATGGCTTTTTCCCGTATTGCCTCCAATATCCCTATTGTTGATAACATCCATCACCAAAATTATTCACACTTGTCTTCCTATTTCCACATAATCTACCATGGTCCACCACCCCAACAGGGCACAAATCTAACCTCTTTCACACACCCACTCACATACTGGGCTTCCACCCTTACGGGTCTGGCCAATATACCGTTACACTATGGTTTTACTCTCCACAGGACTACCCTGTTCAGGACTTCCCCTCTCTCCATGAGATTTTACCCTCGACAGGCTTTCTGCTCCGGACTTTATCTATGAGATTCTACCCTCCACAGGAACTATCATACTGGAATTATGAGACTTACCCTCCACAGATATATTCTGCTCAGGACTTACTCTTGAAATTATACCCTCCACAGGAACTATCCTGCTCCGGACTTACTCTCTTTAAAGCTATGAGACTTACCCTCCACAGGATCTATCCCGCTCGGGACTTACTCTAAACTACTAGCATATACCACAAAGCTGCGACCGGTCATTACACAATGGGCCTACCGAATTAAACTCAGGCTCTCCAGGTCCGTATCCCATAAATTGTTCAGCCCACGATTCTCATCTCCCCAAGATGTCAAAATAAGTGGAATAGGTATAGGAACTTGCCTACCTTGTTTGTTACCAGCTCTGCTCCACTGATCTGGACTATTTGGTTTGACTACAAATCGTGGTGAACCCTGCTCGCAGCGCCATGTGTTAGGTTCTAATTTTTCAGAGTAAATAACTCACTGACAATGAGAAGCTTAATAACCAAGTTTAATTCTTCCCAAAGGGTCAGTACAGCTGTAATTCAAACCAAGACATGATCCCACCATCACAAGTATATATACTCCACTTATAGACACTCCTCCTTCTCTCCAAGCCTGGAATCTTATGAGGGTAATAGTATGATAAACCATTATTTCTCCCCCCAGGGGATCTAACCTGACCTACTGACATTAATGACACCTTCGCTTAATCCCACAGATGTCCTCCTGTATCACCTATCGCAATTCTGTGACTCCCTCCCGTCCACCCAGCACATTCCACAGCCAATTCTGTCTTTCTACAGAGAACCATTCACTTCTGACATAGAAACCAGTCTCTATCACTACTTTATATACAATGGTTCTGATCTCTCATGTATTTAGTATATCAATGTTCAAAGTTGACCCCGAATCCAACAAAGCTGTCTAGACTGAATAAATTATGTTTGTGAATGTGTGACAATGGTGGTAACTGTTTGGTTTGTTATCAAACATCTTTAGTGTTTGTTTGTAGAGTGATTCAAATGGTTTCAGAATAGTAGCTCCTGCTTGTGATCAACATGTGAGGCAATATCTCAGATGTGAGAAGACCATAGCATGCATATACAGCTCTGGAAAAAATTAAGAGACCACTGCAAAATTATCAGTTTCTCCAGTTTTACTATTTATAGGTATGTGTTTGGGTAAAATATTTTGTTTTGTTTTATTCTATAAACTTACTGACAACATTTCTCCCAAATTCCAAATAAAAATATTGTCATTTAGATAATTTATTTGCAGAAAATGAAAACTGGTCAAAATAACAAAAAAAAGATGCAGTTTTGTCAGACCTCGAATGATGCACTGAAAATAAGTAAATATTCATTTTCAAACAACACAATACTAATGTTTTATCTTAGGAAGAGTTCAGAAATCAATATTTGGTGGAATAACACTCATTGTAATCAGAGCTTTCATGCATCTTGGCATGCTCTCCAACAGTCTTTCACATTGATGTTGGGTGACTATGTCACTCCTGGCGCAAAAATGCAGGTACCTCGGCTTTGTTTGATGGCTTTAACCATTCATCTTCCTCTTGATTACATTCCAGAGGATTTCAATGGGGTTCAGGTCCAGAGATTGAGCTGGCCATGACAGGGTCTTGATCTGGTGGTCCTCAATCCACACCTTGATTGACCTGGCTGTGTGGCATGGAGTATTGTCCTGCTGGAAAAAAACAATCCTCAGAGTTGGGGAACATTGTCAGAGCAGAAGGAAGCAAGTTTTCGTTCAGGACAACCTTGTACGTGGCTTGATTCATTCGTCCTTCACAAAGACAAATCTGCCCAATTCCAGCCTTGTGACTAGGGTTGGCATTCTAGTTTCTTTATTTCTATGTTTTCTGTTTCTATGTTTTGGCCTGGTATGGTTCTCAATCAGGGACAGCTGTCTATCGTTGCCTCTGATTGTGAATCATATTTAGGCAGCCTGTTTTGCCACCTTAGTTGGGGATAGTTGACTTTGTTAATGGCCTGTATAGCCCTGGTAAGCTTCACATTTGTTTTTGTTATTCTTTGTTTTGTTGGCGACATTTATAATAAAAAGAAATATACGCTCACCATGCTGCACCTTGGTTCGGTCATTTCCCTGACGACGTTCGCGACACCCCCAGATCATCACCTATCCTCCACCAAATTTCACAGTGGGTGCGAGACACTGTGGCTTGTAGGCTTCTCCAGGTTTCGAACCAACTGTGAAATTTGACCAGTTGTCACAAGACTGTTTGTATGTACTTCTCTAAGAACGCCATTGATTCTACCCAAAGAGCTGATCTTGTCATTAGTGAGAATCTAAAAGTTGTGTCTATCTTCAGGTATCTCAGCGCCATTTTGGACTCCAACTTGACATTTAAGAAACAAGTGAAGTGAAGGTGGTTAACACAGTCAAGTTTGTATTATACAACTTCAAATAAGCCACTAAACTATACAGCTCTGGAAAAATGAAGACACCAACTGCAAAATTATCAGTTTCTCCTGTTTTACTATTTATTGGTATGTGTTTGGGCAAAATGAAATGTTTTGTTTCATTCTATAAACTACTGACATTTCTCCCAAATTCCAAATAAATATATTGTCATTTAGAGCATCAGTTGTCATTTTCTGCAAACAAATGCTCTAAATGACAATATTTTTATCTGGAATTTGGGAGAAATGTGATCTCATGATCACATTCTTTTAGCGTTGCATTTGGATGGTAATAAAATGAGGTGTCAGATGTTGGTGGTTGACATAATCCAATAATAGTGAGAGACAGAGGGGAGAGGAAAACATTCCGCCCCATACATTCAAGGTCATTGGCATGTTTCAATGTGAAATGACTATCTTTCATGTACATAAGCAATCCACCCCCTACCCTGAGCCGCTTGGGTGTTTGTTGATTCTGGATTGATTGAATGAAGGCCAGCATTGATATTTGGCAGCCTTCTTTTGCATTCCCCAGAGAGTTGCACCGCCTTTGGGGCCCCTTATTATGCTCAGAGATTTCTATTGGGTTATGATTGTCACTGGTCTAAGTAGCCACTTTCCTAGCTTCATTTTTAGCACTTTTCCTCTTCTTATTCTTCTTCTTCTGCCTCTTCTTGTTTTTCTTGGAATGAGAGGTCACTGTTGTAGACTATGGCTCACCAGGTACCAACTACAATGTTTCATTCACTTCGCATTTGTCCCTTGGGAGCCGAGAAATTATCCCCTTCAACCTCAGTCTCACATTGTCATTTCAGCTCGGATATGTGGTACATCTGCCCTACTCATGGGGACAGGATTGCTGTCCTGCATATAGTGTGAAAAAGTTTCCTCTCTGGAGCTTATGTTTTCCAGTGAAGTAGGACTGTACTCGCCCATCTCCTGACCCCTTCTAGGGTGGGATTTTGTCTGCCAGTCCCGTCTACGCTCCAGGGCCTTGTCCATCATAAATGACTTTGATCCATTCAGGGTCAATCTTCATGGGAGTGATAGGTGCTGCTTCAACATATACAAAACCATATCCATTGGAGCCGTTTGTGAGTTGACCATTGTATCTTGTCATGCGCCTCATCAACCTCCCCTACCACCTTATACATCCAGCTTTAGCCAGAAACTCAGTCACAACACTATCATCTGCTGATTCAGGTAGTTCTTTAATTGTAACTTGAATTGAGTTCTGGTCAGCCATGGGCAACTTCAAACTGAAAGAATTATTCTCTTTGAACACAACTGTTAATCCTCTGATCATAAGCTTTGCCCTTGCTTCTTTACTGAGAAGATATATATACACCAGAGTGCACATACTCTCTGTACTGACCTCAAGTGTTTTGGAAGAATTTCATGTGTGCGACTGTGGTAGAGCTCCTCTCCTCTCCTCTTGGGGTTTGTCTATGACCTCCTCTTTTGTCAGGATTTCTCTCTCCATGATAACAATAGGTAGAACCGTCTCATTTGGGTCTTTTCATACCACAACCTTGCTCCAGGTCTCATTTTCCTTGACATCTGTTTTTGCATCGCTAGAGATAGCCACAACTGCCCGCAGCCATCTTAATTGTAGCGTTAATGTTTAAAGTAATTTGTTTAACATTGAAATGTATCAACACGACTGTTCAGCATTATTCAGTTGGTAAGTTTCTTACTTAACTAAAAATTGATGGATGGCTGATCCTCAAAACTATATTTGCTGGATTCAGTCTTCTCCAGCAGTTTAAGCTTCTTAGTTGGGCTGAATACAAGACGAAAGGAGATGTCAAAACAAAACAAAACTAAATATGGTCAATAAATCCAGGAAAATATATGAACAAAAAAGGCATCCAATAATTCACCTCCCCACGCTCCTAAGATTTATTTCCAAGCTGTCTCAGGAACCAAACCCTTTATTTATAGTCCTACTTCACTATTGCATTGGGCAGACACCAAAAAAAGCCTTCATTGAGAGGAAGGGAGGCTACTGTTGGTTTTTAACCAAATATGAAGTATACAGGCACCAAAAGCACATTAGGCTGCTCTTGTTCCATGCACATATGGGTAGTATGCTTCACGTCTGGATAGGTTCCATTAAAAAAAAAATACATTTTGATAGGTCTTACATATCCCTACCAGTGCTGCCTGAAATTAGCATGTTGGATTGTGTTTTTAAGAACACGCAAAAAATATTTCCAAACCCTCCCATCTGAGTGTAAGTGTGCTGATGTTAGAGAGGTACATTTCCAAACCTGGCGTTAGGGCTGGAAAATGCCAGTGCGCCCGTTTTTACATTACAAAATTGCAAACTAACATGTGTTTGACACTTAACACCAGCTGAAAATAGAGCCCTACATTTCTAAAAACACATTGACGTGCTAGGTTGGAGGGCCAATCCACTCCCCATGCCTTTCTAACCCTTGTTCAACCTTAGTGATATTGAAAGACTAAAAAAGCACCAAAACAAAAATTGAGATGCTGGGGAGAGGTTATTGTTTTTTCAGCCAAAATGGCTGCTGTGAAGAGGAAATGCACAATGTACAGTCACCAGACTGCCCGAATCTCCAACCCTGCTGCTTCTTTGATAAACCAAGTCAGACAGTCTGAAGGTGTCCTTGTGGAAACTGTTGTTAGAAGGCCCGATCATCATTGAGACAGAAAGCCTTAATTGAGAGCTGTCATCATTAGAGGAGAAAAACTGGCATACAGAGTGACTCCATGATGCCCTGTTTGGCTAGCAGGGAGCTGTGCTCTGCAGGATGTCACCGAAGTGGAAACATGCCCCATAATGCTCCCCTTTATCATGGCAGGCTGCTGCTCTCATGGGCACTGATGGAGGGAGCAGTGGATGATTCCTTGGGGGGGGGGTGCTGTGTGACACAAGAGCCTGAAATACTTGTAGCTGCTTTTTCTATATTGGCTTTCCCAGTTCGTCTCCGCGGAAGGCTGGAAGATACCACAAGACTTCACGATTTATGTTGTAAATTGAACACCTCCGCATCGTCACATAGATATACAGTGGTGGTTCATTGGTGTGGTAACAAGGACTCCATTTATGGTCCATGCTGTAAATGTTCTCAAATTATAACATCATTCAAATGTTTCTGTACAGTATGTGAGTATGATGTATCTCATCATTCAAACTTGTCTCAGAGCATTTCATATTATTCTGTACATAAATCCGAGACACTCCATTTGGTATGATATTTTACGTTTCGTATGGTATGTATACATTTGTCCATGTCCATCATCCATTTTGTATGATAAATTATGAATTAAATTTCGTATGATATGTTGCGAATTTGCAAAATGTACAATGTTAGAATAAAAAAAATGTATGATATATTCCAATTTCCAATTTGTTGTGGCTAAGTGGCTAATGCTAACGTTAGCTAGCTGGCTAACATTAGCAAGGCTAGGGGTTAGGGTTAGGCGAAGGGTTACCTAAAAGGGTTAGGGTTAGGGATATGGGAAGGGTTAGCTAACGTACCAAGTCGTTGCAAAGTAGCTAAAAAGTAGTAAGTTGTTGAAAAGTTGCTAATTAGCTAAAATCCAAAAGTTGTCCTCTTGTTTGCTAGACGTTCGTGTTGTACACCCACCCATCCACTCCGACCAACCACCCTCCTTTCCTTTTTCGCCTTAAGTAACCTTCTGTCTTATGTAACCATACCAAACATAACATTTCATACTAATTTGAGTGTCTTGGATTTACTTTTGCTATGTTATGTCTTGTCTATGAGACCAGGATGCATTATTACCTGCACTTAGCCAGATAAAACACATACACTTCTCTACCACCCTTCATTTTGAAAGCTTGAGACCCATTTTCAAATGCTGTGACATTTCACAAGAACGAATACTCTCTCTGGGAGTCAGGCAACGTCACTAATGCTGTTATAAAAGCCACTTTGAGCCCTTTGCAAATACCAAGGCAGACAAACATGTGCATCCAGATGCTGTGGGCATTTCATATGTTGATATTTAAAGGCGCAGGGAACACATAGAGGGGTGACAAGCAGATGGGGTGTAGGGACTATGGGTCGCAAGGTGACAGAACACACATGGTAACTGCCAGAATGACAAGGATTTGGTGAGTGGCCTCATAGAGAGGGCAACAGCTGATACCAAATGATAAGAAGGAATAATCCCAATCTGGTTACATTACTTGATATAGCTGTTGTTCAGACCTATTCTCCTATCCGAGGCAGATACTATTGTACTTGTTGATATACAATATTTGTTGTTAATCCTTGTTCTGCAGTTTATAATTCTGGTGTTTTCTATTGTCTCCCGAGACAGTTCCTGTTCTCTGACTTGTTGCTATGTCTGGTGTGGTGGTTGTGGTCTGTCCTGCTACCCGGGGCTGAGTTGGGCTGGCAGTAGAGTGGGATAATTCCCAGAGGCAGTGAAGGGGGACTGGAGTGTGGAGCGGTCTGTGACATTTCCTGCCTGTCAAGGTCTGTACTCGGAATCCACAGATTGTATACCTACCGCCGCCAGCTTTGGCTCCTCGACTCTGCACACTGTCACAACTCGTCTGACCATAAGCGAGTGGTTTGTGAACTGAAGCAGCCCCCCTGGTGGGAACCGGAGTAAACCCACTTCAGGTTCAAATAGAACAGGGGAAACGGGCATGTTGAGTGCACTCGTATGTGGGTGGCTTACCTGGGCCAGAGGGGAAATAAACTGAAATGAAGATACTTACATTATGTCCATCTGTGAGTAGTACAATGTATGATGAGATGATCTTTACGAGTCTGCACACGCCTTTGTGTTTGCAATATTGGCTTTTGATGGGAGACTTTATGTGACAGGATGGTTTAAAATTGTGCAAATGCAATGTCTTCCGTTGCTATATTGTATATAAACAGCAGCGGCAATAGAGGATGTCGTTTCCAAATATCATTAGGTTTCCCTATCAGGGGTGGCACTTTGGATTTGTGAAGGCTCTGAACCTCTTGGGAAGGATTACATGCAACACAGAGAACGATTTTGTAATACAAATATTTTGAGTAGCCAAGGACAGGGATGAATTTCAATACTAATGTGCAGAGGTCATGCTAACTTATGACGAGACATCCCCCGGGGAGCAAAACACAACATCAATTTTGTTTCAAGACATTTCCTTTTAGAAGTTTCTAGCTAGGCACTCAGCCCAACAGTCGAGTCGGAGGACTATCAATTAAATATACTAGCACAATAACTACAGTATCTGTACCTTTCTACACACTCCCTTACTCGCATGTCCACCTAAACCAGCATGTGGGGCTATGTAATAATGATCACACAACATGCAGGTAGGCTTCACTGTGTGAGAGTGTAGATAAGACATTAGTCTCGTCATGCAGTGGGAGAAGTCAGAGGAGAGCATACTCTCACTGAACAGCATGCTCACTATCTGGCTGGTACTTTATCAGAAAAGAGCAGAGGACTGGCTTGTGGTATAGTAGAACGAGAGAGAAAAACTGAGAGAGAGAGATAGAGCGAGATCATTTGTTTTTCCAAGCAGAGGGGGAGGCATCGGGATCTTCCATTAGGTAATTGTTGCCCTCCTGAAAACAGTAGGTTGTACACTGAATTTTCAGTAAATACGTCCTGTAGCTTCGAAGCTCCATATTACATGACACATTCAGAGCTAGAAATGAACCTATGACAATTGTCAGGGGGCTCAACTGTGGGACTAGCCATGGCCTAATTGTCTAATTGAATCGTAGAGGTTCACTGATGCTGTGTGTGTGTGTGTGTGTGTGTGTGTGTGTGTGTGTGTGTGTGTGTGTGTGTGTGTGTGTGTGTGTGTGTGTATGCACGTGTGGTGTGTGTGCGAACATTCGTTGCCGTGTGCTACTGTATTTGCATGGTAAATATATATATTTAATCGTTTGACACTGAATATTTTGTTAATTTAGTGCATTTTCCCATTTGTTTGATGGTGCACTAAATGTGTCCTCCCTACTTTATGTTAAATTTAACACATTCCCATTAGTTCTGGTTGGATTAGTCCCTGGCGGTGATGCTAATTTCATCATCTGTTGCTCCGTCGGGTTCCCGACCTCTTGCAGAGTCACAGGGAGGATGTAATTATAGGCACAATGCAAGCCACATATATTTTACTCTTTAGGTATTCAGTGCCCAAGACAGCACATTTCTACAAAATATAGTTGATTATAACTCCTGCAGGCAATTTGACCTCCCCATCTAACTCCACAATCAAAGTGAAAAGCATCATTATGTGATAAAGAGTATTGAGTTGCGAGAACGTTTCATTGCATTTATGTATAGTTATAATCTCTGGCTGTGTTACTTGAGTATCCCATTGAATTTTTTAAACTGAAGAAGCCGGGCCTCGAGCACTCATTTTTACTCTAACATTCTAATAAATACATTTTGCGTAAGGTATCGTAGAAATGATCCTTTGGTGGTTTTATGAAGGTCTTGGGTAACATCATATGAAAAATGAGTATTTCAAAGAACACAATACCATTTTCATAGGTTTATGTTATTGTAGGCTATCCGCTGCCACATGCACACGTGGGGGGCGCATGGAACATTGTATCGCAAATTTCTTCAACTTTGAGAGTTATTTGGCAATGGACAGGGTTTTGGAAACCTCAGAATCTGCTCTTTCTGATACTATATAGAAATCAACGTCTTACCTGTATGTGACTCCGTAGCAGTGGCGATTTTAGTATGTAAATCTTGGTGGGGCAAACAAAAAAAAGTGGGATGCATGCCAGCAAAGCCACTACACAAAACAACACTTGACAAACGGTGCCCACAAATGGTTAGCTCCTACTTAAAGCTTTCCCAACAGCAGAGTCCCAACACCTTACCACTGCAAAGCCTGGCTTTCAGCGGGGCCTTGTCTGGCAGCGAAACAGTTCATTCAACTTAATTTACTGCCTTTTCAAACTATAATTGATATGGCAGACTTGCTTAAAACCTGGATAGGGCTGACTACTGCCCCCTTTGGAGGAATTGCGTGCCCATATTAAACAGAAAAAAAATCTGTCCAAAATTGCTAATATATGCATATAATAATAATTATTGAATAGAAAACACTCTAAAGCTTCTAAAACCGTTCAAATTATGTCTGTATGTAAAGCAGAACTCTCAGGGCAGCCATTCTCCCAAACTCTCTCTTGTCATCAGAAAAGTTGGCCCAACTTTGACGTTATCGCCCCCACCCTTCCCAAGCAGCTACAGACCTGGGAACAGTTTCTATGTCTTCAGCGCGATGTCTGCTTTCAATGGGGCTTGCCATTGTGAGAATCGCGCGCCCACGAGACTTTTGGCGGGCTGAAACCTTCGGGTCGCGAAAAAACAAGTACTTTCATGCGCTTGTCGGCTCCAGAGCTCTCTTTCTTCCAGGATTGACCAAACGATGTCGGTGTTTCTGTTCGTGCTAAGGATTGTTTTCCACGTTTATAACATGCTAAAGCTTGATTCTGCACTTAGTTTGACCAGTTTAGTCAACATATAATATGTAATTTTGAAGTTTTGGTGCGCATCCACTAGAATTTTGGCTGCATTTCGACCGGAATTTGTCGCGTTTGATAACCTAAAGACACAGACTTCAAAACCAAACAATGTTTTTGGTAAGTATAACTCCTTCCAGGTCTTCTGATGGAAGAACATCAAAGGTAAGGGAATATTTATGTGGTAAATTTGGGTTTCTGTGGACTCCAAGATAGAGGAGACGTAATGCTAATTTCTGAGCGCCGTCTCATATTATAGCCTAGTGAACGAATTCTGTAACGTTAAAAATAAATGTAACACAGCGGTTGTATTAAGAAGAAGTGTATCTTTCTATCTATGTGTAGAACATGTATATTTAGTTAAAGTTTATGATGTGTATTGCTTGTTATCTGACGTTATCTGACGGAGCTATCATCATTTCTCCGGACATTTGAGTAGCATTTTTTGAACATGGCGTCATTGTAAACAGATTATTATTATTGAAAAAAACATAAATGTACTGTGTAACATGTTATATTACTGTCATCTGATGAAGATTTTCAAAAGGTTAGTGAATTATTTTTCTTTTAATCCTGCGTTTGTTGATTGCATATTTTGTTCAACTTGGCTATTCAAATTAGCTGTGTCTTTGGTGGTGGTTTGACATAAATATGTGCTATGTTTTCGCCGTAAAACATTTAAAAAATCTGACTTGCTGGGTAGATGAACAAGGTGTTTATCTTTCATTTGAGCTATTGGACTTGTTAATGTGTGGAGGTTAAATATTTCTAAGAATATTTTTGCGTTCCATTGCTGAACGTGGGAGGGTTCGTTCCCAAATGGGTACCATAACCCTCTTCTGGTTAAACAAATGTGGCTTCTACTGACAATTGAGATGTACAAACTTTGGCATAAGGGGACGACAAGCGGACAAGAGGCAATCAGTAATTTCGATTAAGACATTAATTAGCAAGCAACGACGAACGTAGTCAATATACAGTGGGGCAAAACAGTATTTAGTCAGCCACCAATTGTGCAAGTTCTCCCACTTAAAAAGATGAGAGGCCTGTAATTTTCATCATAGGTACACTTCAACTATGAAATCTTGCTCTTTTGTAGGTGACCAAATACTTATTTTCCACCATAATTTGCAAATAAATTCATTAAAAATCCTACAATATGATTTTCTGGATTTGTTTTTCTCATTTTGTCTGTCATAGTTGAAGTGTACCTATGATGAAAATTACAGGCCTCTCTCATCTTTTTAAGTGGGAGAACTTGCACAATTGGTGGCTGACTAAATACTTTTTTGCCCCACTGTTACTAAATGTTCAGCACTTCTGAAATGTACAGCGACATAATTCAGAACATGGGCCGTTCTTACAGTGTACTCCCGGTACACCAAGTCAGAACTTGGGGCATATAAACAGACAATGAAACCCGTACAATATTCTATTATTACATTTCTCTTAAACAGGTTATATAGGCTGTTTGTGCACCACCAAGATAGAACAGTAGGTCAAAATGAAGAGGTGAAAATAGACCAAATAATTAGGGTGAGGCACATTGAACGCTGTTTGGGTCTTTGCGTGTCAAAAAAGATACGTCATATAACACTATTTGACACGTCAAATAACACAATTCTATTATAGAATGTTGTGTGTGCTGAATTTGCACGCGCAGGCCAAGCACCACAACCACTATGTGTTTACAATGTCGTGTTGGTGAAAATAGACCAAATTATTAGGGTGAGGCATATTGGTTACTAACAGCTTACTACACAACATACACTTAGTATTACTTTCTTAGCTACGGTATACATTTCTCCCTTGCAAATTGCATCATTTACGCAGCAGCACACAATACATTTTTGGACTCATTCACGCCCTGATCTGTTTCACCTGTTCCTGTGATTGTCTCTACCCACTCCAGGTGTTGCTTATATTCCCCAGTGTATTTATCTCTGCGTTTCCTGTCTCTCTGTGCCAGTTCGTCTTGTATGTTAGTCAAGTCAACCACCGTGTTTTTCCCGTACACCTTTTGCTGTTCTCCTTTTGATAGTCTTCCCGGTTTTGACCCCTGCCTGACTCTGGACTACTGTCCCGCCTGCCTGATCATCCTGCCTGCCCTGACCTTGATGCTGCCTGCCCTGACCTCGATTCTGCCTGCCCTTCGGTACCTTTTGGACTCTGAACTGGTTTTTGATCCTTTTGCCTGTCCACGACCAGTCTCCTGCCTTACCTTATTGGATTAATGCATATTGTAAGACTCCAACCATCTTCCTCCTGTTTCTGCATCTGGGTCTCTCCTTGTGTCATGATAGACTCACCTTGTGAAGGTGGCGTAGCGGTCCTTCGTCGGCAAATTTTGTCATCAAAGAGTGGGATTCTCAGGATTTATGGTGCGAACTCTGGAAAAAAAACGCAGCTACTTCATTGAATAGCAGGCTAACGTTAGTGGTTTCTTTGCAACGCTTCCAGGTGGCCACTGATTCCTTCCAAACGACTCATTGTTTAATTTGCGATTTCCTACTTGTTGTGTAATCTTAATGTACAATGGTCGTTGAGCACCGATAAGTTTTATCTATAATTTCTCTTCATATCACAATTAAAAATGATTTGCCAGTAGATGGTCGACATGATGACAATTGATGAAGACTGCTAGCTAAGACTCTGAAAGTAAGATGTTGACATGATCATTCCAATCAAAGCTACTGTAGATAAAATGTGATTTAATGTCATTCTATCTGTGGCCAATTACCTTGAGCCTTCTTGGATGGGCACTTCTAATATAACTCTATGGCCCAGCCCAAGGGGCTAACATTTTCAAGCTCTAACCTTAGAATTGGTGATGACGTACTGTCCCATGAGTGACAGAAAACTGAGCCAAACATGACAGAAAACTGAGCCAATCAGGTGCAATGCTCTGTATTTTCTGCTGGCTAGCCCCACCACCACAGAAAGCACTGAGCTAGGCTGAAACACCTGCATTTTGGAGCTGCCTTACTCAAGAAAGCAAAAAAGAAACCATGTTTGTATGCAGCTTTATTAACTCAATAAAAACATTTTTTACATTGTTTGCAAACTGATATGTGACATGTAATAATGCCAAAATAACAAGCAAAACAGGCAAGCCCCCCCCCAAAGAAACCTGAAAGAAAGTGTGGGGCTCTGTCCCGAATGACGAGTCGCCACTGCTCTGTAGGAGGAATTGAAAAAGTCACTTTTTGGCACTATGGGAAGAAAATGACATGTCCTCTTAAAACTGCTTATAAAACAAATTATGTTTGTGATATCAAAATTCTTACAACATACATGTGTTAAATAGACCTATTCAGGAAATGTCGAGGACCGACGAGGGCATTTCTTTAACCCTCTTGTTGTGTTCGTTTCATGTTTCAATTCATTCTGTGTTCCTGGTCCAAAATGACCACCCTATTTATAGCTGATTATAAATACATAATAATACATATATTATCACCTAATGTTGTGTTCTTTTTATCAACTTAAGTTCTTGTGAACATTACACGTCTTGAGCTTCTATTTATTGCCTGTAGGCCTCATTGACCCGAGATCATAAAACTCTTTCTTAAATGTAAAAAAATATATAATGTATGAATTATTTTGACTACAACAAGTACTAAGATGAAACATATTGTGCTATTTATCAGACTACTTTGTGTCAAAGTTTAACAAGGACTCGCTCCTCCTCGCCAGTGTCATGATGTCATAAGGTGAATGCACCAATTTGTAAGTCGCTCTGGATAAGAGCGTCTGCTAAATGACTTAAATGTAAATGTAATGATCAAAGATATGATCAAGAGCCTCACATACAGTATATCGTTTGGTCATTGTGCTGCCACAGAAAGAATTGTGAGCAAGTCCTCAAAAAAGCTTTATATACCAGAGCTGCGAGATAAGTTCTATATATTATTGAAACAATGTTGAGATTGTTTGTGAGAATGACAACAGGTGTGGTTCCCGTGGGGAAAGAGTCTATTGGGGAAAGGTTCCCGTGGGGGTTGCCATGGAAGCCAAGAAGGGGAGTGAGGTGTGTGTGGTGTGTATGTGTGTGTGTGTGTGTGTGTGTGTGTGTGTGTGTGTGTGTGTGTGTGTGTGTGTGTGTGTGTGTGTGTGTGTGTGCGCATGTGGGGGTCTGGGAGAGGAAGTGTGTCCATCTGATGAATAGGCATGTGCCTGAACTCAATTTTATACACTAATTGTAGTTTTTTGTCCGGGAACACCACAGGTGTACAAAAGTTAAATAAAACACCCAAAATTTTATGAAAATCATCAAAATGTATTTTGTGTGTTCAGATGACTTGTGTGGACAAAGTCATGGAACCTTATGACAATCAGATGAAATTAACGTCATTTTTCAGAGAAAAAAATGTGTAAACCGGTCGGAACAGAGCAGGAGGGTTAAAAATGGCAGAGATTTTCACGTTTAATTCATATTGATTTAAAATGACTAATTTGTCTCTTCTAGTGTTAATGTACTAAAGAGACGTAATCCTCTCTGAGATGCTTTTCGACTCCAGGCATTAGATACACTACCATCCATACATGTGGTATGATGGCTCTTATCTTGGAATTGCACCAAACTAACAAAATACGAAGTCTGCAAGAGAGAAAGAGAAGGGGAAAGATGGACAGAGAGAAAGAACATTATTTTATAACAAAGGGTGTCTTCCAAAGGGTATTAACAAAGGGTGTCTTCCATAGGATAATGGCAGACTCAGGTTGTACAGTGAGATTCCAGTGAACAGAATTGAGCTGTAAATACATCCTGTGGCTTCCAAACTCCACATTACATGACACCCTGAGAGCTAGAAATGAACCTCTGACAATGGTCACGGGGCTGAACTGTGGGGCTAGCCCTTGGCCAAATAGTCTAATTGAATCGTAGAGGTTCAATGGTGCTGCGTGTAAGTGTGTGCGTGCGGTGTGTGTGTGTGTGTGTGTGCGCACGTTCATGGTGTAGATATGTATTTAATCTTTTGACACAGACTTTTTTTTGTTCATTTTGTCAATTTTCCCATTTGTTTGATAGTGCACTAAATGTGTCCTCCCTACTTTACGTTAAATGTAACAAATTCCCATTAGTTCTGGTTGGATTAGTCCCTGGCGGTGATGCTAATTTCATCATCTGTTGCACTGAACGGGTTCCCGACCTCTTGCAGAGTCAGTGGGAGCATACAATTCTAGGCACAGTGCAAACCACATATATTCTACTCTTTAGGTATTCATTGCTCCAGACAACACATTTCTACAACATATAATTTACAAATAATTGATTATAACTCCTGCAGGCAATTTGACCTCCCCGTTGGACCTTCTAACTCAACAATCAAAGTAAAGAACATGATTATGTGACAAAGAGTACTGAGTTTCAAGAACGTTTCAGTGCATTGATTTCTAGTTATATACTCTTCTTGTGTTGCTGGCGTTTATGATGCCGATGAACAGTCTCTTGCTTGTGTTACCCATTTCGCAGGGAAATGAGGCAAAAGATGTGGAGATTTTTGATTACATTTGTATGTCAATCATAGGACTCGGCTTTCCAGATTGTCTTACGAGTCAAATTTGTCTCTACCATGTCTATTGGTGTATGCACTTTATTGGCAATCAACTGAAATAGTGTGAGATTGTTTTTAACACTATGGAAGCCAGGCTTTAGAGCATTAATTTTTACTTGAACATTCTAACAGTCTAATAAATACATTTCAAATAAGGTATTGAAAAAATAATCCTTTCAGTTTCAGAGTTATTTGACAATCGTAAGGGTTTTGGAAACCTAAGAATCTGCTCTTTCTAATACTACACTGAACAAAAATATAAGCGCAACATTTAAAGTGTTGGTTCCATGTTTCATGAGCTGAAATCAAAGATCCCTGAAATGTTCCATACACACAAAAAAACGTATTTCTCTCGAATTTTGTGCACAAGTTGGTTTACATCTGTGTTAGAGAGCATTACTTCTTTGCCAAGATAATCCATCTACTTGACAGGTTTGGCATGTCAAGAATATGATTAAACAGCATGATCATTAGACATATGCACCTTGTGCTGGGGACAAAAAAAAAGCGGCCATTCTAAAACGTGCAGTTTTTTCACACAACCCAATGCCACTGCAGGAATGTCCACCAAAACTCTTGCCAGAGAAGTGGAGGCCAACATCGGTTGTGGTCTCTGGCCTCACAACCGCGGACCACGTGTATGGCAATGTGTGGGCGAGTGGTTTTCTGATGTCAATGTTGTGAACAGAGTGCCCCATGGTGGCGGTGTGGTTATGGTATGGGCAGGTATAAGCTATAGACAACGAACACAATTGCATTTTATTGATGGCAATTTGAATGCGAACGAGATATCGTGACGAGATCCTGAGACCCATTGTTGTGCCATTCATCCGCCGCCATTACCTCATGTTTCAGCATGATAATGCTCGGCCCCATGTCGCAAGGATCTGTACATAATTACTGGAAGCTGAACATGTCACAGTTCTTCCATGGCCTGCATACTCATTAGACATGTCACCCATTGAGATGTGGATCGACGTGTACGACAGCGTGTTCCAGTTCCCGACAATATCCAGCAACTTCACAAAGCCATTGAATAGGAGTAGAACAACATTCCACAGGCCACAACCAACAGCCTGATCAACTCTACGGAAAGGAGATGTGTCGCACTGCATGAGGCAAATGTTGGTCACACCAGATACTGACTGGTTTTCTGATCCACGCCACTACCTTGTTTTTAAGGTATCTGCGACCAACAAATGTGTACACTGTATGTATTCCCAATTATGTGAAATCCATAGACTAGGGCCTAATGATTGTATTTCAAATTACTAATTTCCTTATGTGAACTGTAACTCAGTAAAATCTTTGAAATTGTTACATGTTGTTTTTATATTTTGGTTTAGGCTTATTTACAGTGATGCAGACATTGAAAGAGAAAGCCCTGTATCACACTAAAGGGACCTCTCCGGAGCGCAGGCACACTTTTTTCTCTCGTACACCTAAGGATAAGTTATTTTTTTCTCCATAGATCCTTTCCTTTCCTCTACTGTACTCTCTGAGATTGTGTAACACATGACAATGTCTTCTTGGTGTAATGACGTCTTTGTGACTCTGTCTATTAGTCAAGTCTCTGCATCACATACTATTTACAGTCCTCAGTCATTTGACATTATATCAAATTGCTAATGACTAACATGATTCGTGTTAGCGCTTTTCTTAAGGACATAGGAGTGTGAAAACATGTTCTCTTATCTGTTAGAGCTGAGATCTTGGTCCAAACAATGAGACTGTGTGTTTATTATCTTGGCTCTGAGTTGTACTGGCATTTACTTGCCTGTCAGTAATAAGCCAATGATGGCTGTCTAATGTTTAGATTATCTTATGCTATCCTTATGACAGGGAAATCCTTCATATTAAGCACATGCTTGTTTGGTTTGGTAGAAGATAGATTATTAACCTTTTCTGCTTACACATATTGTATATATATTTTAGATGTAATGAAATTAGAGCACAATTTAACACACACTCCAATGTTCATCAATTTCCTCTGTCAGCTGCAGAATCAGTTTTAGAGACTGCTGGAGAGCGGACTCACAAGGCAATCAATAACTTAAATCAACCAGTCGACTGAAAACAACCAAAAGAAAGATCATATCCCTCCATACTGGACTTGCGCATCAGTTTGAAAGATTGTTTGCCATTCCCTGTCCCTTTCTATTCACTTTTGAGTAGGAGAATTTGAGATGAGAAATGTACTCTGGTATATAATAGCTCCAACTCGTCACTGTCTTGATGGAGGTGCTCGGCCTGACTGCCAATGAGTGCCTGGGTGGGGATGACTCACTAGAAATGACAGCTCAGAGGAAGACAGCAAATAGAATTTGTAAATGTTTGCTGGTAAATATCTTGTGGCAACTGGCGAGGTGCCTTTTTATGATGAGAAGACTTGGATTGATTGAGAGTGAACTATTATCCCGAGGAAATGTATGAAAATAACATCATGGTATTACATGAGTGTATTCTCATGTGGCAGTAGTGTAATAGTGTGAAACAGTGTAATTATTGTTCATAGTTTTAGAGGCAATATAGGTGGCTGGTTGCCAGAATATCAATAGTGGTGGAAGTCAATAATCTTTGCGAAAATATTTGTGCAAAGTTTCAAAGATACACTACATGGCCAAAAGTATGTGGTCAAACATCTCATTCTAAAAATCATGGGAATTGATATGGAGTCGGTACCCCTTTTGCTGTATTAACAACCTCCACTCTCACGGGAAGGCTTTCCACTAGATGTTGGAACATTGCTGCAGGAACTTGTTTCCATTCAGCCACGAGAGCAATAGTGAGGTCGGGCAATGATGTTGGGCATTTAGGCCTGGCTTGCAGCCGGCGTTCCAATTCCTCCCAAAGGTGTTTGATGTGGTTGAGGTCAAGGGCTCTGTGCAGGCCAGTCAAGTTCCTCTACACCGATCTCGACAAACAGTTTTCTGCGTGGATCTTGCTTTGTACACGGGGGAATTGTCATGCCGAAGCAGGAAAGAGCCTTCCCCAAACTGTTGACAAAAAGGTTGGAAGCACAGAATTGTCTACATTGTCATTGTATGCTGTAGCGTTCAGATTTCCCTTCACTAGAACTAAGGGGTCTAGCCCAAACCATGAAAAACATCTCCACACCATTATTCCTCCTCCACCAAACTTTGCCGTTTGCACTATGCATTGGGGCAGGTAGCATTCTCCTGGCATCTGCCAAACCCAGATTTGTCTGTCGGACTGCCAGATGGTGAAGCGTGAATCATCACTCCAGAGAACGCGCTTCCACTGGTCCAGAGTCCAATGGCGGCGACCTTTAAAACCACTCTGACGCTTGGCATTGCACATGGTGATCTTAGGCTTGTGTTAGGCTGCTCAGCTAATGAAATCCATTTCATGAAGCTCCCAACGAACAGTTATTGTACTGGCGTTGTTTCCAGATGCAGTGTGGAACTCGGTAGTGAGTGTTGCATGTCCCGTTTTGTGAGCTTGAGTGGCCTTCCACTTAACGGCTGAGCCGTTATGCTCCTAGACGTTTGCTTTTCACAATAACAGCACTTACAGTTGACCGGGGCAGCTCTAGCAGTGCTGCAATTTGACGAACTGACTTGTTGAAAAGGTGGCATCCTATGACATTGCAACGTTGAAAATCACTGAGCTCTTCAGTACGGGCCATTCTCCTGCCAATGTTTATTTATGGAGTTTGCATGGCTGTGTGCTCGATTTTATACACCCGTCAGTAACGGTTGTGGCTGAAATAGCTGAATGCACTATTTTGAAGGGGTGTCCACATACTTTTGCCCATGCGGTGTATATTGGAATAATCTAGAACATCATTCTAAATAATTAATGAATAGGAGAACGAATCATGTTACATTGAGATTTACTGTGCAGAGAGGGTGCCAGGACTATATGCAAATACTACCATAACTATGTTTCTTGGCAGGAGAAGAGAAATCCAATAAAAACTCTGCATTAATCTGTACACCTTAGACCTTTACACATGGCCTTTCCCCAGACTTCAAAGACATCCCCAATAGGAAGATTATTTTTAGAAAACGCCTCTAGCTAGCACTGTGCCTGAGAACAGTGGCAGTTGAGGTGAGAGAAGAAAAAAAAACAAGGAAAGAGAGAGAAGAAATGGAGGTGAAAAGGTGTGAAGGGAGGGGTGGAGGGATATGCACCAGTGGGCTCCCCAGGGCTGGTTTAATTACCTGGGGGGAGTTCACAGTGGGACAGTCATATGTTCAGACACTCAGGTGTGACTGTCTTGTTTTCTTTAAAAGCTTTGCACCTTCTGGGCTGTCTAAAACATTGTGCAGCAAGCTGTGCATACACATCACCAAAAAGAATGTCTGACGGGAATTGTGTGGGCCTTGAGATGAATCTGTCACCTTGGTTCAATACTCCATATCCCATTTATAGATATTTTTTATGGAGATTTGACTTTATCTCAGCATCAATTACTACGGTATATGTTATTAATTATTTTATAATAAAGGCAGGTAGATGGCAATGCAATGAATTGGAAGAAGATAATGCCTATTTTCTATTTCTCTCCTGTTATTATTCTGTCATGGTAGAGATGTGCTTAGCTGGGAAAAGACAACATATTGATAGTTAAACACATACTTCAACCAAGGAATCATCCAATTCTATATGTCAAGTCAAACACACTCTCCCTACTCTCTCTCTCTCATACTTTCACCTCCTTCTCACCAATGCTCATGTTGATCTATGATTCCTATCCCAGAGTGCTTTGCTGACCTAAAAATACCCCTCTATTGTGACCAGATGTCTGCAGGGTAGTGCAGATTTAAAGGGGACCTTCTCCATCGTGAGAGAGCCGTCATGCTTACAGTGGCAAGACGAGCCTTGCTGTGGACACAATGCACTAGCAGAAAATTACCAATATATCCTTCTCCAACACACGCGGGCAGGCGTGGGCTGTAATTCCTCCTGAGTGGTCGGTTGTCAAAACGAGAGGGGTTGAGTGGTTGAAATGGAGACGTACAAAATAAAAACCTGGCCAAAGTGAAAGTATTACACAGTGGCTGAGTACAAGAGAGGATGCAGCAAAATACTTTGGGATTTGAAGTGTTGCTTCTTCTCAGGCAGTATCAAAACAAGGGGAAAGCAACACAGAGAGCCGTAATGTTTTGTAAATGTACAGTATGTATACAGGTTGCAGGTGCCTTAACTATCTGCTGTAAGAAAAATCCGTAGTGTCCTATATCCTGTTTGTATTTCAGGCAACATAATTATACGTTGTCTCTTGTGTCTTCATTAGTACCGGTGAACATGATGTGCTGGACTATTGTGACAAGCTTGTCAGGCAAGATCCAGATGATGGTCCTGTAGAATACCGTACATCTGGTGTCTTGTTCTAACAAAAGGCCATATCTGACCGACCTGCTCGATTCGGTCTTATGTAGCAAAATTGGATATTGTGGTTTTTTACATTGGATAAAAGTAGAGACTCAGAGCTAGAAATGTGTATATCATACACTACAGTTGAGGAACAATGTGAAAGTTATTCTGCTTTGAAAGTTGATAACTTCTAACATCACTTTTGAGAAAACGGCCCTTGAATTTTTGGTAAACCTACTGGAGAGCTCTTCTTTGTCTAGACCCATTCAGAATTGTTCACATCCTCTTAAAGCACCGAAATGCAATTTGTTTCAGGAAACTAGGCATTTGTTGTGCGTCACCACTTCACAGCAGAGCCATTTCAACGTAAACTTTATTTTTTGTTCAAAATGCATTTTTTGGCAGAAGTGCCTTCTGGAACGTGTGAACTTTCATGTGCTATTTAAATTTGATCGATTATTTATGTTTTAGGATACCTGAGGTTGGATTAGGAAAGTTGTTTGAAATGTTTGGACCAAGTTTATAGGTAATTTATTAGATAATTTGTAGTCATTTTGGGCAAGTTGGAAAGGGTGTATTTCTGAATCAAACGCGCCAAATAAATTGACATTTTGGGGATATAAAGAAGGAATTTATCGAACAAAAGGACCATTTGTGATGTTTCTGGGACATTTTGGAGTGCCAACAGAAGAACATCTTCAAAGGTAAGGCATTAATTATATCGTTATTTCTGACTTTCGTGTCACACCTCCCTGGCTGAAATATGTTTGTCATGCATTTGTATGATGGGGCGCTGTCCTCAGATAATCGCATGGTTTGCTTTCGCCGCAAAGCCTTTTTGAAATCTGACACGGCGGCTGGATTAACAAGAAGTTTCACTTTATTTTGATGTATTACACTTGTGATTTTATGAAAGTTAAATATTTCTAATAATTTAATTTGAATTTCGCACTCTGCAATTTCATCGGATGTTGTCGAGATGTTCCGCTAGCGGAACGTCTAGCCGTAACAGTTAAGTTTAAGCCCCACAAATCTCTTAAAAGGATTCACATGTGAGGCCATGTACTAATCAACCAAAGATTTCAAGACTGAAGGCTGGTTTTACGCTATGGTGTGTTTGTAAATTCAATCTGGAGTGCCAGAATGCGCTCAGAGTGCACTCTAGGTGTTCATAAACTCAGAGCTTTGTCAGCTTGTCCGTTTGTAAATTCAGAGCGCACACTGGATGCTCTGGTCAAGGAGTAGGGTTGACTCAAGCATTCTGACCTAACAACAGCAGTCAAGCACCCAAGCTAACTGGCTACTTACAGACACAAATGAGACAGCTCACTCTGACCATTTTACTTCCCCTAGCAGACATGGTTAGGATGTTTTTATGTTATCTAGAGCTTTGGTGACTGTGCTGCTGACAACAATTTAATTATGCTTTTTTGTCAACATTCACTGACAGTTATTCTGCTCTCTGGCACACTCAGACGAGAGTGCTCTGAAATCGGAGTAGATAGCCAGAGCAAATTTACTAGCTACGTCTATCGACAGTTGTCACAGTGACATCATGAACGTTCTATTGAAATTAGTCTTTTGTGTCGGCATGTTTAGACAATGAACCATATTCCAAACTCATAATGTTACTACCCTGCATGAACATGCAGGTAGCTAAACTATCAGGTTCAATGCTAGCTAGGCTCTGAGATACAAATAATAGTACTACACAGATCATACATGTAATGTTAGCTAGCGAGCCAGCCAGCTAACATTAGCTAGATAGCTAACAGTATGCTTTAACTTGAAATTAAAACGACATATTGACTAAATGTGTAACATCTGAAAATGTAGACTCTCTTACCCATATACATGGATAGACACTTCTCCCTCTCTGTCACAGAGGCCATATTTGCCCTTAGTTTGAAGATGAAATTCGGAGACAGGTGTTTTATACAATTGCCGTCTGTTTGTTCTCTTTTTGACTCTCTCTGCATATTTGCAATCAAACGGCAGAATTTTCTCCATCTCCTATCATACTCTAATTTCATTAGGCATTCCATTGATTTCAAAACTCAATCTTACAGAAATTGGAGAGCAACACTTTTGCATTTCGACTACGTGATATCTTTCAAAAACGCTGCGTTAGAAAGGATTACCTACAGTTACTGACCAGCTTATGGTATAGACAGAAGCGTGCTACATGGCAGACCAATATGAACTCATCTCCCGGCATGTCCACCCCACCTGTATTATCTCAGCCAGTCATGGCTCGTAATATAACAAATGTATTTGTATTTACAGATGGCATACACGTTTATTATTAATAACATCTTTTGGTGCATGAACAGCTAGCGGGACACCTACGACAACATCCGGTGAAATTGCAAAGCGCGAAATTCAAAACACAAAAATCGTAATATTAAATGTTCACGAAAATACAAGTGTCATACTCCTTGTTAATCCAATCGCATTGTCAGATTTCAAAAAGGCTTTAAGGCGAAATCATACCATGCGATTGTATGAGAACAGCCCCCCACACCAAAAAACTTTTTCAACCATCACAAGATCACAAATAGCGATAAAAAAATCACTAACCTTTGAAGATCTTCCTCTGTTTGCAATCCCAAGGGTCCCAGCTACACAATGAAAGGTCATTTTGTTCAATATAGTTCTTATTTATATCCAAAAAAGTCTGTTTAGTTGGCGCCTTTGATTTCAGTAATCCACTCGTTCAACAGGCATACAAACAAATCCAAAAAGTCACCGTTAAAGTTCATCCACACAAGTCAAACAATGTTTCTAATTAATCCTCAGGTACTCTAATATCTAAATAAATTATTATATTATGTTCAATAGGGAAGATAAATAACGAAGAGCGCGCACCTCATTTTCGCGCCAACAAGACTACTTTTCTAATGAGACACCTTGTAGTTCTTCCAACTACTTGCTGATTTTTCAAAAAACAAGCCTGAAAATATTTCTAAAGACTGTTGACATCTAGTGGAAGCCATAGGAACTGCAATCTGGGTCCTATCTATTTGTATTTCCCAAAGGCTAGCACTGAAATGGCCTGTGACCTAAAAAAATTATAATTCCGGATAGATTTTCCTCGGCTTTTCGCCTGCCATATCAGTTCTGTTAAACTCACAGACATTATTTTAACTTCTTAAGGTATAGGGGGCAGCATTTTCACTTTTGGATAAACAGCGTGCCCAATTTCAACCTCCTGCTACTCATGCCAAGAATATAAGATATGCATATTATTAGTAGATTTGGATAGAAAACACTCGGAAGTTTCTGAAACGGTTTGAATCATGTCTGTGAGTATAACAGAATTTATGTAGCAGGCAAAACCCAGAGGACAAACCGTTCAGATTTTTTTTTAGGTCTCTTTCTGTTCATTGAGGTCTCATTGGGAAACGATATTTCTTATGAAATTGTTTTCAGTTCCTACCGCTTCCACTGGATGTCACCAGTATTTGGAATTTGGTTGAGTTTATTCTTTTGCGCAATGAAGAAGTTGTATTACAAAAGTAGTTTGAAATGTTTTGGCAATGTTTACAGGCCACTATTGAAATATTTTGCTCTATTTGGAAGCTGTTTTTTTTCTGGATCAAACGCGCCAAATAAATGGACATTTTGGATATTTATGGACGGAATTAAGCAAACAAAAGGACCAATTGTGATGTTTATAGGACATATTGGAGTGCCAACAAAAGAAGCTCATCAAAGGTAAGGCATGTTTTATATTTTCTTTCTGCGTTTTGTGTAGCACCTGCAGGGTTGAAATATGCTACCCTCTTTGTTTACTGTTGTGCTTTCACCGAAAAGCCTTTTAAAAATCTGACACATTGACTGGATTCACAACGAGTGTTGCTTTAATTTCGTGTCTTACATGTGTGATTTAAGGAAAATTGGATTTTTATAGGAATTTATTTAAATTTGCCGCTTTTGGCCAAGTGGGACGCAAGCGTCCCCTATACCATAAGAAGTTATTAACAGTTTTAGAGACTGAGTGGTTTCTATCCAATGGTACCAAGTATATGCATATCCTAGCTTCTTGGCCTGAGTAACAGGCAGTTTACTTTGGGCACGCCAGTCATCCGAAATTCCGAACAAAAAACAAAACAGGGTTAAGGTAATTTCTTCTCCATACATGTCCATATGATTCTGCCTCTTAGAACTGAGGGCGATGTTTGCATTGCTCCACCTGAGCACTGGTCTGACACTGATCTAAACCCATAACTGCACGTCGGTCAGGAAGAAGCAGGGGTTTCTTTGCTTTCCCCAGCAGTTAGCAGCTGCGTCCCTGTCAGAACACACTGGCATCCATGATAAATGACACCATGGGAACGTGAAAGGCCGGGACCATGACTCACAGGCCTTTGTCTAGCATGCCATTCTGATGTTGATTGCTGTGGATTTGGATGGGAACGCTCACCTCAGGGCAAATAAGACAGGGCCACAGAGAATACAACTGGGAGGCTGAGTGTAACTGTAAGAGCCATTTTATATATGTAAAATGACATGTATAGAATATGTTTTGGTAAACATTTTATTGCTTAGAATTATATAGAAACAGTCACTGTTTTTTAATGGTTTATGTTAATATAGAAATTCAAATTGTATTGCTATTGTGACACCTGTTGACACCCTTTTGGGTTAGGACAGCATTTAAAGGGTTAAACCTAAGATGACCGCAATGTAGACAATTGGAACAGGTGTTTAAGCCTGAATAGAAGACGCCAAGGAGTTACAGTTTTCAACCACAGTTTTCAACCACCATAACAAAACAAATATTAATTTATCATCCTGGAACTGTGTGACAACCCGGACAATTATTTATGGGCAACAAATATAATTTAGCTACAACTCTCAATGGGGAAATGCATTGAAACCAACCCTGTAAAGGCGTCTGTAGAAGTGGCCTAGTTAAAATGTTGGGACATTGTTTAAAGCAACCACAGTACTACAGTACTCTTCAGTTAATAAAAAAAAAACTTTAGCTTTGCTGGATGTGCTCCTAATGCAAGTCAGCCCTGTTCACTGTTTATATGCATTATATGAACAACATTCTGGGTTAGATTAATCAATGCTCCATTACTATGCAATTATTATTTGCATAATATTAAAACATACAGCGACTTCATTAGTTCAGGAGGCGATAGATATTGACGCTCCTACCCTTCAAATATTATTTTTGTTTGAACTCCAACAGTGGTATTGCTGAAAGGGATTGTTTACCCATTGTGTGCTTCAAAGTGCAACGTGCAGCAATTGCACATTATATCCACAGGGAAACAAGCAAATGCTCAAAAACAGACATACATTCAGGTCCATAATTATTGGCAGCCTTGATAAAGATGAGCAAAAACTACAGTACAAAATAAATAATACATAGCTACTGTCTGCTCCCCCAAAAATGGGAAATTATGTTATTTTATACTAATACAAAGAGATTTTGTTTAAAAAGTCATAAAGACATCTCAATAAGATAGGGCAAAAAAATATTGGCACCCCTGTTTTCAATACACTATCACCCTTCCCTTGCGAGGTTAATGACACTGAGCCTTTTTCTAAAATGTTTATGAGATTGGTGCACATTGGGGGGGATATTCTACCATTCCTCAATACAGAAAATGTCCAGATCCTTGATATCCTTCGTCAGCTCTTATGGACTGCACTCTTCTATTCAAAATGGAAAACGTATCATACTGTGACACTTAGTTATATATCTTGAAAACTTGATTGCTGACATGAAAGCAATTTGGGTCTGTACTGTTTCAACAGTGGACTAATGAAACAAATACCAAAATATAGTTTTTGAGAGGTAGTTTCCTTTAAGAGCTGCTCAATTTAACATGCCAGAGGGGGTAGCTAGGACTCTGAGGCAACCAGTGGTGTAAAGTACTTAAATAAAAAATACTTTAAAGTACTACTTAAGTCGTTTTGTAGGGTATCTGTACTTGACTATTTATGTTTTTGACAACTTTTACTTTATCTTCACTACATTCCTAAAGAAAATATTACTCCAAACATTTTCCCTGACCACACAAAGTGCTCATTACATTTTGAATGCTTAGCAGGACAGGAAAATTGTCAAATTCACCCACTTATCAAGAGAACACTTGGTCATCCCTACTGCCTCTGGCCTGGCGGACTCACTAAACACATAGTGGGGCAAAAAAAGTATTTAGTCAGCCACCAATTGTGCAAGTTCTCCCACTTAAAAAGATGAGAGAGGCCTGTAAATTCCATCATAGGTACACTTCAACTATGACAGACAAAATGCTTTTTTTTTGTGGAAATTCACATTGTAGGATTTTTAATGAATTTATTTGCAAAATAAGTATTTGGTCACCTACAAACAAGCAAGATTTCTGGCTCTCACACACCTGTAACTTCTTTAAGAGGCTCCTCTGTCCTCCACTCGTTACCTGTATTAATGGCACCTGTTTGAACTTGTTATCAGTATAAAAGACACCTGTCCACAACCTCAAACAGTCACACTCCAAACTCTACTATGGCCAAGACCAAAGAGCTGTCAAAGGACACCAGAAACAAAATTGTAGACCTGCACCAGGCTGGGAAGACTGAATCTGCAATAGGTAAGCAGCTTGGTTTGAAGAAATCCACTGTGGGAGCAATTATTAGGAAATGGAAGACATACAAGACCACTGATAATCTCCCTCGATCTGAGGCTCCACGCAAGATCTCACCCCGTGGGGTCAAAATGATCACAAGAACGGTGAGCAAAAATCCCAGAACCACACGGGGGGACCTAGTGAATGACCTGCAGAGAGCTGGGACCAAAGTAACAAAGCCTACCATCAGTAACATACTACGCCGCCAGGGACTCAAATCCTGCAGTGCCAGACGTGTCCCCCCTGCTTAAGCCAGTACATGTCCAGGCCCGTCTGAAGTTTGCTAGAGAGCATTTGGATGATCCAGAAGAAGATTGGGAGAATGTCATATGGTCAGATCAAATCGAAATATAACTTTTTGGTAAAAACTCAACTCGCCGTGTTTGGAGGACCAAGAATGCTGAGTTGCATCCAAAGAACACCATACCTACTGTGAAGCATGGGGGTTGAAACATCATGGGTTGGGGCTGTTTTTCTGCAAAGGGACCAGGACGACTGATCCGTGTAAAGGAAAGAATGAATGGGGCCATGTATCGTGAGATTTTGAGTGAAAACCTCCTTCCATCAGCAAGGGCATTGAAGATGAAACGTGGCTGGGTCTTTCAGCATGACAATGATCTCAAACACACTGCCCGGGCAACGAAGGAGTGGCTTCATAAGAAGCATTTCAAGGTCCTGGAGTGGCCTAGCCAGTCTCCAGATCTCAACCCCATAGAACATCTTTGGAGGGAGTTGAAAGTCCGTGTTGCCCAGCAACAGCCCCAAAACATCACTGCTCTAGAGGAGATCTGCATGGAGGAATGGGCCAAAATACCAGCAACAGTGTGTGAAAACCTTGTGAAGACTTACAGAAAACGTTTGACCTCTGTCATTGCCAACAAAGGGTATATAACAAAGTATTTAGATAAACTTTTGTTATTGACCAAATACTTATTTTCCACCATAATTTGCAAATCAATTCATTAAAAATCCTACAATGTGATTTTCTGGATTTTTTTTCTCGTTTTATCTGTCATAGTTGAAGTGTACCTATTAGGAAAATTACAGGCCTCTCTCATCTTTTTAAGTGGGTGAACTTGCACAATTGGTGGCTGGCTAAATACTTGTTTGCCCCACTGTATGCATGTCTGAGTTTTGGAGTGTGCCCCTGGCTATATGTAAATGTTTTAAACAAGAAAATGGTGCTGTCTGCTTTGCTTAATATAAGGAATGTTTAATGATTTATACATTTACTTTTGATACTTTAAGTATATTTAAAACCTTGGACTTTTACTCAAGTAGTATTTTACTGGTTGACTTTCACTTTTAGTTGAGCAACTTTCTATTAAAGTATCTATACTTTTATAGATACTATAAAGTACACAATGTACTGTGTAGGCTGGATAATATTAACTGTATAAACTGGCTGTTTGTAAAATGTTACATGAACTGAAGTTGTTCAAAATAGTTATGTTTGATTGTCTTTGGAGGTAAAACTAGCTGTCATTTAAAATAGCTTGGCTTCGATGGCATGCAGCTAAACAATCAACACAAAATGGCTGAAGTCGATATGTGGGTGTAATGAGGAAGTCCGGCTCTAATCTATTGTATCTGTCAATTTGACAATTTGACTACGAATATAGGATTTAAATTTGCTCTCTGACTGCAAACAGCTTTCCCAAGCGCCGAATCATCATTGTCTTACGGAGAAGAAAACAAATGATAACAATATACTGCATTGTTGACGACGATCCAACGTACAAGTACTGCTGTGGAGAATCCGGATGAGGAAACGATCAAGGGAACTGGCGTGGGAGTGTGCGAGGGGAAGGGTCGGTGAGTGTGGAAGTTTGTCAATCACGTCTGACATGAGATGTCGGCGGTCATGGTGCATGCAGCATTGCTCTTGACAAAGAGGTTTGACACCTGTCAAATTAGTGCTCTACTTATAGCTCCCTGATGGTGCTGCAATGCTCTGATATTTTTAACAGAAGATATTGCCTTGGCAGTAGCTACAATATGTTACCCCAACGCAGTATAACACTGGAATACTGGCTAAGACCAGGATAACACAAATACTTATCCTCTTTAATGTTAATTACAACCTCTGAGTCTAATTAATGAAATGACTGAGGTGGCTGATGTATTTAATCAAACTATAATTAACATGGTAATACTGAAGAGGTGGAGCCAACTCCATGGGTATGGCTACCTGCAGAACGATTCAGCTCAGTTGAGTGAAGCACTTTGAAAGCCAGGCAAGTTTCAAAGCAAGCATGCTCCAAGTGTCAGACAGCCATAGAAAAGATCAGCAGTTTGAAATTCGATCACCTGGGATGATCAGCACATGCTGCAAGTGACTCAGAATAGATTCTGGAACAGTTCATGCTCTTATCTAATAATCACGCTTTTTATGTAAAATACATTAAAACAATCACATTCTGGGTAATCACAGAAGGTATTCACACCCCTTGACTTTTTCCAAAAAATTTTGTGTTACAGACTGAATTTAAAATGGATTAAATTGAGATGTTTTGTCAGTTGCCTACACCCAACAATGTTTTTATTAATAAAAAAATGAAAAGCTGAAATGTCTTGATTCAATAGGTATTCAACCCCTTTGTTATGGCAAGTCACATAACAAGTTGCATGGAATCACTCTATGTTAAATGATTACCTCATCTCTGTACTCCACACATACAATTACCTGTAAAGGTGCCTCAGTCGAGCAGTGAATTTCAAACACAGATTCATCCAGAAAGACCAGGGAGGTTTTCCAATGCCTCGCAAAAGTGTATACGGGTGATACAAAAAAAAGCATTAAACATCCCTTTGAGCATGGGGAATTAATTTTAATTACTCTTTGGATGGTGTATCAATACACCCAGTCACTACAAAGATACAGGCGTCCTTCCAAACTCAGTTGCCGGAGAGGAAGGAAACCGCTCAGGGATTTCAACATGTGGCCAATGGTGACTTTTAAACAGTTGCAGAGTTTAATGGCTGTGATAGGAGAGAATTGAGGATGGGTCAAAAACATTGCAGTTATTCCAAAATACTAACCTAAATAACAGAGTGAAAATAAGGAAGCCTGTACAGAATAAAAATATTCCAAAACATGCATCCTGTTTGCAACAAGGCACTAAAGTAATACTGAAAGAAAATGGCAAAGCAATTCACTTTTTGTCCGGAATAAAAAGTGTTATGTTTGGGGCAAATCAATATAACACATTACTGAGCACCACTCTCTATATTTTTGAGCATAGTGGTGGCTGCATCGTGTTATTGGTGTGCATCTAAAATCCTATTGGAAAACCTGGTTCAGGTGGCTTTCCACCAGACACTGGGAGACAAATTCACCTTTCTGCTTGAAAATCTATGGGAAAACCTTAAAATGGATGTCCTGCAATGATTTTTTGAATTTTGAAAAGAATAATGGGCAAATGTTGCACAATCCAGGTGTGGTAAGCTCTTAGAGACTGACCCAGAAAGACTCTGTAAAAAAGAAGCTGTAATCACTGCCAAAGGGGTTCAGGGGTGTGAATAAGACATTTCTTTATTTCATTTTCAATAAATGTACAAGCATTTCAAAAACATGTTTTCACTTTGTCATTATTGGGTGTTGTGCGTAGTAGGCGGAAACAAAACATCTATGTAATCCGTTTTGAATTCAGGCTGTAACACAACAAAATGTAGAATAAGTCAAGGCAATGTATGTTGGTGTAATGTCAAAGTAATTTCATTTCTGTTTTATAAATTCTAAAGCATGATGGTTAAATATCAACCCAACTGAAGCAACCACAGTGGATAGAAGGATGGAAACCAGGACTTCATGCTCCAGTACTTGCATTGACCACACCACTATCTCTCTACGTTAGGAGGGAAATCGTTTTAAAGATCAAAAGTACATCAAAGTACACCTCACCTTAATATAGCCATGTGTGGCTGGATTTAGTGCACAGTCCAATTAACCTCCCAACTTTGAGGGATAATTTTAAAAAATCTCTACCAAACGTTACATATCAACAATAAACTTATGTCCTGTTGCCACACATCCCAGCTAACCCATTTCATCCTACTACTTTCCCATTCAAAGTGAGCATAACTCATGCTGGTAAGAAAACCTACGGCAGAGCAGAAATGGCATCCTGCTAAGTTTAAAGGATCATTGGAAACCATGTGGGAACATGAATTTCATCCTCACCGAGCAAGATAGTAGGCAGGGGTGGTGTACGCCATGCAAGTCAATTAAGCCAATGTGACATATAAGGCCATGGTAATGCTGTTCCTGCATTAAAATATTAATGAGCTATTGGAAACTGAAAAGGCTGTTCTGGAAGTCAGAAACTGAATCGTGCAGACATTGATTATTCAAATGAGTCTCAGTGGGTGCATATCTGTGCAAAGTATAACTCCATCTAATGGAGGTGTCACATTAGTTATACAATGAAGAATCCTGCCTATTTATCGAATGCATAGAAAAGCCCCTGAGATTTTCTTGGCTGTGACACATTGTAAACAGCAGATTTTGCAGTATCTTCTATCTAATACTTCGTAACAGGTGGGGCACGAGGGGGCATGTCCCTCTTTTATTGCTGGGGGGAGGGGGGGGGGCAATGAAATAAATGGCGAATAGTGCACCTGCGACACCAAATAAGCGCTGTTCCCGTTTATATGTCACTTGCCACCTGTCACCTCGACTGACGTTCAGCATTTACCGCCTTTTTTTTTTGTACCACAAAATCCCTGCTCCTCTATGCTAGTGGTACCTCTAATCTGTGCACCCTGAACTAAAATCTTCCACAATTGTGACAGATGCTCGATGAAGTTCGAGAGGGAAGATGTGTTTATAAACTATACTAAGGCGACTAGCGATGTCTCCGCCCCACTAATCAGAACATCTTAGCCAGTTTCGGGCAAGTCTATTGGCCAAATGTCCCACACCCCTTACTACATTTGAAAGATGCTGAGACCTACGAAATCGGGATATGCCGGAGTGATCAGTGACAAAAGATATCTGTGTGCCGCAACAAGGTTCCTCGTTAGTTGACGCATCCCACAGTCTTTTGACAGACGCCACTCTACCATTTTAGGTTATGTGCATCTGTCCGCAAGAGATGATCTTAGACAAATGCTGGACAATGTAGCTAGCATCCATACAATTACCAAGACCTGTATGTGCCTTTGATCTAAACTGGGCACTTAGTTAGACAGGCACATTGTGGAATAATCAGTCATGCTGTAATTATTATGGTCGATGCAAATTCAAGTGAAATGGCACATTATCCTTCTGTTGGGTTTGTTTTTCCTTCAACACACATGACAGCAACAATGACAGCGAGGCCTTGAATATGTGACTTAACGCCTGTCAAGTGAACAGTGCAGTAATGGAAGGTGAATAGCAACTCTCTCCGTTTTTTTTTTTATTGTATTGCTTCAACCGAGCGAGAGGCTCGCAGGCACTAATTACACAGTTATGATGTCAGACACAGCTGATAGTTAGTAGGCAGAGAGAGCTCCATCGCAATGTGATGGATAGAAACACAGGGACAATACTATGCTTGTGTTTCACCATGCTCACAGTATCTCAGCCCTTTTTTCCATGGCAATCACCATAGCGCCCGGGACCCCCTCTCCCTGTCTCACCATCGATCGCCCATTTGATGGCTCTGATTGTAAAGCCAGCCCCCTCTCTGCCTATCACTCATTTCAATCATGCCTACACAGGCATACCACTACGGATGCCCGTCATGTAGCGCACCAGCAGACGCTCAGGTACATAAAACCCCAATAATTAAGCGGTTTCAGAATTGATGAGAAAAGATGTCAAGAAGCTTGTCATTCCAATGAAGGGGGTATGGTGTAGAAGATTAGTGGGAGGTCTACACGAAACCCAGCACCAAAGGGGGTTTGAAACAAGGACACTACTTGTACCTAATCTTGGGAGCAATTCTCTTCACAGCTCGGGGGAGGATGCACGGCTGACATGGCATTGCCCCTCCACAGTTAATGATTAAGCATTTAACACACAATAAAGAAACAGGATTCAGATTAGATTGCCTACAGCTACCACAGCTGCTTCCACATACAGTTCAGCTCCGAGTACATCTGGGAACAATAGCTGACTGGCTGACTGTCCTCTAGTGTGCAGAGAGGGAGGACATCCAATCAACTCCTGCCCTGGAGCTGCTCTTTTCTATACAGTCATTGTGAAAGTCATTTTAGTGACATTTATTTGACTTTTTGGTGACCTGCACGCACAGCTTGTCCCAAAAGCATCTCGTCAGAGCAAAATAAGCCAGGTAAGTTGGTCTAAATTCCCATTGAGGCTGGTGTTGTCATAATGGGGATGCCTCTTTAGGTTGATATTACATTTTCTCGCACACCTTTCTATTGAAAACGAATACATACAAATGTGCCCTCGGATTTAGGAAAATGGAGGGTTTCATTTCACACTCTTCTGACGATGTAAGAGTTCATGTTCATAGTAATGATGCGTATCTCTCCATGATGATGCTAATGAACGCCTTTAGTTTTGTACTTTAAACACAGGTGATCATATCTATTTGTGCATTCATCTTATCATGGATAATCGTCCCAAACAGTGCTAATGAGAGACATGAGAAGACTCTCCGATGTGCTTGGATGACAAATTGCTCGACAAGAATTGTGATGCTCCCAACAACTCTGTTGGCAACTAGCTCCACGGAGCCATACACACGATTCAATTAGGCCCCATTAATCTTCTAACAGAACATAATTAAACAATTAATCACAACCTTATGTGGACATGACTATGTAGCCTCCCCCTTGATATTATTGTCTTCAAGGAGTCTTTCAAGCCCAATTAATCAATTCCACTAAGTACGCTGCACCAGTGAAAAACCAAGGTGTGGATGGAGACAAAGAGTACAGACGAGATAAGAAAATAACTGTAGATGTATGAACATAGGAAATGTTCTGCCTGGCCCTCTTTACTTAGTTGCAAGTTACTAATATTCTGTAGCCCCAGACCTAGGAATGTAGCTGTTTATTCCTAATGAGAAGTTTGGTATTCATCTGGGTAAAAAGTTAGAACCCCAGTAATTTCGAACTAGGTCATTCCGAGGCAATCCAGTGTGAATGTGCCATAATTCGATTTTCAACACAGGCGTGTGCAATCAATGCTGTAGTGAATTATTGAGGAGTGCACAATTAATAAAGTCAGTGTAAGATGCTACACATGATGTCAGAGCTCTGGCTCTGCGCTTCACAGCGCTGTATGAAGAGCAGAAAGACAATGCCCCATCCATCCCACTAATTGGGCAAAACATGTTCTTGTCTGAGTGAGGGAAACGCGGAAAGATGAGATGTTGAAGATTATAGTAAATACCTCTTTGATTTCATACAAGCAAGCCAAACACCGGTGAGTCCAAATGAACAAGCTTCAAATCATACCCACCTGACCCAGATTGCGATTTATAATGGACCGTTTTTTTGGATTGCTTAAGCAATAACTGTAATTGTGTGTTGGCAGGGATGCAGGGTTGAGTTCCAAACAAAACAACTACAAGTATTGCTTGCTCTAACTCCTCAGTGGCACAGCTCGGAGAGCTCCAAAAAGTACTTTATAGTTAAAGACTCTTCTTTGAGTCATAAATGTGCATTGAAATGAATTAAGACTGTGCACACATTGGAGTGATGTGTGGCACTTGGAGACAGCAGTTAGTCCTCTCACTCAAGGAATAGTCTTATGTTACTGAATATATCCAGAGTATTTTCAGATTTTGTTATCAATAAATGCAGTGAAAAGCACAGTAAATGTAAAATGCACATAACACATAACAGACTGTCGTGTACTGTTGTGTATTTGCCTTTGGTCTAATGTTTTCTTTCAATTGCTACTGTACCATGGTTACATATTGACCAATATGGCCAAGCTTTTAATGACGTTCAGCTTATAAAGGCTTCATAAAGCCCTCTTAAGCACTACATGAATGTGTTACAAAGCATCTATAACCGTCACATTGATTTATCAAGACCAGTCCCCATGCTTGTCTCAGAGCAGTGCGAAACGGTGATAAAATAGTTGTTGGCTTTTGCTTCTATCTTCAATATGCTCTTGAAATAAATAAGACCGACACCACTTTTAACAGCACATTACTCAACACTAACGAGATTCATGTCGCCTACGGTAGGCCTACAGTATATCGAAAAATATGACCTGACTCTCCGCCAATAATTACATACAGAGGATTGGAGGATATTTCTGTAATCCAGTAACATTTATTCCCATAGTAATTCGTTATGGATCCATAACTAAATAAATATTGTCATTTTGAAAGAGTCATTATTTGATTAACGAAAGCATAAAGATGTCATTATTAGTTACGTTGTTTTAGTTTGAATGTGCAGACTGGCGCTAAGAACAGAGCAGCGGGAACGTTTCCTTTGTCAGCTCCAGTATTACTGCAATGGCCCTTAAAGTGTTGCCAGTGAGTGTGGCCCCTCCCCCTCCTCCTACTCCCAGCCCCATGCGCTAGGTCGGACTTCTGTGAGTCTTCTGCCTATCCCTTGCCCCCTGTCCTCGTGCCTTTAACCTCGTGCGCTTTCAGTGGATACAGCTGGAGAACCGCAAGGCAATATATATATTGTCCTGTAGTAACAGGGTTAATAATATATCTGTGAGAACATCCAACGGGCTTTTATATCATTCTAATTTAATAATAACAATAATAGTAATCGCTTTGTTGAAAAAATAATATTTTGGAGATGATTTCGTTTTCAAATAACGTAAAATGGGCAAAAAAAAAAATGCCAATCTTGAACATGGAGTGAGACATTGCTACTAATTTGTAAATAAAGCCAAATTGTTACTTAGAAAAATGTATTTCCGTTTTCAGAGGGAGAAAAACCAGCATCTGTAGCAACACAGCTTGCAATGCTAACCAGTGTCTCAGACCGTTGGGCCACTCAGGAGCTGTATAACCTGACCAGTTTGAAGTGGCCTACAGTACTACAGTAACACCAAAATCATTCCAACAAAATTAAATAATAAAAACCTTAGTGTAACAACAGTTTTAGTAAGTAATACTCAAGTCGTGCATCATTATCAGTTTCTGATTAGGTTTATGTCGCCCATTCATTGTCAGTTAGAGACACACAGTAGGACCCAGAAGCATAATCAGTGCTCTTGCGCTGGACTGGAGCAATGAAGTGGTGACGCAGGGTACCGTACTAAGTCCCGCAGCGTAAGCTCACAATTTTTAAACCAATTGACCAAATGACCAATATGACGTTCAGCTTATAAAGGCTTCATAAAGCCTTAAGCACTACATAAATGTGTTACAAAGCATCTATAACCATATTTCATGCTTTAAACGGTTACTAAATGTCGATTTAACTGTGTGACATAATCACCAATATCAAATGTGACATAACCCCCTATGTCGAATATGATAAACATGTACTTCATAAAGGGTGACATGGTGTGCTGAAGGTTAACATACGCTTTAAAGAGATGTCATGTTAGTCACATAACACATCTCATTTCCCAGACACTTCCGCCCCAAATGTGCGGTAGGTCTGGTGACCAAACGCATCAAACTTGGCCTTCAAGAAGATACATTGTGGAAATAAGCAGGGTTTAGCAAATATTTGACTGTGTTAAGTAGTGACGATGACAAATACTTTATTCAGTAAGGTCACTCCTATAGAATTCCATGGTCACTATCACCATGGCCAAATGGCTTATGTGCTGTGTCTGCAATAGCCGGGAACGATTTTATACAAAGATACACTTACCTCAATCAAAGCCCCCAACCGAAATACATTGAAAGTGTATTTTTATGGAACTGAGTTACATGTTCCTCAGAACCAGTGGTGTACTTAAGTGAAACTGCTTAAGTAATTTTGGGGGGGTATCTGTACTTTACTATTTATATTTTTGACAACTTTTACTTTTACTTCACCACTTTCCTAAATAAAATAATATACTTTTTACTCCATACATTTACCCTGACAACCAAAAGTACTCGTTAAATTTTAACAGGACAATGGTTCAATTCATGCCCTTATCAAGATAACATCCCTGGTCATCCCTACTGCATCTGATGTGGCGGACACACTAACAAAAAAGCTTCAATTGCAAATTAATGTCTGAATGTTGGAGTGTGCCCCTGGCCATCCGTAAATAATAAATAAAAAAATAAACATTTGCGCTGTCTTGTTTGCATAATAAGGAATTTTAAATGATTAATACTTTAACTTCTACTTTGATACTTACGTATATTTAAAACAATGTACTTTTAGATTTTTACTCAAGTAGTATGTTATTGGGTGACTCACTGAGTAATTTTCAGGTATCATTACTTTTAATCAAGTATGACATTTTAGTACAACTACTCAGTACACATTGTACTTATTATGAAGTCAGACCCATTTGGTCATTTATAACACATACAGTGTATTCGGAAAGTATTTAGGCCCCTTGACTTTTTCTACATTTTGTTACGTTACAGCCTTACTCAAAAATGTTTTAAATATTTTTTTCCCTCATCAATCTACACACAATACCACATAATGACAATGCAAAAACAGGTTTCTAGATATGTTGCAAGTTTATAGAGAAGAAAATAAATGAAATATCAGATTTACATAAGTATACAGACCCTTTATTCAGTACTTTGTTGAAGCACTTCTGGCACCGATTACAGCCTCGAGTCTTCTTGGGTATGACGCTACAATTAAAAAAACAACAACTAGGCAAGTCAGTTGAGAACAAATTCTTATTTACAAAGACAGCCTAGGAACATTGGGTTAACTGCCTTGTTCAGGGGCAGAACAACAGATTTTAACTGTCAGCTCAGGGATTCAATCTAGCAACCTTTCGGTTACTGGCCCAACGCTTTAACACCTAGGCTACCTGCCGCCCCAAGCTTGGCACACCTATATTTGGGGATTTTCTCCCATTCTTCTCTGCAGATCCTATCAAGCTCTGTCAGGTTGGATGGGGAGCGTCGCTGAACAGCTATTTTCAGGTCTCTCCAGAGATGTTTGATCGGGTTCAATCCAGGCTCTGGATGGGCCAGTCAAGGACATTCAGAGACTTTCATCAAGGATCTCTCTGTACTTTGCTCTGTTCATCTTTCCCTCAATCCTGACTAGTCTTACAGTCCCTGCCACCGAAAAATATCCCACACCATGATGCTGTCACCACCATGCGTCACCGTACTTGACGATTGGTGCCAGGTTTCTTCCAGAGGTGATACTTGGCATTCAGGCCAAAGAGTTCAATCTTGGTTTCATCAAACCAGATAATCTTTAGGTGCCTTTTGGTGAACTCCAAGCGGGCTGTCATGTGCCCTTTACTGAGTAGTGGATTTCGTCTGGCCACTCTACCATAAAGGCCTGATTGGTGGAGTGCTGCAGAGATGGTTGTCCTTCTGGAAGGTTCTTCCATCTCCACAGAGGAAATCTGGAGCTCTGTCAGAGTGACCATCGGATTCTTGGTCAACTCCCTGACCAATGTCCCCCGATTGCTTAGTTTGGCAGGGGGGCCATTCTATGAAGAGTCTTGGTGGTTCCAAACTTCTTCCATTTAAGATTGATGGAAGCCACTGTGTTCTTGGGCACCTTCAATGCTGCAGATTTATTTTTGGTACCCTTCCCCAGATCTGTGCCTCAACACAATCCTGTCTCTGAGCTTTGTGAATAATTCCTTTGACCTCATAGCTTGGTTTTTGCTCTGACATACACAGTTATCTGTTGGACCTTATATACACAGGTGTGTGCCTTTCCAAATCGTGTCCAATCAATTTAATTTACCACAGGTGGATGCCAATCAAGTTGTAGAAACATCTGAAAGATGATCAATGGAAACAGGATGCACCTGAGCTCAATTTCGAGTGTCATAGCAAAGGGTCTGAATACTCATTTAAATAAGGTGTTTGGTAAGTTTGCTTTGTGATAATGGGGTATTGTGTGTATGTTGATGAATAAAAAATGTAATTTAATACATTTTAGAATAAGGCTGTAAGGTAACATAATGTGGAAAAAGTAAATTGGTCTGAATACTTTCCGAATGCACTGTACATAAATGCCTTGAATTATATGACACGGGACTTACTATAATGTCAGACACTTTTGGTCATTCATTCATTTAATAACACATACATACATGGCTTATATCATATGACGCTGTACTTATTATAAAGGCAGACACCTTTGGTCATTCATAATGCATACATTAAGGCTTAATGATGTAAACACAAATGTATTAACACTTAGGGAATTGTCACTAATAGCTAAAACAAAAAAACCATTATAGACATGTTTAAAAACTACATTTCCTTTTATTTGTACATTTCTAAAACAATACAAATACTTTAAGTTTCAAAAAGTCCAGCAATGCAATTACATTGAACATTACACAGGGCTATGAATAGGTTAGCTTGTCCCCTGAGCTGGCTGACGAATGGTTCTTGCCTCTCTTCCTGCTGGGGGTACTGCATGTTGGTTCAAAAGAAAGTTAACAGGCCTGTTAGGAAATACCTTTGTGTCACGTCTAATCAAGGTGGGTGGAATCAGGCGCAGAGAGCAGATAGCGATATGAAAGTTTATTCTCCGGTGAACAAGAAACACGGTCAACCCAATACACACAGGGTGAACAATCCAACACAGGATAAAAGACGAACCGGAGAAATAGAACACAAGATACACCGACAGACATAGATGACAAATAAACAATCCCGCACAGAACAAGGGCGGGACAACCTACTATATATACAGACACTAATAAACTAAACAACACACAGGTGAAACCAATCAGACAAAACCAACAGATACACGAAAAGGGATCGGTAGTGGCTAGTAGGACGGCGACGACGACCGCCGAGCACCGCCCGAACGGGCAGGAGAGCCAACCTCGGCGGAAGTCGTGACACTTTGGTACATCATCTGGATAAGGGCAATTCTGTGCTATGCCAGAAACTCTAAATGGGAAGATGAGAAACTCCATTCATTTTGTATTATTATATTCCTCATTCATATACAAATCTCATGACATGACTATGAGACATGGATGTATCCAGGGGATTTGTATTTACCTAGCTACATTTTGGCTGTGACATCACCAAAATTATTTTAAATAACAATTGAGTTAGATACAGTATGTAATCTAACTCAACAATGAGCTTACTACTACAAACTAATTTAAATTACAAAGAATAAAGCTTAATCTCTGAAGGATCCGCCCCTTTAAAAAAATTTTTGGGCCTAAAATGACGTACCCAAATCGACCTCCCTGTAACTCAGGCCCGGAAGCAAGGATATGGATATCCGTGGTACCATTTGAAACTAAACACGTTGGAGTTTGTGGAAATGTGAAAGGAATGTAGGAGAATATAACACATTAGATCTGATAAAAGATAATACAAAGGAAAAAACAACTGTTTTTTTTGTATTTCTTTGTACCTTCATCTTTAAAATGCAATAGGATATAGAGAACGGTCATAATTATTATTCCAGCCTAGGTGCAATTTAGATTTTGGCCACTAGATGGCAGCAGTGCATGTGCAAAGTTTTGGACTGATGCAATGAACCATTGTATTTCTGTTCAAAATTTTGCATGACGACTGCCTTAATGTGCCTAATTTGTTTCTTAATAACTTTTCATGTTCCAAACTGTGCACTCCCCAAACAATAGCATGGTATTCTTTCACTGTAATAGCTACTGTAAATTGGACAGTGCAGTTAGAATCAGAAGAATGTAAGCTTTCTGCCAACATCAGTTATGTCTATGTCCTGGGAAATGTTCTTGTTACATACAACCTCATGCTAATCACATTAGCCTTCGTTAGCTCAACCATCCCGTGGAAGGGACACAAATCCCGAAGAAGTTTTAACTTGTTTCGCTGTTTGGTGGCAGCACACGTGCGGCATTTGATTTGCAAACTCATTAAATGATCGGCGTCCCGTTTAAACATTAACAATGATTCATATTTGTTCATATTTAAGTGACATTTGTATTACATTTGGGATTTAAAACATATTCCAAGGACAAATAAATGTTTACGTATTGGTGGTCCCGGGAATCGAACCCAATATCATGGCATTGTAATGCTCTACCAAGATGCACGACAGGGTTATAAATGCTTTTTGAAGCCCCAATTTAATATGCTTTATAAGGCCTTTATTAAGCAGTGCTTATGTCACCCTTTTTAAAGCACAGGTTTATGTCACATTTGACATAGTGGGTTATGTCACATTTGACATTGGTGGTTAATATCACACATTTATGCCACATTTATGAACCCATTATTAAGCATTACATACGGTTATAGATGATGTGTAACACATCTATGTAGCGTTTATGGCTTTATGAATGCTTTATGAAGCCTTTATAAACTGAACATCTATGTAATTATAGCAGACCCACAATAGAAGGTCATTTATGATTGAGCCAACATATGCAGCATTTACCTTGAAGGAAGTCTCTAAGACGGGAACATTGCCTAGAGTTAAATGCGGAAGACGGATTGAATAGAGCCATGACATTTTTACATCAGACGTGTTGAGTGAAACATAAATAACATATTGGATGCCTAAGTTTGCAACCTATCACTTTCAGTTCCAGAGGGATGGGGGAAGGCACACAGACTATCTGCATAGGAATTAGAAAGTGAGTAACCTATTCAACTGATGCATTGAACTCGAACAGACTTTTCTCCAGCGATTGATTCGATTGTGATTCATTACAATGTTTGGTTGAAATAACTCTTACCTACTACAAGAACACCATGTTTGCTATTGAATATTAATGTTGTGCTACTTCCACCCCCCAAATATATGTTAGCATGAGTGACCTATTCACTTGTAATATCCCCATAACTTTGTGGTTCTCCCTAATGTATTTTGAGGCAGTGTTTATTCTTGTCTCAAATGGTAGGTGGTGATACAATATAACTGTAAAGTATCTGGCTTTGTAGTCCATTGTGAGACAATTATGCAGGTTCTCAAGGACTTCTTCCCCATAATGACAGTCTGCACTTCTGTGAAGCCTGGGAGTACTGTTGGAGCGGGAAACAGATTCTTCATGTGTTTCCAGTCCCTGGCACATGTTCTGTTGAGGGAGCTTGGACAAGATGGCAGGAGGGAGAGAGGGAAGGTGGGGAAGTGGGGTGGTGAGGATGCCGGAAGCCTGCAAATGCCTGTCCGTGGAATGGAGGATGGGTTCCGGAGTTCCGGTGGCTTGCGGCAAGAAGATATCAAAGGACCGGAATGGATCTGAATGCTAATTTCTCAATCTGTCAGTCACTGGGCCAATCTGCCTCTACCACCACCACTAGCGTCCACACTCCCCACCTCCCCCTCTTCACCACCTTACGTACATTCCTCTGTCTCTCGTTCTGGCCTGACAGGTAAGTCGCCAGAAGACTGTGGGACGAGGTGGTCGTAACATTTTCAAATCCGCCAATAACCTGAATGTCGAGGAGACCCCCAAAAAATTGCTCACACAAGCCTTACAAATTCCCCTTTTACAGTATAAATGATTCATCTTTATACGTGTCCAGACACCTGCATTGAGAAATTGTGAAGGCAGGTGAGATACGCTTTTCACTGTTTGACAGTCAGCCTGAAAACTGACTGCAAACCACTTCTATTGGGGTACTTGAGAAATGATAACTCTATCCCTCTGAAGGGAACATTAAAGAGGTAGTTATTCCTCTTGTTGATATGGCACACAGTATAATCCACTCCAAGGCATTTCTGTTAGCATACTGATGCTTAGCAAATGAGCGATACGGTATGTCAGGCAATGACAGTGATTTTCAGCACTATACGTTTCCACCCACGCCCTGCAATCCAGACCCACAGCCTCGTGTCTTTGTGTCTGTGTATGGAGAGAGATGGGACCACAGGGCATGCATTCATATGTATGTGCATGTGGATGCATGTAGAGGGGTGTGCAGTTTGGAGGCAGAACAAGTGTATTCATTTCGGTAGATGACTGCTCCTCAGTACAGTGTGTTTGTCTGAATGATAAGGGAGAGGTGTGTACGTGTTGAGAGTGCAGCGCGATGTTGGGCTGCCTTGTCCCCAGGGTGAAATGGACCCAGCAATCCTCACACTCGCTCATTCACCGTCACAACGATAGAAATAACACATCAACATGCCCTAGACAGATGGGGCAAATCATCCGCTCCAAACGAAGCACACTGCTGTCAACACTAAATTAGACTGAGACAGAGGGAGGGGGAAGAGCCTCCACCTGCTAGAGGATGAAAACAATTAACCTGAACCAATGGAGGTTTCCCAGAGAACACACAGTATTAAGGATAATGAAAATGAAATTCATTAGTATTCTTCTTTCACTGACATTTGTTTTGAGTGTTATTATTTGTGTTGTTATCGCAAGCAAACATTTTCATCCAACTGTTTTGCGTGAAGGAATTCATAATAACACCCAGTAAATGACAATAGCAATTAATACGTGTGAAAAACATTTGTTATTGATGCATGACTGCAGGGTGTAGCACGTATGCCGTTGATACGTCCTCTCTTTTTTGGACGTCAAAAGGGATCTTTCGGTCATCAGATCCCGTTGTCACAACATCATTTAACAATAGAGTTTGTTAATTAAAGCTGACATGAAAACACTTTGCTTAAACGTGAGGCTGTTCTTCCCTTACAACACAGTTACTCATGCTTTGTTGTGTTGGCATGTCATACTCCACTGTGTAAAATTGAGCAAAGTCTCTCCAGCTATAGCTCTAATTGGGCGTCATTAGCTTTAAAACACTTTTGACTTTTACGGAACAGCAAACAACTGTGATGTGGATTGATATAACAACTCCCCTTCCCTTCATGAGCAAACCACAAGCCTTGCCAAATATTGTGGTTACCTTTAGATTAATAGAGGATTTTGTTGAACATAAAGTGAGGTTTGGAACTCACTTTCATTGGAAACTAGCTTGGTGCCTGCTGCTTTGGAGAGAGTCTATTTTGCGGCTTGATCCACCACTGGTCGCAGAGGCCATAAAATCGTAATGAGATTAGGCCCGGATGAAATGTGAGACCCTGCATCGGCCGCCATGGATCGAGGCTGGATTCCATTTGAAAAGTGTGGTACACCTGGGCATCTGAGCTCATATTTTTTTCTCTCTGTGCCATGACACACCCATTTTCCCAAGGTTTCCAGGCATTCGGAGAACACTGAGAGACCCCATGGAGCCATCTGTCAGGGGACGAGCTGCAGAAGGAGAAATACAGAGACGTCTCCTCTGCAGCTTACAGCTGAATAACACAGGAGGAGGAGAAAAGGGAGGATGTGATGTTACGTACAACGGAAGGTAGATTATCATCGCCAGCGGGGTGTTGCCATGTGTTATTCTCTCGTCATTCACGGCTCAGAGAGCTTCGGCCCAGCAGCCATATTTCCTCATCTTCAGCCTGTCCAGTGTGTGACTTGGTTTACCATTCTGTTTCTCACTTCACCTGAGAGCTAATTCAGCTAATTACTGTGGCTAATAGAATAGAGACATCTGCTTCACTCTGAAACAGTGGGAGATTCACAGACAGCATTGGAGTTCCCGATGGACTACGTCCTTCCTTCCTCAGAAGAAGAAGAATGGCAGAGTGTCGTCTTGGCTGTGCCCTAAAGGAGAAACCATAATGGAGGATTTACCAGTGGTACTATGGTAGTGACAGGAGCCCTCTCATTATTCAGTGTGCTGGTTAGCTCACCTTTCCTGAGAAGGATGTGCAATGAATCTAACCACAGCTCCAAACCGCACCTGTGCCATCTCTCCAAGGAGCTACCCAGCCCCAGTATGATTTGGCTGATTCATCCCGTGCTTGTCAGAGAGAGGTGAGAGAGGAGAAAATGGGTACAGATGACATAAGGCCAGGGAGGGAGGGTGGGGGGGGAAATACAAAGAGATAGAGGGGTGGGTAGAGAAAGAAAGAGAGAGAGAGAGAGAGACACACACCTCATACTGCTGAAACTGAACAATATGAATCCTGATACGCCATTGCCAACAACAAAACATTGTTTGCTTGTTTTTACCCAGATGTATGAATAACTCCACCTGAATTTTTGTTGATTGCTCTGGGAAGCCAAATGGGAACCCCAGCAACAGCTCTCCCTTGCACATTACCCTTTCCCCAATTCCCTGTGGTGGAGGAAGATGGTGATAAGCTAGCCTGGTGCCCTTTCGATCCGTGCATCCTGCAAGGCACTAACATTCCCCATATAGCCATTATTTATAGCTGTTGCTCTGTTTCCAATGAGTCTCTGTATCATATGTGCCTTCAGGGCAACTGCTCTGACATTACAACAAAGTGGGTTGGTATGAGGCAGAAACTTGTTTGTTTTAGAATGATGAAGCACCACTACTTAGTGGATAACTCTGCATTGTAATTACTCACTGTAAACATCTGCAGAGATGTGCAATCAAACTCCTGGAGGACTTAGGCTACTTGCTTTAGTATTTTAAGATTAATTCAGGAAATTATTTGCAATGGAGAATGATCCAATCTTGCTGTACTGGTGTTAAATTGCCACAGTGGGAAAGGTCATTTTAAATGTTGACCTGCTACATTGATTGAATGTCGTCCGAATAACTTGTACTAATTTACTCCCCAGTCTCAGTGTGCTGGACATATAACCTGCGTCTTTCATGGACATGAGAAGAAAGAGCAAACTATATTAAAAGAAAAGGGCCATCACTAAAATCAACCTTCCGTGTCAAGGCAATGCAAATGACAAAGTGTCTGTGTCAGCCCATCACTGCAGATGAAGTGTGCAGTGTAATCTTTCATGGCAGTCACATCAGGCTGACACAGACTGCATGGTACACATGCTAACTGTAACAATAAAAGATAACGTCAGCTCCACCATCTCTGTAAAGCTAATACACTACAATAATGGTCTAGTTGTCTTCATGTTCAGTCCACGTGCCTGTCCAGGCAGTCCTCCTTGGGTCTAATTCTCCAGTCTCTCCTGCCCCGGTGGACTTGACTTGAAGTGATGATTGAATTCAATGCAGCGCTGTATGTCATAAACTCTGTGATGGAGGAATGGACCTTGGCCTGAAATAGGTGGATTTAATTGTGAATTCTTCTGTCACATTTCACATCGGAGGGGAGTCCATTTTGTCTTGTTCAAGCATCTCGTAAGTCATCAAAATGCAGTAGTGAGAGCTGTAGTCCGTATATCAGAGTAACGCTAGGGTTTCCAATTATTCTCCCTGATGAGTTTCCATGCCAAGAGAATTCATCTCATCGGCTAGCTCATAAATAGACAGGGAGAGTGACACTACCAGGCACACAACTCTGTTGGGTTAAAATAAGGGAGGAGAGAATCAATGGAACAGTACCTTGTGTGCACTGTATGTGGGGTTTAAGTGTTAGAGAGAGTAAATGGCATCACGCATGACTGTCACGATGGCCTCTTCACCCATTGCTTTTGTTCATGTTCAGCTCGGTGTAATGATTCTCTCGGAATCATAACATCTTAGCATCCAGTCTTTCAATGTCAACAACTTGAATGCTCAAATGAATGCCAATTCTTCTTATACATGGCAATCGCATGAACTCACAGCACAGCACTCAAGGATAGTATGGAGAATGGAAAAGGAATGTCCCATCACTCACCACCGTGAGTGAAATTAAATCATATGCTGCAGCATTTTAGAGTTGGCTCTGTGCAAAGAACATTACTTTTGGGGAGGGTTGAGAGAGCAAAGAGAAACACCTGTCCTTAGGGAAACGGTACTGCTGCTGCCCCACTCATGGAGCACTCAAGTGTGAAACGATCATCAGAAAGGTCAAGGATTAATAATCCTGGAGAGTTCCCATTGCCTGTGTTTTGAGAGGATTGTCACGGTATGTGCTCCCACCAGGTAACTTAGACCAATCATAGTGTCAGCCTGCACAGTGCAGCTCAACCCAACTACAGTGATGTGATTCACTGGGTCAGAACTGTTGCTTATTTGGCCATGTTGTGCCCCGAGGAGATTGGAATGGAGTTACTCAGTCCCCTCTGATGACAGACTGTTCATTCTCTACTTACGGAGGGCTTGACCCTCATTCGCATGATGTAACACACTAGCCTTGCATCGTCACTGACGCTTCAGCAACTAGACAGCTTGGAGGTCAACCCCATGGCGAGGTGATAAAGGAAGCAGAACCAGACGCGCACAGTAATGGTGCCTCCTATTCATCCAGGGAACTTACATTGACAAGCCCCCATAGCCGCAAAGTGCCATCGTGGAGCATCACTGATGAATGGATGGGCGTCATAGCGTCCCATTCCAAAGTTCTGTCTGAATCAAGGGCGTTCTACAGCTTTAAGGTGTAATGATGCATGCATGAGCAAATGGTTAGACCTGTGTAATTAAAGTTTGGAAAGCACACTTGCTCACGCCCCCTTGCTGATTAATTCTGCTCTAATTGATGTGTGTTTTCCTCCCTTGAATGTCATAGCTCCCGTTCTTTGATGGAGCTTCCTGTCACTCCTCAAATGCCGCCAGTTCCTTACCTGCCTGATGTGACTATTCTCCTCAATGAGAACCCCTGTTAGGTTTGGAAGCAATGGGCCTCTCCTTGCCTGGGGCTAACTGTACTCCCTGCATACTTTTGTTCCTGTTCTCTACTTGAGAGGAACCAGCCATTTGATTTCGTGTCAGGTTTTTCGTTGTATTAATTTTTCTACGACAGTCTGAGCTCCGTTGAATACTAAACGTATGGGATTAGACGTTTTCCACTTTTGAAAATGTTGCGGATTAAATCAGTAATGCGGAGTTACAGCAACGTGATTGGCTGTGACACGACTTGGGCCGGAGGGAGAGCGAGACAGACAGACACTAAATTTGAACTGAAGATAAAGTACAAGGGAAAGTGTAGTGGATCAAATTATACAGCCTGGACTAGTAACATAGTAAACGTAAAATTAGTATGATATGTCTGGTATGGTTACATAAGACAGAAGGTTACTTATTAAGACAAAAACAAAAGCAGGGTGGTTGGTTAGGTGTATTTTTAAAAATTTAACTAGGCAAGTCAGTTAAGAACAAATTCTTATTTACAACGACCAAACCTGGGTTAAGCTGGGCCTATGGCACTCCCAATCACAGCCTAGATTTGAACCAAGGTGTCTGTAACCTTCAAGCACTGAGATGCAATGCCTTAGACCGCTGCGCCACTCGGGAGGCCATCTGGCAACCCAAAGGTTGTGTTAGAATCTCATCATGGACAACTACTTAGCATGTTAGCTAACCCTTCCCTAAATTTAACTCCTAATACTAACCTTAACCCTAACCTAACCTCAAGCCTAGCTAACGGTAGCCACATAGCTAACATTAGCATTAGCCACCTAGCTAAGGTTAGCCACAACAAATTGTAATTTGTAACATATCAAACAAAATGAATGATGGACATCCACAAATGAACACATGCATGTGAAATGTTACATATCACACTAAATGGAGTGTCTCAGATTTAGGTACAGAATAATACGAAACGCTCTGAGACCACGTTGAGTAGTAAAGAAACAATCGCACGCACAGCGCTACTTCCTGGGGATAGCTTCTGAAGCTAGCTTCTGAACAACTAACCTGTTTTCCAGAGCGGATTCAGCCAAGTCTGTGTCCACGTACGTGTCATTTACTAAGGGCTGGTTGTTACACTGTTTCCTCATAAGGTCTATTTCTTATCTCTAATGATCCTCTCCTCCAAAAACATTTCTGTTACATTAAATCCAATTATCTGACCAGCTATTTTAGGACGATTCAACACAAAATGTCTCTTCATCTACAAGATTTTAATCTATCCTTGAAGTAGAACAGGTGCTCTCCAATTCAAGTTTTTGCCGTTGTCACTGTGAGTCCGGGCTTGGGCTGCCGCTTCCCTTGTTAGCACCTTGTGGGGCCAACACGTAGGTAAGAAGCCCTCCTCTATATGTAACCCATGCAGATCAGCAACAGCCATTCTAAATGGTCAGGACTGTTTCTTATTTTGCATGATTTTGCATGATTTATTTTGCAATGCTTTTAAAAAGTGAGTAAATAGTTCAGGATGGTAAATGAGACAGTAACTTGACAGTAAAGGAAGATTGAAATGCACTTAGCGCTTTAGCCCCTAGCTTGTACTAGGGTTACCTCTAACGTGGTTGCTAAGGCGGTATTTCCCCTTTGCTGCTACTCCACTGTCTCCAGGGTTAGCCAACTTCATTGAATCTGATCTCCAGTCTCATCAAGTCCTATTAGAATGCCTCTGGCGATGCCACTAGCTGAACTCTTCACCAATCACTCCGTGCCCGAGGGCCTCTCCCGATGATTGTTAGACTCCCGTTACTCTGGAGTGTATCAACAGCAAATTATTGGGTGTTGCTGTGTTGATTGCTGATGTGGTGTTTGGGGAAATCGTGTTTGAGATAGTGAGTGAAAGTGTGCGATTGTGTGTGTGTGTGTGTGCGTGTGTGTGTGTGCGCGTGTGTGCGTGTGTGTGTGTGCGTGTGTGTGTGTGTGTGTGTGTGTGTGTGTGTGTGTGTGTGTGTGTGTGTGTGTGTGTGTGTGTAGGAATTTCTGGGTGGGGATACTGTGATTGAAGCAACAACCTAACAAACAACGTATGGACAGGTGAACAGAAGCGCAGCTTCTTATCAAATTAAATGAAGAAAATAACATTGATGAAAGGTTTAAGAAATGAAACAAAGGTGTTTTTTTAAAATCCCTTTTCTTTCAGAGACCAGCTGAAACAAGACAGTTGAATACCTCACATAGCATTCTGTCAAAGGTTTTGTCGAGCCTAGTCTTCTCTGCTGCTCTCGTAACACTTTTCACTCAAGAGTGAAATGGAAATGGACTAAACGTGGATATACTGTAGGATGGCACCTCTTTGATAAAGCATTCAGTTTCCATTTGTGGAGCAGATGTGATCAGAGAGGCTGTAGTCAATTAGGGAAAAGGGTGCAAAGAAGCTAGACATCGTTGGGATGGGTTGGCTCATGGACATACACTAATGAGCAGCTTAAGAAGGAAATACTCTAAATCGCTACCCAGAGTCGTAAAAGGTTCAACCATCCAGGTAAGCAAAGGGAAGCACATTAATACATAGCACTTTCTTTTCCCTGTGTTTATTTATAACATGGTTATGAGAACTATAGTAAAATAGGTGTACAGTGTACTGTAATTGGGTTGCCAGGACTCAAAAGTAAGCCAGTTTCAGCATGTGTGGAGGATAAATTGTATCAAATACACCAATTCCACATGTTTATGCTACATTTTTATGATTTAGCCATAAGTTCTGTTGTTCTCCCTTATGAGTGGACCAACATGAAAGTTGTCAAAAGTCCCTTCAGTCTTTCCCTTCAGTTCCACACTTCAAAGATCTGAGCTAAATCCAGGACCTCTACACCAGGCGGTGTCAGAGGAAGGCTCTAAAAATGGTCAAAGACCCCAGCCACCCCAGTCATAGACTGTTCTCTCTACTACCGCATGGCAAGCAGTACCGGACTGTCAAGTCTAGGACAAAAAGGCTTCTCAACAGTTTTTACCCCCAAGCCTTAAGACTCCTGAACAGCTAATCAAATGGCTACCTGGACTATTTGCCATGTGTGCCCCCCCAACCCTTTTTTTACGCTGCTGCTACTCTCTGTTTATCATATATGCATAGTCATTTTAACTATACATTCATGTACATACTACATCAATTGGGCCGACCAACCAGTGCTCCCGCACATTGGCTAGCAGGGCTATCTGCATTGTGTCCCGCTATCCACCACCCACCAACCCCTCTTTTACACTACTGCTACTCTCTGTTCATCATATATGCAGTCACTTTAACCATATCTACATGTACATACTACCTCAATCAGCCTGACTGAACAGTGTCTGTATGTAGCCTCTCTACTTTTATAGCCTCGCTACTGTATATAGCCTCGCTACTGTATATAGCCTGTATTTTACTGTTATTTTATTTCTTTACTTACCTATTGTTCACCTAACACCTTTTTTGCACTATTGGTTAGAGCCTGTAAGTAAGCATTTCACTGTAAGCTGTTGTATTCGTCGCACGTGACAAATAAACTTTGATTTGATTTGATAAATATGAACAGACTGAAACGTGGAGAGTACGAGGAGAGTGCCTAGGCGTTTGTGACATGGAGGGAAGATCAGTGTACGCCGCAGAAAGCCTGTTCCTTTCATCACTCCACACCCATGGGACTATGGGAGAAAGAACTGAACCCTACAAGAGCATCCAGTAGTGGAGGCTCTTCAGAGGAGGAAGGGGAGGACCATCCTCCTCACTGAATTTTAAAAGGAGAAACAAAAATAAATCAAACTATTCTAAATATATTCACGTCACCAAATCATTTCTTAAAACACACTTTTTTGCACAATTAAGGTCTACCTTAGCCTCAAAAGCACTCTGTAGGGTAGCCCCATGGTGTAGCCTGAGAACAGCTGATTGCCGTCCTCCTCTGCATACATTGACTCCATAGATTTACCCAGTAATTATTACAGCTTCCAGAGGAAGTTATTATTATATTACAACCTATTAGAGCTGTTTTTTAATTTATTTTTTATTTGACCTTTATTTAACCAGGTCGTCCAGTTGAGAACAAGTACTCATTTACAACTGCGACCTGGCCAAGATAAAGCAAAGCAGTATGACACAAACAACAACACAGTTACACATGGAATAAACAAACATACAGTCAATAACACAATAGAAATGTCTATATACAGTGTGTGCAAATGAGGTAAGATAAGGGAGGTAAGGCAATAAATAAGCCATAGTGGCAAAATAATTACAATGTAGCTAATTAAACACTGTAGTGATAGATGTGCAGAAGATGAATGTGCAAGTAGAGATACTGGGGTGCAAAGGAGCAAAAAAATAAATAACGGGATGAAGTAGTTGGATGGGATATTTACAGATGGGTTATGTACAGGTGCAGTGATCTGTGAGCTGCTCTGGCAGCTGGTGCTTAAAGCTAGAGAGGAAGATATGAGTCTCCAGCTTCAGTGACTTTTGCAATTCATTCAAGTCATTGGCAGCAGAGAACTGGAAGGAAAGGCAGCCAAATGAGGAATTGGCTTTGGGGGTGACCAGTGAAATATACCTGCTGGAGCGCATGCTATGAGTGGGTGCTGCTATGGTGACCAGTGAGCTGAGATAAGGCAGGGCTTTACCTAGCAAAGACTTAGAGATGACCTGGAAACAGTGGGTTTGTTGACGAATATGAAGCGAGGGCCAGCCAACGAGAGCATACAGGTCGCGGTGGTGGGAGGTATATGGGGCTTTGGTGAAAAAACAGATGGCACTGTGATAGACTGCATCCAATTTGCTGAATAGAGTGTTGGAGGCTATTTTGTAAATGTTTGGCAGCATGAATGAAGGATGATTTCTTGCGAAATAGGAAGCCGATTCTAGATTTGATTTTGGATTGGAGATGCTTAATGCGAGTCATGAAGGAGAGTTTACAGTCTAACCAGACGCCTAGGTATTTGTAGTTGTCCACATGTTCTAAGTCAGAACCGTCCAGGGTAGTGATGCTGGACGGGTGAGCAGATGCGGGCAGCGATCGGTTGAAGAGCATGCATTTAGCTTTACTTGCATTTACGAGCAGTTGGAGGCCACGGAAGGAGAGTTGTATGGCATTGAAGCCTGTCTGGAGGTTAGTTAATAACACAGTGTCCAAAGAAGAGCCAGATGTATATAGAATGGTGTCGTCTGTGTAGAGGTGGATCAGCGAATCACCAGCAGCAAGAGCGACATCATTGATGTATACAGAAAAAAGAGTCAGCCCGAGGATTGAACCCTAAGGCACCCCCATAGATACTGCCAGAGGTCCGGACAGCAGGCCCTCCAATTTGACACACTGAACTCTGTCTGAGAAGTAGTTGGTGAACCAGGCAAGGCAGTCATTTGAGAAACCAAGGCTGTTGAGTCTGCCGATAAGAACGTGGTGATTGACAGAGTCAAAAGGTTGATTAATACAGCTGAACAGTATTGTCTATTATCGACTGCGGTTATGATATCATTTAGGACCTTGAACGTGGCTGAGGTGCACACATGACCAGCTCGGAAACCAGATTGCCTAGCGGAGAATGTACGGTGGGATTCTAAATGGTCGGTGATCTGTTTGTTAACTTGGCTTTCAAAGACCTTAGAAAGGCAGGGTAGGATAGATTTAGGTCTGTAACAGTTTGGGTCTAGAGTGTCTCCCCGTTTGAAGAGGGATGACAGCGGCAGCTTTCCAATCTTTAGGGATCTCAGACGATACAAAAGAGAGGTTGAACAGGCTAGTAATAGGAGTTGTAATATGAACTGACATATCAAATGATCAGAGAATGAATTTAGGACTGAAAGCATAAGCCATAGCTAGCTAATACTGCAGTGCATAAAATAGTTGAACAGTTTTGAACAAATTGAGAGAGAGAGCTAGATTTCGTAGTTTTTTTGTTGCTTTGTTTAGCCTACTCAAACACCCGGCTCAAACAGAGAGGGATGCTATGTTAGCTAGCTGGCTATGGCTATCCAAACTGGAACTCTTCCAAGTCACGGTAAGCTATTGGTTTTATTAATTTATTGCCACCGGGGCCCTCTGGTGTAATTGCTATGCTGCTTGCTGTACACTGTACTGCATGATTGTAGCAGGTTTATTAACGCGTTTGTTCTAGCAGCTAGCTATGTTGACTATGACATTAGCTAATATGGTGACACCGATGTAGGCAGTGTGTAGCTGTTAGCAGTTATGGTGTGAAGGTTTGGCTTGGAAAGGTTTTTTCGCCTGGTCACAGAGAAACGAAGGGAAAAGGTGAGAGGAGGTGAGAGGAGGGGAGCAAGTAGATACAAGAAGGAATTATACAATGAGCAAATGATCATGCTGTTTGTATGTGGCTGCTATGAAAGTGAACTATGTTTGCGGTGATCATGGGTGTATTCAGTCCGCCGATTCTGTTGAAAACTTTTCTTTAACAGAAGCAAAGGAAACAGGGATAAACGTTCCTGAATTTGTCCAAATGAAACTCTCATTTGCAGCTGTTGGACTAAGGATTACACCTTAGATCTTCTAGATTCAGGCAAGAGTGCAAGACGGTATTGAATGTGTCACTCTGTCACCTTGATTACTGAAAAAAAAATATCTCGACCTGTGCACCTACCTTGTAAACTTGTATTCTCAGGATAGGTTGTAGCAAATTCATGAAGGGTATAGGGAACATTTTTGTATCATGTTTTAACCTAAACCTATAGATGTTACATTGATCTGGGTGAATGGAATATGAAGGTCAGTCATCCAAATATGCTGTAATAGAAATAAGGCCATGCTCATAAAAAGATGATCGTCCTCCCTCATCTTAAACTGCACTGACCGCCACTGGCATCCAGGGAGAAATAGCAACAAAGGAAGAGATGTTAAGCAGGTCTGCCAGTGAGCCAAGCCACACACACACACATGCACACATTTTAGAATTGATTAGCAAGTGATTTGACATACAGTGTAAAAACTGAACAATGCATTTCTGTTGGCAATCAGTAAGCTATTATGCAGTATTCATATGTCACTTTTTATCCCTTTTCAAAACAAATCACAAACCATTTGGCCGTCGTCATGAATTGACACTTGAACAAAAAAATAACACTCTCTGGAACAGTGTCTTCCTAGAGAATCATCTCATATGAAATTCAATTGAAATGGAAAAATCGTCCTAGTTTTGATGGCGTGTGTGTGTAGACTGCTGGGCTGTCTCGGGGGAAAGTGGTGGTGTCAGGATTATTCATACCCTTGATTCAGCCTGATGGCTTGAATATTTCGGCACTGGATTTATCAAACTGAGGCCAGATAATGAACAACGGTGTCTGCCAGGGCCCTAGAGGATCATGGTACTGCATGGGGATTAGGACCCGGCTTGATGTTTAAACACAATTGGTCATAGCATGACGCTGTTGGACCTCGAGTGTGAGAGAAACCTTATTCATGCATTAGCTTAATATTTTCAATATGCTGATGTGGCTTGGACAGAGAATCCTGTGGTATAAGGGAGCCACATCCACCAGCCCTATTTATCATGAAGCCATGCTGAATCAATACAGCACTAAGCTCCATCCGTGCTTCATTCTCTGGATGAAAAGAAATTGATTCCACTCTATTTGCTCCACAGAGTTAGCGCGGCAAGCACCCATAATATTGCATGATATTACCTAAATAGTGCTATGATTTAGTGTGTGTGTGTGTGTGTGCGCGCGTGCGTGTGTGTGCTTTTAGGATTTCTGCTTTACAAATGTTTTAAATGTTTTCTAATAATAGAAAATGCATACAACTTCCTTCCAGAAAGCATTTAAAAAGTTTTATTTCACATGAAAGGGGCCATTTGTTGACATCTGATTTACAACTCATTCTTCCCAAACTCAGCCAGCCACTGGCGGTCTCTGTCTTGCAGATCTGGCCGAAGAACTCCACCCGTCAAATGATACTACTAGTGTCACAGTTTTGTTAGTATTTTATTCAGTGGGGTTATGTTAAAACTGGGTCTTCGGTACCCAAGTGGTTGTTCAAATACAGGGTCAGTTTATCAGCATACAAGCAACCAATTCATGAATGGAATTTAAATGAAAGTGGGCACCTAAGGCAAAACAAAAGTATCACATTTCAACTTCAGTCTACGAAAATCACACATGGCGCTGTCAAACATCCCCCAACACTCACTTTCTCTGATTTTCAACTGAGCAGAATGTCCACAAGTCTCATATCATGTAGCCAAATGTCAATCACACACACTCCTGAACTCAATGTTCACTCCTGCCATCACTCTGTGAGTCCAGGGTCACCTTCACTTTCAGGAAGGAAAAAAACAGTCCTCCCCAAACCGTAACATTGTTATCAGCAGAGTGACAGATATGGGCTGGTTTACTGCTGTCCAGAAGGGGCTGCAAAGCAAACTGACTTGGGAGAACAATCCATTGTTGTCATCCCTTATCTCGTCATCTTCATCTGGTGGAGGGTAAATTGAATAAAGTAGTGCAGAGGAAAATGAGGTACTGCACTGGTCAGTGGAGTGGAAGGATAGATTCCCAGGCTTTTCCCTTGCAAAGCCGGTGGGATTCAGATGCATTGTTGGGCTAAAACTGTGAGAATACTATGTTGGAGGATACCTGCCTTGTCAAACTAAACGGTGTTAATAATTTTTCCCCCCAGGGAACTTAGCCAAAGACTACAGCTGTTTTTTGACCATAACAAATCGGTATCTTTGGGAGTCATCATTGAATTTTTTTTACTTACAGTGATAAACAATGAGAATGTTAACTAAGTAGCTAAAACATACAACATATACTATGTTACCTAATTAATACGTATTGAGCGCAGAGCTAACATGACATTACACCTTCTGGATACACAAGGCTATAGTGTCTGCATCTGAGTCATTTGGAGAATTCTGGAAGTGTGAAAGTTATGTGCAGTCAACCTTAAACTCATACGTGTTTCAATCCCAGTGTTTGCTCTCACTGACGAGACAATATCTGTATTCTTCTATGTTTTTGTAAAGACGGATTGTCTGAGTTGATGTGATTTTTCTTCTGTTTATCTTGTTCCTCTCCTCTGTGTCAGCAAGCTGTCTGGCCTATCACAGGATCGGGCACACATACACCGCTGCTTCGTCGGTCCAACACATTTCTCCATTATTTCTGTCACAAGAGATTGAGAGGGCGTTCCTTTTGTGTTTTCGGCACAGCTCTCCCGCTCAGCTGTTTCCCCCCTGTATGGTGCTACACAAATGAAAGTTTGGCTGTGTGATCTGTCACTACTGTCATAGTGGGAGGATGTTTACTTTGCCCAGCTCAGCCACACATGGATATATAAACATAACTGCATTTCTCTGAATGTCGAAAATGCCGTCTTTAAAAATTACAGTCACTCATGGCATTAGAGGGATAACTATGAATGTCACAATGTGCAAATTGAACACAAACATGCAATAACAATCAATATAAGGGTTATTGCATATCATATATGAAAGTATTGTGATTAAAGACACTGTACAGGTGTCCTGTGTGGCTTAGTTGGTAGGGCATTGTGCTTGCAATGCCAGGGATGTGGGTGCGATTCCCACAGGGGACAAATACGACCAAATGTATGTCTGTAAACTGTAAGTCGCTCTGGATAAGAGTGTCTACTGAAATGTTTTCCAGTGTTTTTTCACCCTCACTAATTTACTTTGATTGTGTTGTCAGTGGAGGGGACTGTAATAAAAGTTATCGTAATAAAAGTCAATAGAAGGTTGATAGAAATAAATGCTGCTGTTTTGTCTACCGTCTGTTCCAGATTAAACTTTGAACTAACCAGATGGAGCCTGCAAGCCTATATTAAACTATCGATAAAATGGGAGCTCAGTCAAACAATCAAATGCTTTCCCCTAGGTCAACACTGGCCACACATTTCAATATGTGACCGACCACCTCGATTTGGTCTTATGTAGTAAAATGTGAAATGATGTTTTTTTAAATTGGATAAAGTAGAGACTCAGAGCTAGAAAATTGTACATCATACACTGCAGTTGAGGAACAATGGGGAAGTAATTCTGCTTTGAAAGTTGATAAACTTCACTTTTGAGAAAATGGCTCTTGAATGTTTCGGTCTACCTACTGGAGATCTCTTCTTTATCTACAGCCATTCAGCATCATTCACACCCTCTTAAGCCTTAGCCCCACCCACCTCTTTCAGGATACACATGTGAGGACATGTGGTAAACACACCCTATATCAAATCAAATCTAAGTTTATTTGTCACATGCACCGGATACAGAAGATGTAAACGGTACAGTGTAGTGGTTGCTTGCATGGTAGCAATATCAACAACAGAAAGTGTCCAGATAAAAATATTTTGTCAATATTTGATCATTTTTAGATGACGCTTACCCGACACACTTGTCTAAATTGATGGGTCATGTGAAGGAAATGCTATAACCACCCCCAGCCACATATAGCTAAGTGGGTGGGTCATTATTGTCTAGAAATGTACACATGAACTACAATAGATATCTGTAATCACTCCCAGACACACCTGGCTAATTTGATGGGTCATGTAATAATCCGTCCGAAGTGGAGTCTTGTGTTTAGCCATGTAACAATGAACAGGCCTAATCCCAACTCATACTACCTCTGAGGGTGATTACTACCTCTGATGGTTTAGAGCTTGGTAGTCACCTCATACAAGAACTTGGAAGTATGGCTAGACAGTACACTGTCCTTCTCTCAGCACATATCAAAGCTGCAGGCTAAAGTTAAATCTAGACTTGGTTTCCTCTATCGTAATCGTTCCTCTTTCACCCCAGCTGCCAAACTAACCCTGATTCAGATGACCATCCTGACCATGCTAGATCACAGAGACATAATTTAAAGATCGGCAGGTAAGGGTGCTCTCGAGCGGTTAGATGTTTTTTTTTGCCATTTGGCCATCAGATTTGCCACCAATACTCCTTATAGGACACATCACTGCACTCTATACTCCTCTGTAACTGGTCATCTCCATATACTCGTCGTAAGACCCACTGGTTGATGCTCATTTATAAAAACCCTCTTAGGCCTCATTCTCCACTATCTGAGATATCTACTGCAGGCCTCATCCTCCACATACAACACCTGTTCTGCCATTCACATGCTGTTTACCCTGCTGTTGTGTTCCAGTTGAATTGGACCGATTTTGATGACATTGATGATTTTCACAAAATGTTGGGTGTTTTATTAAACTTTTGTACACCTGTGGTGTTCCCAGTCAAAAATGACCAGTCATTGGAAATGAATGGGTGAGACTACAATTTAGTGTATAAAATGTAGTTCAGGGGCATGCCCATTCATCAGATGGACATACTTCCTCTCCCAGACCCCCACATGTATGTGTGTTTGAGCACACACAGACACACCTCACTCCCCTTCTTGGCTTCCATGGCAACCCCCACAGGAACCTTTCCACAATTGAATCTTTCCCCATGGGAACCACACCTTTTGGCATTCTCACAAACAATTGCAACATTGTTTCAATAATATATAGAACTTTTCTCGCAGCTCTGGTATATAAAGCTTTTTTGAGGCCTTGCTCACAATTCATTCTGTGGCAGCACAATGACCAAATGATATACTGTATGTGAGGCTCTTGATCATATCATTGAAAATTACACTGGTGAGGAGGAGAGAGGCAAGGAAAATGACAGTGAAGATGCATTAGAGGAGGAAGTGTCAGAAGTTGAAGACAACACAGAATATGATCCAGACCAATAGTCAACCGATGTGGAACAATCCAGTGATGAGGAAGAGGGCCCTGCTGAGGTTGTTGTTACATTCCAGTGATGAGGAAGAGGGCCCTGCTGAGGTTGTTTTTACATTCCAGTGATGAGGAAGAGGGCCCTGCTGAGGTTGTTGTTGCAATCCGGTCAAAGAATGGGAATTTGGCCTGGTCTTCATCCCCACCTGAGAGAAGAGGTCAGCTGTCGGTTGAAAATGTAATCAGCATGACCCCAGGGCCAAAGAAATACGCCATATCCCAGGTTGATGGCATAAATGCCTGCTTCAAACTCTTCCTGACAGTCAATCAAAACTATAGTGATCAACATGACCAACCTGGAGAGGGAGACGCGTTTACAAAGACAACTGGAAGGAGGTAGACCGGACTGACGTCCAAGCATACGTGGGTCTCTTGATTTTGGCTGGTGTGTACAGACCCAGAAACTAATGTAACACCAGTTTATGGGATGCAGAGTGTGGTAGGACAATTTTCGCTTCGACAACCGTGATAACAAGACCAGGCCGCCGTCAACAAGACAAGCTGGCAGCGATCAGAGAGGTTTGGCACAAGTGGGTGGAGCACCTGCCACTCATCTGTAACCCAAGTCCACGCACATGCAACAACCACCAGGTATTGTCCAACATGTGTACGAGAACACACATAATGTAACCCCCATTGATTGACAGATTGTGAACATTTTAATGGTTTTTGTTATTGTTAGTAATACTGTTATTATTACTGCTGTTCTTTAATGTGTTCAGACATTCATTTTGTGATATGGTAAAGTTTTCATGTGTAGTTTTGGGCCCATGTCCTTTCTTTACTGATAAAATCCTACCGGTCAGTTTTGACCAGGAACACAACAGATGTTATTTTGTGCCACTACTAAACATTTGAAATGGTTTTAAAACAAATGTCCTTGTTCAACTTTGAAACAAAGTAGTCTATGATACATAGCACAATATGTTTCATCTGAGTATTTGTTATAGTCAAAATCATTTATACATTATGTATTTTTTGCTCAAAAACAATTCGTATGAGTTCAGGTCAATGAGGCCTACAGGTCATAAATAGCAAATAGAAGTTTAAAATGTGTACTGTTCACAAGAACTTTAGATAATGAAAATATCTAACACAACATTAGGTGATACTATATCTACTATTATGGATTTATAATCAGCTATAATGGGGTGGTCATTTTGGACAGGGAACACACAATGAATTAACATGAAACGAACACAACTGGAGGGTTAAAGATCCCCAAAGCACACACATCCCTGGGTCGCTCATCTTTTCAGTTCGCTGCAGCTAGCGACTGGAACGAGCTGCAGCAAACACTCAAACTGGACAGTTTTATCTCAATCTCTTCATTCAAAGACTCAATCATGGACACTCTTACTGACAGTAGTGGCTGCATCGTGTGATGTTTTTTTTCTTCTCTACCTTCTTGCCCTTTGTGCTGTTGTCTGTGTCCAATAATGTTTGTACCATGTTTTGTGCTGCTACCATGTTGTGCTGCTGCCATGTTGTATTACTACCATGTTGTTATTATGGTTGCAACACAACATGACATGTTGCCATGTGTTGCTGCCATGCTATGCTGTTGTCTTAGGGCTCTCTTTATGTAGTGTTGTCTCTCTTGTCATGATTTGTGTTTTGTCCTTTATATATTGTTTTTAAACCCCAGCCCCCATCCCCGCAGGAGGCCTTTTGGGAGGCCGTCATTGTAAATAAGAATTTGTTCTTAACTGACTTGCCTAGGTAAATAAAGGTTAAATAAATATAATCAAATAAAAATACTACCAATACAAACATTGTCATAGCTGTAGTATGAATGTGCAGGTAGATAACGCTAACAAACTAGGTTCAATGTTAGCTAGTTAACATTAGGTTATAACACGCAGTGCAAATGGTTTCCTGATTCAAATAATACTAATACCCAGATCATACATCATACAAGCTACATCATACAAGCTAACGTTTGCTAGATAACTAACAGTATGCTTTAACTTGCAAAAAAATGACTTTCTGACAAAATTAGAAACTTATATCTGAGAAAGTAGCTAGACTCTTACCCGTGTACATGGATGAACGCTTCACGGAATGACTGGAACCATTTAACTCTGTTTTGTTTGAAGCAACATCTTGTTTGGCAGCTTTATGTCAAGTCACTCTAGTTCACACTGACCGTGGCGTGTGCAGAAAGCAGCCCATCACTTTTTCCAACTGATCTGTTGATAGCGCCTGCTAAATTCAGGGCATCAATGTTGTTGAGAAAAGTAGCAAAACTTTTGTACTTCTCGATGGCTAACGTTATACCTTTAAAAAATGAACAGCTCACGTTATACTGAACAGCTCACGTTATAGACAGAAGCATGCTACTTGTCAGAACAATCCGAACTCATCTCCCAGCATGTCCAGCCCATCCATTATCTCAGCCAATCATGGCTAGTGGGAAGGTTCCTGACTTTTTCCATGGCTAAACCAACTAGGCTCGTAATTTAACAATTGTATTCATGTTCATGGATGGACTACAAGTTTATTATTAAGGCACATGAAAGTTCACATGTTCCTAAAGGTATTTCTGCCAAAAAGCACATTTTGACAAAAAATGAATGCTTACGTTCAAATGCCGCTCCTGTGAAGTAGTGACGTGCGACATATGCCTACATCAACACAGATTTCTGATAGTTCTAAGAACACATCACTGCAGTCAGCTTATCAGAGAAGAAGAAGGAATTGATATCTTTCTTCCTGGTTGAAGGTCCTCTATACTAGTGAACTATGACACCTTGTATTGATTCAATCTATAAAAAGGAATTATTTTTAGGTCTTTGTTGTTTGCAATCACCTCTGCTCAGCAATGGGCAATATGGTGTGTGTGTGGGCGTGTGCGTGTGTACGTGTATATTTGTGTGCATGTGTATTCATATGCACGTGTGTTTGTGCATGCTTGTTTGTTTTAAGATGAACACACTCTAAAAATTAGGGGTTCAACAAGGGTTCTTCTAAGACTCTCATGGTCCTTGGCCAAAATATTATTTGAGGAACCTCCTAAGTTGGTGGTTGTTCTTGCAGGAACTGCCCAACTGAAACCTTTTGATTTTAGTTTGAAAGGACAGCAGGTGCAGGCACAGGAAAGGTCTCAATTTAAGGTAGTCTTTCCATATTTGTGCAAATCTTTCTAAAACACAAAATTTACAAAAATTCAAATGGATATCAATCAACAAAGCGGTAAGAGTATGTAGGCTATAAGAATATGTTGAAGGCTAGCTGTTCATTGAATATCCCATAGGCCTCTACTTTATGGACAAGATATATGTATGAACAACATAATCAAAACATAAATATTTCATTCACATATACCACAAAAACCAAGGTATGAATACTGTCATGTGCATATTTTGTTAATCATCAGTATTACTACTGTTTTTTGGATTCACAGACTTCACCCTCCCTACAACAGGAAACCTGTTCGATCACCGTGCACTGCTAAATTATTCTGGCTATGGACCCGGAGAACATCAACACATTAACATCAGCACACCAGATGATATGCCTCTGCTGGAAGTTTACTGACAACTAAAATATGGTGTTATTTTTGTTATTGTTATGCGTATGATTATTAAGTTCAAAAATAGACCCCAAAAGGTTATTCTATGATCCATTAAGAACTCTTTTAATGGGTTATTCGAAGAACTTATAGGGGTTCCTACACAGTTTCAATTTGAAGAACCCCAAAGGATACTTCAGGAACCTTTTATTTTTAAGAGTGCAGTAATGCCAAATCTGTGAGTCTCTCAGTTCAGCATTACAGACCACCTTGCCTGTTCTTTTTGCTAAAAACATTACCTCCATCACCCATGCTGCACAAATTTGTGATTTTATAAGATGTAAGACCTAGAACTTTACAATTAAAATATGCATTGCAGAGTCATTGATTCTCATCAAAGACAAATGACTCCTTCCCTGGGTATAGTATAAAATACAATATTTATTCACGGCTAGCAGTCAGATGGATATGCTTCAGGAACCGTGGCAAATCGGCCCTCCCAGTCACCACGGTAACAGCTTGGCGAAGCCAAGGTAAGCCTCCTGTTCTCTGATTTGTTGGAGGACAGTGAAGATGCTAAAGACTATTGCACAGGACCCCAGGTGTTCTCTGAGACAGGTTCATGTAATCTACAAGGGAATCAGCCTTTTTCAGACAATCAGATGGTTGGACACACTCTGTTGATTCTATATGTGTGTAGAATGGCTATAGGGCAATGTAGAAACATGTTCCATGATAAAGTAACAAAGGCCAGCCTAGGGTATTTGTATTTGCATGTATTATCAATCCCATTAGCTGCTGCCTTGACAGCAGCTACTCTTCCTGGGGTCCAGCAAAATTAAGGCAGTTTATACAATTTTAAAAACATTACAGTAAATTCACAGATTTCACAATACACTGTGTGCCCTCAGGCCCCGAATCCACCACTACCACATATCTACAATACACAATCCATGTGTACAGTGTGTATGTTATAGTGTGTGTATGCATGTGTCTGTGCCTGTTTGCGTTGCTTCACAGTCCCCGCTGTTTCATAAAGTGTATTTTTTTAAATCAAATATTACTGCTTGCATCAGTTACTTAAAGTGGAATAGAGTTCCATGTAGTTATGTCTCTATGTAGTACTGTGTTCCTCCAATAGTCTGTTCTGGACTTGGGGACTGTGGCATGTTTTGTTGGGTGCATGGGTGTCCGAGCTGTGCACCAGTAGTTCAAACACACAGCTCGGTGCATTCAACATGTCTAGTGATGAAGTCAATCTCTCCTCCACTTTGAGCATTTGAGGTGCATAATTATTATTATTATTATCTCTTTGTACATCCAAGGGCCAGCCGTGCTGCCCTGTTCTGAGCCAATTTCAATTTTCCTGAGTCCCTTTTTGTGTAGGAGGTGGATATGAGATTTTCTAACTTGATCCCTATTAATCAGAATAATTCATTTATCAACCATTGAAGTCCTGATAAATCCTACCCCCGCAAACCTATGTGAACTTTCCTCCACATCTAAATGTGATGAGTTTGCAGCATATTTCAGAGATAAGATAATCAACGTTAGGCTGGGTATCAATCAAGCAAGACCTGATGAGAAGTTTGATGATATGTGCCCTAACGTACCACGCAAAGGCACTATGGATTTGTTTCTCCCTGGTTGACACAGACATTCCCAGGAAAATGATATCACATCTTAAGCCTTCTACCTGAGTTCTGGATCCTACCCCCACCACCTTCTTCAGAACAGTTTTTAATTTGATATAAGAAGAATTGCCAGCTATTGTTAATCTATCCCTGTTCACAGGCACTTTCCCCACCACTAAAAACTGCTATAGTGAAATCCCTTCTGAAGAACAGTAATCTCGATTCTTCAGCTCTTAGATATTTCCGGACAATCTCTAACCTTCCATTCTTAAGCAAAATTTGTCAGAAATTGGTGTTCAAACAGCTAAATATTTTTTTAAATACTAACTGTATATACTTTTAAAAAATCCAAATCTGGTTTTCGTGCCCACCACAGCACAGAGACAGCTTTAGTTAAAAGTGGGAAGTGATCTTAGAGTCAACACAGATGCCAAACAGGTCTCTGTCCTTGTACTCTTAAATTTAAGTGCTGCATTCAACACTGTTGACCGTGATGTCCTTCTGGATAGACTGGAGAGATGAGTTGGCCTTTCCGGGCCAGTTCTAAATTGGTTTAGGACCTATATAAGTGGTCGAGAGTTTTTTGTTAGACTCAGTGAACATAACTCAGAGAAAATACATATCACATGTGGCGTTCCACAAGGTTAATTTTTGAGTCCGGTACTGTTCAGTTTATATACGTTATCCCTTGACAGAGTCATCAGAAAGCCCTACATTGATTTTCAGTGTTACGAAGACGAAACATAACTTTACATTTCTGTCACCAGAGGATTTTTTAGCTCCACTGATAAATTATTAGACTGCATTAGTGATTTAAATACTTGGTTGGCTCACAACTTCATCCCGGTAAGACAAGACAAGACCGAGGTCCTTATTGTTGGAGCCAAAGCACAGAGAGAGAATCTAGCTGCACATTTTAATTCACGGGCAATAATGATAAGATTTTTTAAACAATGTGTTATTTTAGATTCTAAACTCAATTTCGAATCACATATTAGGAAAGTGACCAAAATAGCTTTTTACCACCTGAGAAGAAATAAGGTGTGGCCTGTTTCTCTCTCAGGCTGATACAGAGAGACCCATCCATGCCTTTATTACAAGCAGGCTTGACTACTGTAATGCTCTCCTGTCTGGCCTACTCAAGAAAGCCATTGGTCAACTAAAAAACATACAGAATGCTGCAGCACGGGTACTGACCAAGACCAGACGGAGATCACACATTCCACTGGTTTAAAGGTGTCTACGCTAGCTGCCTGTGAGTTTTAGAATTCATTTAAAAATTATTCTATTGATTTTTAAATCAATTCACTATTGTGCACCACAATACAGGTCAGACATGCTTACAATATATGTCAGACATGCTTTTAAGTTATGTACCCAGTAGGTCCCTCAGGTCCTCTGGCACTGGCCTTTTAGTGATTCCATAGCCTAGGACCAAGAGGCATGGATAGGCAGCCTTTAGGTATCATGCCTCCAGCCTCTGGAATAGCCTGCCTGAATAGCTTTTATTTTCCTTCGGGTGCTTTTTAGTTGTTCAGTTTGTGTCATTCATTTGATTTTTATTTGTCATCATTACGTTTTTTTATCTGTTTGTGTAGTGAATATTTCAGCTTTTTTGTTCTTCTTTTTTTCTCCTGTAAAGCACATTGCGTTGAATTCCATGTCTGAAATGGCTGTATAAATAAAGCTTGATTTGATTTGAAGAATAATGAAATTAGTGAATTAGTGAAAAAAATATCAGAATTGGGCTGCCTGTCTAAACGCAGCCTAATATCTGACTTGGAAACAGAAGAGGGATATTCTCTCACCTAAACCATTTAAATGCCAAGTATTGAGACACAGAAGGGAACTTTCACAATAAGATGTGTGACTAGCTTGGTGGGAACACAAGCTTGAATGTGTGACCTCAGACTGACACTTTGCATATGAGATGAAATCATTGAAAGCAGTGGTTTACAATTTATAAACCAATATTTCCACAGTAAACTGGACAACTGGCACAGGGTTGACATATTATTCAGTGATATAACACTGTTTGACACATTGCATCTCAATGAAGATGTCATACAGAGAGTGAGCCATTGCTGGCAAACCTACCATGACATGGGAGGGAAAATGGACTCTCGCAAAATGACAGTTACACAAAACCTTGTAAGAAGCAGATTCATAGCTCTAATATCAACTATTATTTAAAATTTTTATTTAACCTTTATTTAATCAGGAAGGGCTCATTGAGATTAAAATCTCTTTTTCAGGAGCACCCTGGCCAAGATAGGCAGCACCAAGTCATTGCAAAAAAAAATAGACAGACAGACAACATGAAAAACCACAAGTAATCTAGTAAAAACCATTGAATTCACAAGAGTATAAAACAGCAAATTAAAAACATTGACAGGTCAGGGAATCAGCCTCAAAATCCTTCATCTGTGATTTAAAAACCCCAATCGGGACAAGTTCTTCCAGTTTAAAAGTATTTTGTAAGGTGTTCCAAGACGATGGCGCAGAGTACATGAAAGCCCTTTTACCAAATTCAGTTTGGACATTTGGAACAGTTAGCAGGAGAAAGTCCAGCGAACGAAGAGAGTACCCACCACATTTCTGAACAATAAAAATGCACAAATAAAAATATAGTAAACCCAAAATGGCTTTGTAAATAAAATTATACCAGTGACTGAACCTCGAGTGACTAGAGAAGGCCAGCCAACCCTGGTATACAAAGTGCAGTGGTGCGTAAGGGTTTTGCAGTTTAAAATAAATCTCAAAGTGCCATGGTAAAGAGTGTCAATTGATCTCAAACACTGAGCGGAAGCATTCATATATAAAATATCCCCATAGTCTAGTAAAGGCATACATGTAGCTGATACTAGCCTCCTTCTGGCTTCAAAAGAAAAACAGGCCTTATTCCTAAAATAAAATACCAATTTCAGCTTCAATGTTTTTGTAAGTTGTTGAATATGCAATTTAAAAGAGAGGCAGTCATCAATTAAAATTCCAAAATATTTATATGAGGTTACAACCTCAATCTCCTTGCCCTGACAGGTAGTAATAGATGAAATGTTCAGAGGTCTATTTCTTGCATTAGAAAACACCATTAGTTTAGTTTTGTCAGTATTGAGGATAGGCTTCAATTGACACAAGGTATGTTGAACAGTATAAATAGCAGTTTGCATTGTCTCGATGTTGGCATCTTTGGGTATAGCAACCCCATCCCCCTCTCCCTGCCTCCCCCTTGCCTCCTTCAACTACTGTGGTCAGAGGTTGTAAATTCCTGAGAAGACCTCATGGACACACAGTATAGAGAGAGTAGATTTTCATGGAGCACAAAGGAATTTCTTCCACCTCACATAACTTGAGGTACGAACAAATTTCATGTTCCGGAGAAAATATAAAAGATCGGTGAAGAATCCAGCTACGAACTGGTCCATTTGTCACAACTTGGGAAGCTCATGGGAGACGGTGTGGCCACATTACCCATTACCATAACGCTGTTTATATAAATAGCCTCAGATATGAGGTTTATGAGGCCTCCTGGGACAGCCCCTTTTCTGCCATTCCGAATAAAACCCAACTTTGGGAAATTATAAGCAGAACTCAATTACGAGATGGCTAAAGGTTGCAGACCATGTTTTTCTCCATTATGAGGACAAAGGTTGTAGACCATTGCTGAATCTTTTAACCATACCACGTGGCTAAACTCTTAGACTATCGATACCGACAGAATAAGAACAAGTCTTTGATATTAATTACTAGTCTGCAGCTAGGAATTCGGTATCATTGAACGCGAAGAACGACAACCGCCGATACCTCCATTCTATAACGAGTGTGACTATGCACAATCCCCTCTAACCACAACCGAGAGCGAGAGGGAGAGAGACGGACAATTCTACAAAAGAAACAAACTTTTCACCAGCGATCAAGACAACACACTGAGCGTAAATATATACATTGATTGTAATTGTTCCCAAATGAGTGAGCGTTCATGTGTAAAGGATTAGTATTTAAAAGAGCGCCCCCTATCTCGAAGAAGTTAACATTCATCCATCTTTTGGAATGCGTGCTGTTTCCGGTGGGTCTCATAGCAAATGTGTTACCATCTGCCCTCCTGAATTTCAAGCAGTACTGTTTGTTCTTAAGTGAGGAAGAAAAAGATACGTGGGGGGGAAAAAAAACAGGTGCATCTAATCTCCAAAGAAACCAAATTGCACAAAAGGCTCTGTTACCTCATAGTCAAGCCTTACAGGAGGGTCACTATGACCATATCCTTAATGAGATTTAGCTCACTACAGAAATCTGATGCTTCTTTTCAATTAGCACTCAATCACCAGATGAGCAGCTCTGTTACAGTAGTCATGATCAGCAGGAACTCCACCGGGAGAAACATCCATCTGTAAATTCACAAAGAGTAGCCATTTGGCCAATCACAATATGGTCTTTGCCTTCCGACATCTCCTTCATATTTTGACACCCCTCACACTGTGTCAAGTCTCTACTGACCCACAGGTATTTCACAGTGACTGGAGTGGCTGTTAACCGGTGAAATAATAATGCTGGTTTACTGAGCCCTGACACCCCATTACTGTAAGGTGTATCATATGCAATGAATGGCAACCCACGGGTGGCTGAATGAATAGGTTGAATTTGTCCTTTTTTTCAACGGTTGCCAGCCAAAAGGATATGGGATGTTTGCAGTCTTGTAGAAGTCATGTGTAAAAATGTGTGCATTGTTCGCTGTATCAATAATTAAACTTAGAATAAATGCTTTCTCATACTCATGCTATAATGTTTTAGGCAAGACACAAGTGCAGACTGTTGAAGTGACAATGTTTATTACAGCAACAGGGGCAGGCAAACGACAGGTCAAGGTAGGATGGGGGTTGATAATCCAGAGTAGTGGGGCAAAGGTACAGGATGGCAGGCAGGCTCAGGCAGAGTGGTCAGGCAGCTGGGCTCAGAGTCCGGACAGGCAAGGGTCAAAACCAGGAGGGCGAGAAAAATAGAGACGGGGGAAAGCAGGAGCTCAGAAAACCACTGGTTGACTTGACAAACAAGATGAACTGGCAACAGACAAACAGAGAACACGGGTATAAATACACAGGGGATAATGTGGAAGATGGGCGACACCTGGAGGGGGGTGTAGACATGCACAAGGACAGATGAAACATTTCCCACTCTGAATAAACATCCTAACAAGGGATCATCTCATCCAATGCACCATGATCCATTGGGCCAAAATGATTTAATACTGAGCAAATTTCTGGGTGCATTAAATCCTATTTCCTCTGACAAGATTTTGAATAATAATTTGTCAGTGTTAAATCCCATATTCCTGTTAATTTACCCATAACCCTCTTACTCTATAGCATTAAAGACTTGAAGAATGGTGTAGTCTTACAGAGCCAACAACAGTGTTGCATCACATGGGAAAAAAACATGAATTGCCTGTTGTGGTATTGTTACGCTTACACCATCAACCCTTCCATGTGACCTCCAACCTGGATGTGAATAAAAGAGAGGCACTTCAACATTAGAACAGGATCCCCTACATGAGTTTTCCTGAAGGGAGAACCTTGTTGATCAGAAATAAAGAAAAGACAGCGGGAGCTGGCTGCTAGGGAGCACTCACTCCTCCATTGGAGAGGGAGGCAAAGGGAAACTGTTTCATATCCAGTACACAAATGTACGTTATAACAAATACTTGTGTGGAGAGCCAGGGGGGAAGGCACTGGAACGGAGAATGCAATCTCTAGTGTAGGCGGTTCTGTATAAGAAATGAGACATGGTTCCCTAAAAAATGCATTGTTTTTTATCTGCACAAAGACACACAAGAGAACTAGTACACTGAGTGAGGGGAGGAGATGCACAGTCTATGAAGCACTGAAGCACAGGTTGTTCAGAAATGCATTGCTTTTGCCTTTCATTAGTTCAAAGGGATCAACCCGATGTTGTGCTGTACAGAGAACAGAGTGTGGGTTCGCCAGCACCTTCAACGGCCGATAACACACTAGGATATTGATGGAGATGTTGTGGCTATATCTATGGAAATACATCTCACTCAGATGTTCTCCGAGACTGTGGGTGGCCTCTTTGATATCTTAGCTCTCTGAGTCAGTTGTGAAGGATAGGCCTCAACCTGTAACATTATGCTGACAGATCCGGGTAGCAAAGGGCATTGTCCTGGAATGACCATGAGTGACAGCTGTTTGAGTCATAGCTTGCAGAGCCAGAGGTCAAAGCTGAGTCATGGTGGGTTGAGGCTGTACGCTGGTAAAAATCTGCAGTCCATGCACACTTAGCATGGCACAGCATGAGACAGAAGTGCCATTGGGGTGGTCCTATCTGGCTTTTTCAGACATCCTCATGCTATGTCAGAGAGAGAGAGAGTGATTGCTGCCCTCCTATCCTGCATGTGCCCTTTTTTCCTCAGGTTTTGTTGACATTCAGTATTGTGGACAAACACTCTCCACCCGTGCCTCGTGGACAAACAGCTAATAATTTCACTCCATTCACATCCCAGTCAATGACCATTGGAACCCATTCTAAATAGGTTGTAAATAATCGAGGACCCTGGATAATTAAGTAGGATCTATTATCTATTATTTAAAAAAAATCCTCTAACATTATCATATAGTCTACACCAGGGCTCTCCAACCCTGTTCCACCAGGCACAGTCTATGAAGCACTGAAGCACAGGTTGTTCAGAAATGCATTGCTTTTGCCTTTCATTAGTTTTCACTCCAACCCCAGTTGTAGCTAACCTGACTTAAACATAATTCCTGTCCATAAAATATACTTAGATTTACAGACACATAGATTTACCCCAAGAGTCCCAAAGAGTTGGCTCTTTGGGACTCTTGGGGTAAATCTATGTGTCTGTAAATCTAAGTATATTTTATGGACAGGAATTAATTGGACATGGTAATTTAGGGAGATTTCCTTAAAACAGAGGCTTTCTGTGTTCTATTGTCAGCTCACGACCTGTCTTTTGAGATTTAAAAAATGCCTTGAACAGCAGTTTGGAGGCAATGTGCATTTGTCAAACACCATTGCCAGAGCCACAGAGTTTCCAACTGCAACTGCCAGTTTCCTACTACAGAGCCAGGTAGTCATTCAGGTAAAAAAAAAGTATTTCAATCATTGGGTGCTGTGTTGATATGCCCTGAAGCAGTTTTGTTGATTACTGCACACTGGGCACACACTGGTTGAATCAACGTTGTTTCCACAATTTCAATGAAATGATGTTGAACCAACGTGGAATAGACAGTGAATTGACATATGTACCCAGTGGATTTTGGTTAGTAACACTTCAGCTTTGAAAGTGAGACCAATTAAACCAAGAGTTTTCTATCAAGTTACAGTAATCAACACACTGCACAGTATATCATGCTGGTCGGTCCATAATTGAGAGAAATGAACAAAGTGACCTTGTGAGTTAGAGATGGATCAAAATGTACAGAATGGGTACCTGGAGGAAAAGGAGGGAGGGTCATGCTTTTCAATTTCAGTCAATGGGAGGGTTTAGTATTTTTGTTTTTATATAGTATAGGGGAGGGTCATGTCATTTGTATTTGAGGACGTTTCAAATTTTCTCAGTGCTTTTAAAATTAATAGCTTATTAGGCTATACATCGATGTGTGCATGATTGCCGCCCCTCATCTCTGATTCTCTGCTTGCCGTGCAATACTGTTACTGTAATTTCATTATACCAACGTGTTTTCATTAATTGAATTCCCTTAATCTATTTTATGAGAATTTGTAAGATTCTTGTTTGGATAAAATAGACGGAGACCAGTCTTATCAATAATAGGTAACATAATTTATTCTCGGAGCGCGCTGCCACGTTACCACGAGCAACAGTTTATATACAATAACATGATGTCATTTCATTGCTTAACAGAATCCCCTCCTCTCGACCAGGACAAAGTGAGGTTAAAAGTTCATTCTAACTTACGAACACACTCACAGGTCACACAACATAATTGAATTAACTTTTGACCCATCAACATTATCGATCACCACTTAGCTGACAGTTCTAATTAACAGAAAACCTAGGAATGCACTCACTGTCTTATCTAAAACACCCCAGAGCTAAGTTCTCGGTTCAACCATAGGTTAACTACCTTATCTGCTTACTTAACCCACAACCCAATCGTTTCTGCCTAGTTGGAATGGTGTTCATTAACTTTAATTACTCCTTGTCCGTGTTACACAATCCCTTCTTATGAACTCATATTGTTAATCACATATAATAAAACAGAGTATAAGTTTACTTATACATGTATACTTGTGGGTGTTTATTTTCTGTCTTTGTGTTACGTGTGTATGTCACCAGACAGGACTGTTTCGTCCGTTAATTTTGTTATTTTTTGTAGTGATTCACTGTTCAGTGCTTTATTTAATTAAAATTATGAACACTTACCACGCTGCGCCTGCATGGTCTGATCCTTCTTCCACCTCTGAATGCCGTTACAATGATCCATAGCCTATAGCCTATAAGCTACGAAGTTCATGCTCAGAGTTGCACAGAGCAAAAATATACTGTATATTTCTAAGATACACTATATAGAAAGGTAGGTGGACACCCCTTCCAATTAGTGGATTAGGCTAGTTCAGCCACACCCGTTGCTGACAGGTACAGTTGAAGTCGTAAGTTTGAATATACCTTAGCCAAGTACATTTAAATTCAGTTTTCATAATTCCTGACATTTAATCCAAGTATCAATTTCCTGTTTTAGGTCAGTTAGGATCACTACTTTATTTTAAGAATGTGAAATGTCATAATAATAGGAGAGAGAATGATTTATTTCAGCTTTTAATTATTTCATCACATTCCCAGTCGGTCAGAAGTTTACATGCTACCAAATACTAATTGAGTGTATTGCCTTTAAATTGTTTAACTTTGGTAAAAAAAATATTGTACAATAAATTGGGTGAATTTTGGCTCATTCCTCCTGGAGGAGCTGGTGTAACTGACTCAGGTTTGTAGGCCTCCTTGCTCCCACACACTTTTTCTGTCTGCCCACAAATTTTCAATAGGATTGAGGTCAGGGCTTTGTGATGGCCACTCCACTACCTTGACTTTGTTCTCCTTAAGCCAATTTACCACAACTTTGGGAGTATGCTCGTGGTCATTGTCCATTTGGAAAACCCATTCGCGACCAAGCTTTAACTTCCTGACTGATGTCTTGAGATGTTGCTTCATTATATCCACATCATTTTCCTACCTCATGATTTTATCTATTTTGTGAAGTGCACCAGTCACTCCTGTAGCAAAGCAGCCTCACAACATGACACTGCCACCCCTGTGCTTCATGGTTGGGATGGTATTATTTGGCTTGTAAGCCTCACCCTTTTTCCTGTAAACATAACAATGTTCGTTATGGCCAAACAGTTCTATTTTTGTTTCATCAGACCAGAGGACATTTCTCCAAAAAGATCTTTGTCCCCATGTGCAGTTGCAAACCGTAATCTGGCTTTTATATGGCGGTTTTGGAGTGGTGGCTTCTTCCTTGCTGAGTGGCCTTTCAGGTTATGTCGATATAGGACTCGTTTTACTGTGGATATGGATGCTTTTGTACCTGTTTCCTACAGCATCTTCACAATGTCCTTTGCTGTTGTTCTGGGATTGATATGCACTTTTCACACCAAAGTACCTTCATCTCTAGGAGACAGAACTTCCAGAGCGGTATGACAGCTGCATTGTCCCATGGTCTTTATACTTGCGTACTATTGTTTGTACAGATGAACGTGGTACTTTCAGGCGTTTGCGCTGTTCTGTGAAGGGAGTAGTACACATCGTTTTACGAGATCTTCAGTTTCTTGGCAATTTCTTGCATGGAATAGCTTTCATTTCTCAGAACAAGAGTTTCAGAAGAAAGGTCTTTGTTTCTGGCCATTTTGAGCCTGCAATCGAACCCACTAATGCTGATGGTCCAGATACTCAACTAGTCTAAAGGCCCATTTTATTGATTCTTTAATATGAACAGAAGTTTTCAGCTGCGCTAACATAATTGAAAAAATATTTTCTAATGATCAATTAGCCTTTTAATATGATAAACTTGGATTAGCTAGCACAACGTGCCATTGGAACACAGGAGTGATGGTTGCTGATAATGGGCCTCTGTACGCCCATGTAGATATTCCATTTTTAAAAAATCAGCCGTTTCCAGCTACAATAGTCATTTACAAAATTAACAATGTCTCTACTATATTTCTGATCAATTTGATGTTATTTTAATGGACAATTTTTTAAAACGTTTTTCTCAAAAAAATAAGGACATTTCTAAGTGACCCCAAACTTTTGAATAGTAGTGTATATATTTTCTTAGGGGAAATGTTAGTACATTTATTGAAAATGAAATCAACTTTACATAAGAATTCACACCCCTAAGTGAATACTTACTAGAAACACCTCTGGCATCTGTGCCTCTTTCTGGACAAGTCTAAGAGCTTTCCACACCTAGATTATTCTACATTTGCCCATTACTCTTTTCAAAATTATTCAAGCTCTGTCAAATGTTTTTGATCATTTTTAGATGTATTGTCTTGTCATAGATTTTCAAGTGGATTTAAGTCAAAATTGTAACACAGCTACTCAGAAAAATGCACTTTCTTCTTGGTAAGCAACTCCAGTGGAGATTTGGCCTTGTTTTTAGGTCCTGCTGAAAGGGGAATTCATCTTCCAGTATCTGGTGGAAAGCAGACTGAACCAGGTTTTCCTTTAGGATTTTGCCTGTGCTTAGCTCCATTACATACATGTTTTTATCCTGAAAAACTCCCCAGTCCGGAACAATTACAAGCATAACCATAAAATGATGCAGCCACCACTGGTGAGCAGTAATGTGTTATATTAGATTTGCCCCAAGCATAAAACTCTTGTCTTCAGGATAAAAAGTTTCAAACGGGATGTATGTTTTGAAATATTTGTATTCTGTACAGGCTTCCTTCTTTTCCCTCAGTCAATTAGGTTAGTATTGTGGAGTAACTACAATGTTGTTGATCCATCCTCACTGCCATTAAACTCTGTAACTGTTTTAAAGTCACCACTGCCATCATCGTGAAATCCATGAGCGGTTTCCTTCCTCTCCGGCAACTGAGATAGAAAGGACGCCTGTATCGTTTCAGTGACTTGGTGTGATTATACACCATTGAAAGTGTAATTAATAACTTCACCATACTCAAAGGGATATAGGTGCAGTTCTTCGCGAGGCTTTGTAAAACCTCCCTGGTCTTTGTGGAAGAATCCGTTTTTGAAATCGTCAGGGACCTTACAGACAATTGTATGTGTGGGTACAGAGATGAGGTCGTCATTCAACATTCATGTTCAAAACTTCTTTGGGATTGTTGTCCCTTCCACGGGACGGTTGAGCTAACGTAGGCTAAAGCGATTAGCATGAGGTTGTAAGTAACAAGAAAATTTCCCAGGACATAGACATATCTGATATTGGCAGAAAGCTTAAATTCTTGTTAATCTAACTGTCCAATTTACAGTAGCTATTACAATGAAACAATACCATGATATTGTTTGAGGAGAGTGCATCATTTTGAACATGAAAAGTTATTAATAAACATATTAGGCAGTCTTGATTCAAAATTTGAACAGAAATGCAATGGTTCATTGCATCAGTCTAAAACTTTGCACATACACTGCTGCCATCTAGTGTACAAAATCTAAATTGCAGCTGGGCTGGGATAATACATTATGGACTTTCTCTTGCATTTCATAGACGATGGTACAAAAAAATACAAAATAACGGTTGGTTTTTTCTTTGTATTATTTTTTACCAGATCTATTGTGTTATATTCTCCTACATTCTTTTCACATTTCCACACTGTTCAAAATGTTTCCTTTTCAAATGGTACCAAGAATATGCATATCCTTGCATCAGGGCCTAAGCTACAAGCAGTTAAATTTGGGTATGTCATTTTAGGTGAACATTGAAGAAAAAAAATCCACTTTGACATTATGGTGTAATGTGTGTAAGTATGTGACAAACATCTCAATTTAAACCATTTTAAATCCAGGCTGTAACACAACAAACTGTAGAAAAGTCAATGGGTTTGATCATTTTCTGAAGTAATTACTTTCTGTAATGACCCAGAAGGCGATTGTTTTCTGTTAGTCATTCAAAAATCTCCATGCTACCTATTATGTGACTTGCACATTTTTGCTCCCAAACTTATTTAAGCTTCCCATATAATAAGGGTTGAAGACATTTGAACTTTTCATTTTTAATTCATTTGTTCAACATTTAAAGGGTGTGAATACTTTCTGAAGGCACTGTAGATTTTGTCGACCAATTCCTCCACCCACCATCTACTCTTTAAATAACCTACCTCAGTATTAGTGAAGGGCTGTCAAGTTTAAACTAGGACTCGAATTGAGGGGGTATAAGAGGGTGTGCCACAGGCATACCTTTTATTAAAGAAAATGACAAAAAGCACAGGCCTACCAATATTTAAGTTAAGATTTTGAAGAAAAGAAAAGATCCGATTATATGAAGAGATCCATAACATTGCCTTCGTCCGTTATGCAAGAAAGAAGCTGTAAAATACCCAGGAAAGAAGTGAGTCAAATGCATATGGGGATATCATTGTTTTGTTTCTTTGACATTCAGAGGCTGAGCTACAACAGAGGACATAAAAAAAACGACTTTGCTTGGGAAGTAATCTAATTCTGCCACTATCAATTGATTAAGCTATTCACTTTCTGTACAATAGGCATCTCTTAGGGAAACACTTGTGACCTTCTCTTGTTGGATTAAGCCACGGAAGAAGAAATTCCAGCAGTTAAAGCTAACATTCTGCATCGGTAGGCCTACTGTCTGGGGTGGAAAGGAAGGCCTAACTTTTGAAACTACCCTTCTCAGATTCCCAATGACATCTCAGATGCAATTATTTGTAAACAATGACAGTTTCTTTGCAACGAAGACACACCGATTTGGCATTGGAGAAATATGATAAGATGAATACATAGCCCTATTTCCCCGTCCAGTGTTAGCCTGTAATTTTGGTAATTCGTGTGGTATTCAGACATATTCTGCTAATATGTAAAGTTGTAGAATTTCATGAATTTCATGTAGAATTTTAACAAAAGGCCATTTTTGTAGTACCTGTAAATACAATGATATTTAATTCATAGCATGCATTGCATGAATCTATTTCCACTAGAGGTCGACCGATTATGATTTTTCAACGCCGATACCGATACCGATTATGGTGGGCCAAAAAAGCCGATACCGATTAAAAAACATATATATTTGTAATAATGACAATTACAACAATACTGAATGAACACTTATTTTAACTTAATATAATACATCAATAAAATAATTTTAGCCTCAAGTAAATAATGAAACATGTTAAATTTGGTTTAAATAATGCAAAAACAAAGTGTTGGAGAAGAAAGTAAAGTGCAATATGTGCCATGTAAGAAAGCTAACGTTTCAGTTCCTTGATCAGAACATGAGAACATATGAAAGCTGGTGGTTCCTTTTAGCATGAGTCTTCAATATTCCCAGGTAAGAAGTTTTAGGTTGTAGTTTTTATAGGAATTATAGGACTATTTCCCTCTATACCATTTGTATTTCATTAACCTTTGACTATTGGATGTTCTTATAGGCACTTTAGTATTGCCAGTGTAACAGTATAGCTTCCGTCCCTCTCCTCGCTCCTCCCTGGGCTCGAACCAGCAACACAACGACAACAGCCACCCTTGAAGCAGCGTTACCCATGCAGAGCAAGGGAAGCAACCACCCCAAGGCTCAGAGCGAGTGATGTTTGAAACACTATTAGTGCGCAATAGGCTTGAAGTCAAACAGCGCAATGCTTGACGCACAACGAAGAGCTGCTGGCAAAACGCACAAAAGGCCTGTTTGAATGAATGTTTATGTGCCTGCTTCTGCCTACCACCGCTCAGTCAGATACTTGTATGCCTGTATGCTCAGTCAGATTATATGCAATGCAGGACACGCTAGATAATATCTAGTAATATCATCAACCATGTGTAGTTAACTAGTAATTATGATTGATTGTTTTTTATAAGATAAGTTTAATGCTAGCTAGCAACTTACCTTGGCTTACTGCATTTGCGTAACAGGCAGTCTCCTTGTGGAGTGCAACTAGAGAGAGGCAGGTCGTTATTGCGTTGGACTAGTTAACTGTAAGGTTGCCAGACTGGATCACCTGAGCTGACAAGGTGAACATCTGTCGTTCTGCCCCTGAACAAGGCAGTTAACCCACCGTTCCTAGGCCGTCATTGAAAATAAGAATGTGTTCTTAACTGACTTGCCTAGTTAAATAAAAGGTATATAAAAAAAAAATCTAAAAATTATAATAATCAGCAAATCGGCGCCCAAAAATACCGATTTCCGATTGTTATGATAACTTGAAATCGGCCCCAATTAATCGGCCTTTCCGATTAATCGGTCGACCTCTAATTCCCACCCCTACTCTTGTCCACAGTAGTCTGTGAACCCACAACCTTCTGGCCCGCAGCCCAAAAGTCAAAAGTCCTGTGTTGCTCTGTAATACTTACAGGACGAAGTCAAGTTTCTAGAATGGGATATCTAAGGCTCTGGTCTGTCCAAGAAGTGAGGGTGAAAGGTAAGAATGTTCTCTGCTATCCATTTTAAATTTAAATGATTATTTTAGGTATAGGGAAGGGTCACTTGTTTTTATTTTCAAGCCTTCATGGAGACTTGAAAGGGAGGGCCATCCATTTTCATTTCAGAGAGATAGTAATCCATGTAACCCTTACTATAAATGACGTTCACTCCTTTAACTACATTACTGAGTTTGAGATAACCCAGCCAATCGGTTCCTTTTGCATGTCACTAAGTTGTCTCTGTGGTAGTGAATGTGTGTCTTTGGGAGATAAGGTAGCTTAATAAACCTGTATCTCAGGTTTAGCTAGGTGTTTTTTTTAATTAGTCCCCAGCGAGCTGCAGACAGCGGGCTATGCATTGAGTCCAGAAAGGAGTGCTACTAATTCAACTCTGAGTCAAGCCTGAGAGGTCTGCATTACTCTACACTAACACAATGTTATCCCAGCATACCAAAGGACTGTACATCCAATTCCACAGGAACACATAATGCCACCAAAAGTAGACTGGCATGCATTCACATTGGTGAAAATATCCAACTACTATACTAGGACTCTAGCATTGAGTCAAGCACTTTCTTGAACGCACACAAACAAGTACACTAAGGTCCATCCAGGATGTATTATTAAAGACATCCATACACTATAAATGCACATGAAAATAGCATGTTACAGCCATGAGTGCATCGCGCATGCACAAGGAAGTAGGTTGCATGTCATCTTTGAATTTAAACAGTTCCTGCAAATGTCTATTCTTCAATCCTGCATACCTTAGTGCTATTGCTATGTATGATTAATAACAGGTGTTGACTCCTGATCCTATAGAAGTCCGATCTGTCCAGTCAGGGCTGTAAATCAGCGACACGGTATAATCTGTGAGTCCCGGTGGACCCCTCTAAGATTCATTAAGAGTCAACACAATGTAATTCAAAGAGAAGCTCTGTCTCTTGCGTCTACAGCCCACGTCCGCAGAGAGACACTTTGATATATGACACCTAGCTCATAAACACAAGATCAATTTTACACTGTATATCTCTAAAAACTCCAATAGAGTCTTTGGAATGTTTGGTAATGTAGTGGCATTTGGGGGTTGTTGTTATTTTTTCAAATACCATAGCCTGCTGCATGTAGCAAAATCAGTGTGGCTACCATCAGTGGGCCAGTGTGTTACTCAGCTGGCCAAGTTTCATAATGGACATGGGGCCGAGGCAATTTAACACATGTTGGTGGCCTCAGAAAAGAGAGAAAGGGGAAATAAAAGCGCGATTATCAAAGCTTTGGATTGGATTCAAGGATGGAGCTGAATTGCCTTCCGCCTAATTCCTGTGACATTGTGCTGGGCTGCTAGGGAGCTGGCAGGTGGGGGAGCAGGGATGGAAGTGGGCTCATGTTTATACCTCCAACAGAGAGAATGAAAGGCCCGTCAAGTGAATGTGGCCATGTACAGATGGTGTCCGTTGTCCTCAAGAGAACAGCAATGCGTTAGTCTATCATAAAGAATGTCAATGGCCCTGAATGTACTATAGCTAGTTGATTTGGTCCTGATGACTGCATTTGAAATTCATCATATTTGACATTTAAGTTAGAGCAATTTTCAACGTTTACATTTTTTCATGAAATGTGATGTTTCAAATACCATCAAATAGCATAGGTTACATGTCAAACACATGCAATTTGTCATCCAGCTTTCCAAGTAGCACAGTATATTATATTTGTTACCATGGGAACAAAAGGCTGATTTCCGTTGAAAAAAATCAACCGGGTGCAATCAGCAACTGGAACACGCAAATTGAGGTTGAGACATAAACTAAAGTTGAAAAAATGTCACAACATAAACTGGAACGTGGTTAGTGGTTAGGCACACATAGCTTACCTATATTAGTGTGCGAACCAGGATCAAATGTTTTGATTTTAATTTTCTTCCCCCTGAGTTTTGTTTGAAGCTTGACATATCCTGGAGATTTTTAAAAGTACATAGACAAAGATGGAGTCGTGCAGTGAAGTATCCATCAAAAAACAACAAAGGCTCCCAAATGACAGCCTTAAAAGTGCGTACGATTTCATTTTGTTTCTGACTTGAAAGTGAGCGGTGCACTTTTCAATCTTGTTTTCACGCTTTGTGGGTCTGCCTTCAAATTAATATTTAAAAAATGTCAAAAGCAAGAGAAATGTTAAGGTAATGGACCCTGAGTCACTGCCCTCCCATTACAGATTGGTGTCCGTCATTTGTGGCATTAGGATAACTCCACCCTCTCTCCTGCTATTAGACCACATTCACAACGCTCCACCTACATAATCCATTAATCACGCATTGAATTCTCACATTTGCAAGTGTGGATGTGTTTACCCTTACACAGATGGACAGATTACTGATTCTGCCATATCACTGTCAGGACAGGACAGTGATCAAGCCTAAACAAATGCAAACCTGTAAGTGCATCTGTCAGGATATACTGTACAAATAATACACAGCATGTTGGAATGCCTGAACATCAGCTCAAAAAAAGGTTTGTTGATTCCAAACTTGGCAAAAGCTCTGAGTTTCGGGAAAAGCTTAACTAAGCTGGCAATGGTGGTTGCTTTCTGACATCTTTGAATAATTTCACTGTGGCTGCTGCACTTGTGTAATGCTTTCCCAAACAAATTAACATCTTTCACCCTCATCATCACCCCCCCTTCCCCCATACACAAACTTGTTTTTAACACCTTTGTCAGTTTCACAGAGTTTATGTAAAAAGTATTTATTTCTGGTTTTTACCTCATGCATGGCTTTTCCCTCTTGTCTGACAGGCAGTGTCCCACAGGATATCTATTTGAAAGGAGGCCATCGCACTTTCCCAAAAACTCCAGATAAGCAAACAAGTGTGATGGCAGTGGTTTAGCTCAGTTTTGCAGGAACCCACTGCAAGGTCTGAGCAGGATGTGGTGCTTCTCTCAGAAAGACATGGCAAATGAATAGCAGTATGAGAACCGGAACACTGTTGGAAGAGTGTAGTCTAAAGTGCCTTGATTATCTGATACCTGCGGCCTGTTCAATCAAGCCAGGTTATCAGACATCCAAGCGGGGTTTACAAATATATTATTGTGCTGACAAAGACATTTCGATTCATGTACTCACAAACAATGTGTGCAGTCTGAAGAGCAGATGGGTTGTTCAACAGAATGGGTAACGTTTGCGGTAACATTTTAAGTGGAAATTGTGCACCAATATTTACTTTTAAAAAGCCTGTTATATTAATGGAATTGCCCTTTAATATAGACCACATGGAGAAGTCAATAAATCTGATTTTGAATATGAATCAAGACTTGCTAAATTGCCAAAATTCGTCATTTTGACATGTTCACCCGTCAACCCTGTGTCACTTCTAGGACGTTTTCACCCACTTAACCCTGACATGCATCCAAGTTTTCACCATAACTGTAAAGCCCCTGTTGTGTTGCTTTGACAAAGTAATTTCTGAAAATGATTATTCATTTCATGTGATTAGTAATTAATGGGATGTCTGTCTCTCATTTTAAGGTCAACACTGTTACATGAACTGAACGTTCGTTTTAATATGGTGAAACCTTTCCTATAAAATAAACTATTCAAAAGAAACATTGAACATTTAATCGTCAAACCATAGTGTTAAAGTAGGTGAGAAAGTTTCTCTTTTTGTCAATGTTTTGTAGTTGAAAACTAAACAAGTTGACCACAACACGTAAACCCTGTACCCATAGATCGACAGGCAAGAATGTTTGAACAATTATATTTTGGTGTTGTGAAGCTTGCATTCAATTGCCAGTCCCTGTTGCGCACAACAAGCTTCCATTCCCCCTGTCTAGGGTTACAAATCATCTGTAATTTTGGAGATTAAACCCCGTTCCGCCAGCGGAACCCCTCGCAAACAGCCAATGAAATTGCAGGGCTCCAAATATAAAACAACAGCAATCTTATAAATCTAATTTCTCAAACATGCAATTATTAGGCCTCATTTTAAAGATATAATTCTCGTTAATCCAGCCACAGTGTCTGATTTCAAAAATGCTTTACAGCGAATGCTCCACAAAGGATTGTCAGATCACCACCAAGCCACAGAATAAACACAGCCATTTTTCCAGCCAAAGAGAGGAGTCACAAAAAGCACAAATAGAGATAAAATGAATCACTAACCTTTGATGATCTTCATCAGATGACACTCATAGGACTTCATGTAACACAATACACATATATTTTGTTCAGAAAAGTGCATATTTATATTTTAAAAATCTAATTTTACATTGGCGCGTTACGTTTAGTAGTTCTAAAGCATGCGATGATTTAGCTTAGAGCCCCATCAAACTACAGAAATACTCATAATAAACATTGATAAAGATATGACTATTATACATGGAATTAGAGATATACTTCTCCTTAATGCAACCGCTGTGTCAGATTTTTTTTAAACTTTATGGAAAACGCAAACCATGCAATAATCTGAAAACAGCGCTCAGACAACAAAGAACTCAAAGCGATATCCCCCATATTGGGTAGTCAACATTAGTCAAACACCGCATTAGAAATATTCACTTACCTTTGATGATCTTCATCAGAATGCACTCCCAGGAATCCCAGGTCCACAATAAATGCTTGATTTGTTCGATAATGTCCATCATTTATGTCCAAATAGATCCTTTTGTTAGGGTGTTTGGTAAGCAAATCCAAACGCGCATGCAGGTCCAGCAGAACATCGGACAAAGAGTTAAAAACAAAGATTTAAGATACCTGTCAAACTAATTATAGAATCAATCTTTATGATGTTTTTAAAACTTCTTGTGACTCTCAAACCCGGATCCGGGAGCGTAATGATCGCCTCAAATTAGCATAACGCAGCAGACATAAATCTTCTAGAAAATCTTCCTATTCATGAAAATCACAAATGAAATATATTGAGACACAGCTTAGCCTTTTGTTAATCACACTGTCATCTCAGATTTTCTAAATATGCTTTACAGCCAACGCTAGACAAGCATTTGTGTAAGTTTATCATGGCATAATGCTATGCTAGGCTCTGCTAGCGGCAGGCATCATTTTCACAAAAATAAGAAAAGCAATCAAATTAAATAATTTACCTTTGAAGAACTTCAGATGTTTTCACTCAGGAGACTCCCAGTTAGATAGCAAATGTTCCTTTTTTCCAAAAATATTATTTTTGTAGGATGAAATAGCTCCCGTTTGTTCTTCACGTTTGGCTGAGAAATCGACAGGAAAATGCGGTCACTACAACGCCAAACTTTTTTCCAAATTAGCTCCAGAATATCGACAGAAACATGGCAAACGTTGTTTAGAATCAATCCTCAAGGTGTTTTTCACATATCTATTCAATAATATATCCGTCGGGACAATTGGTTTCTCATTAGAAGCGATTGGAATAATGGCTACCTCTGTACTTTACGCAAGATTTTCTGCGGGAGCCATCATGTGACCACTTGCTCAATGTGGTCCCTTACGGGTATTCTTCAACATAAATGCGTAGAAAGACGTCACAATGCTGTAGACACCTTGGGGAATACATAGAAAGCGTAAGCTCATTCGTAGCCCATTCACAGCCATATAAGGAGTCATTGGCATGAAGCGCTTTCAAAAAATGTGGCTCTTCCTGATTGGATTTTTATCTGTGTTTCGCCTGTAACATCAGTTCTGTTGCTCTCACAGACAATATCTTTGCAGCTTTGGAAACGTTAGAGTGTTTTCTATCCAAAGCTGTCAATTATATGCATAGTCGAGCATCTTGTCGTGACAAAATATCCCGTTTAAAACGGGAACGTTTTTTATCCAAAAATGAAAATACTGCCCTGTAGTCGCAAAAGGTTAACCTTTTAAATGTTCAGTTATGTTCCAACCGGATAATTCCTATGTCTGAAGAAAAGCAATGGAACGGGAGCGAACTCTTTCGTGACCGCGCGTCATGAGACCAAGGCACTCTGCCAGACCACTGACTCAAACAGGTCTCATGAGGCTCTCCTTTATAGTAGAATCCTCAAACAACTTTCGAAAGACGAATGACATCTAGTGGAAGCCTTAGGAAGTGACAAGTTGGATATTTCTCAGGTTTTTGCCTGCCATATGAGTTCTGTTATACTCACAGACATCATTCAAACTTCAGAGTGTTTTCCATACAATACTACTAATATTATGCATATATTAGCATCTTGGACAGAGTAGCAGGCAGTTTACTTTGGGCACCTTATTCATCCAAGCTACTCAATACTGCCCCCCTGTCACCAATTAACAGAAAGTATATTGCAATCTATCATAACTTTGAATAACTTTTAAAAACATGTATTTATATATACTATTAAGTTTGTATATCTGTGTCCATATTGTCCATGAGTTCATAGCAGATAGACTATATAGTTCAAGAGGAAATAGCCTAATTAATTTTTAAAAAGCATCTAATCCACAATACTCATCCAAAAATGAACTTTTTTCACAACTGCCACCAGTTTGACACCAAAAGATTGGCAACAAATACATATTTCCCTTGCAAAATAAATTAAAGTGTAAAAACATATATGAAGAATATTTCGCTGCTGAAACTCTAATCATATTAAATACCAATGGTATTCACTGAATTGTTAGTTTATATTTAGTGTAATGTTTTACAAATTTTTGATGATCTTACTAATAAACTTGAACCAGTTTATATATTTGACGTGCGATAATGCCAGAGAGAGGGCCAGAGATAATTACAAACAACTGATAATCTGAAGTACCCAAAAGGGTCACTAGCTATCTTGTGGTTTACTGATGAACTTAGAACGTTTCCAGTAATATACTCTGAATTTGCAACCCCTGTCACAAGGGGATTTTTGGCTGATTTTAGATGAAATCGTCAATCCTGTTACAGTCAATCCTGTTACTTTATTTGGTACTGAATAGGGACTTATTATAGCCATGTATTTGATTTGTCCTCTTTAGATGGGAAAACTGAACATGTGCACTTTATGACAGAACGTACACATTTGGTGAAATCATGTCTTTTTTGAACACACTTTTCAAAATACACCAAATTGGTGGAACGACCCAGAACACTCAACTCATCAATCTTCAAACATGGTCAACTGCTGCTGGGGAAAGAGATATATATTGGGGTTATTCCAGAAACTGGTAACTAGTTTTGCTTAGAACATTTTGACAGTGTGAAAGTTCAAAGACGTTACAGTTATCTAAATGGCCTTGAAGCTCTCCTACACCATGAAATAACACACATTATTTTTTGTTGTAGAAATATATGTAGAGTCTTAAGAGAATGGGCAGCTCTCCTCACCTTAAATGCGCTGTACTTCAGGAGGTTAGATAGCACAGTGTCCAAGGACGGGCCGGAAGTATACAGAATGGTGTCGTCTGCGTAGAGGTGGATCAGGGAATCGCCCGCAGCAAGAGCAACATCATTGATATATACAGAGAAAAGAGTCGGCCCGAGAATTGAACCCTGTGGCACCGCCATAGAAACTGCCAGAGGACCGGACAGCATGCCCTCCGATTTGACACACTGAACTCTGTCTGCAAAGTAATTGGTGAACCAGGCAAGGCAGTCATCAGAAAAACCGAGGCTACTGAGTCTGCCGATAAGAATATGGTGATTGACAGAGTCGAAAGCCTTAGCAAGTCGATGAAAACGGCTGCACAGTACTGTCTTTTATCGATGGCGATTATGATATCGTTTAGTACCTTGAGCGTGGCTGAGGTGCACCTGTGACGGGCTCGGAAACCAGATTGCACAGCGGAGAAGGTACGGTTGGGATTAGATTAGAGACCTTAGATGGGCAGGGCAGGATGGATATAGGTCTGTAACAGTTAGGGTCCAGTGTGTCTCCCCCTTTGAAGAGCGGGATGACTGCGGCAGCTTTCCAATCCCTGGGGATCTCAGACGATATGAAGAGAGGTTGAACAGGCTGGTAATAGGAGTTGCGACAATGGCGGCGGATAGATAGTTTCAGAAATAGAGGGTCCAGATTGTCAAGCCCAGCTGATTTGTACGGGTCCAGGTTTTGCAGCTCTTTCAGAACATCTGCTATCTGGATTTGGGTAAAGGAGAACCTGGAGAGGCTTGGGCGAGTAGCTGCGGGGGGGAGCTGTTGGCCGAGGAGTAGCCAGGAGGAAGGCATGGCCAGCCGTTGAGAAATGCTTGTTGAAGTTTGATAATCATGGATTTATCGGTGGTGACCGTGTTACCGAGCCTCAGTGCAGTGGGCAGCTGGGAGGATGTTTTTGTGCTGATCGAGGGCAGTCAGGTCTGGAGTGAACCAAGGGCTATATCTGTTCTTAGTTCTGCATTTTTTGAACGGAGCATGCTTATCTAAAATGGTGAGGAAGTTACTTTTAAAGAATGACCAGGCATCCTCAACTGACGGGATGAGGTCAATGTCCTTCCAGGATACCCGGGCCAGGTCGATTAGAAAGGCTTGCTCACAGAAGTGTTTTAGGGAGCGTTTGACAGTGATGAGGGGTGTTCGTTTGACTGCGGATCCGTAGCGGATGCAGGCAATGAGGCAGTGATCGCTGAGATCCTGGTTGAAGACAGCGGAGGTGTATTTGGAGGGCCAGTTGGTCAGGATGACGTCTATGAGGGTGCCCTGGTTTACAAATGTAGGATTGTACCTGGTGGGTTCCTTGATGATTTGTGTGAGATTGAGTGCATCTAGCTTAGATTGTAGGACTGCCGGGGTGTTAACTTCTTGCGTCAAGCAATCCCGTATCCGGGAGCGTAATTATAGCCTCAAGCTCATTACCACAATGCAACGTTAACTATTCATGAAAATCACAAATGAAATGAAAGAAATATATTCACAAGCTTAGCCTTTTGTTAACAACACTGTCATCTCAGATTTTCAAAATATGCTTTCAGCCATAGCTACACAAGCATTTGTGTAAGAGTATTGATAGCTAGCATAGCATTAAGCCTAGCATTCAGCAGGCAACATTTTCACAAAAACAAGAAAAGCATTCAAATAAAATCATTTACCTTTGAAGAACTTTGGATGTTTTCAATGAGGAGACTCAGATAGCAAATGTTCATTTTTCCAAAAATATTATTTGTGTAGGAGAAATCGCTCCGTTTTGTTCATCACGTTTGGCTAAGAAAAAAATCTGAAAATGCAGTCTCTACAACGCCAAACTTTTTACCAAATTAACTCCATAATATCGACAGAAACATGGCAAACGTTGTTTAGAATCAATCCTCATGGTGTTTTTCACATATCTATTCGATGATAAATCTTTCGTGGCAGCTGTGTTTCTCCTCGAAGCAAACTGAAAAATACACGCAGCTGGAGATTACGCAATAATTGCGACGGAGGACACCAAGCAGCCACCAGGTAGATGTAGTCTCTTAAGGTCAATCTTCCAATGATTTGCCTACAAATACGTCACAATACTGTCGACACCTTGGGGAAACGACAGAAAGTCTAAGCTCATTTGTGACCCATACACAGCCATATAAGGAGACATTGGAACACAGCGCCTTCAGAATCTGGGGCATTTCCAGTATGAATCTGGGGCTACTCCTCGGCCAACTTCATCTTGGTTTCGCCTGTAGCATTATTTCTGTGGCACTCAGACTTTTTTTCCAAAGCTGTCAATTATATGCATAGTCGAGCATCTTTTCATGACAAAATATCTTGTTTAAAACGGGAACGTTTTTTTTATCCATAAATTAAAAGAGCGCCCCCTATATCCAAGAAGTTAAGCATATCCCAGTTTAGGTCACCTAACAGAACAAACTCTGAAGCTAGATGGGGGGCAATCAATTCACAAATGGTGTCCAGCTGGGTGCTGAGGGGGGTCGGGAGCAGGCGGCAACAGTGAGAGACTTTCTGGAGAGAGTCATTTTTAAAATTAGTAGTTCGAACTGTTTGGGTATGGACCTGGAAAGTATGACATTACTTTGCAGGCTAACTCCTCCCCCTTTGGCAGTTCTATCTTGACGGAAAATGTTATAGTTGGGTATGGAAATCTCCGAATTTTTGGTGGCCTTCCTGAGCCAGGATTCAGACACGGCAAGGACATCAGGGTTAGCAGAGTGTGCTAAAGCAGTGAGTAAAACTAACTTAGGGAGGAGGCTTCTGATGTTGACATGCATGAAACCAAGGCTTTTTCGATCACAGAAGTCAACAAATGAGGGTGCCTGGGGACATGCGGGGCCTGGGTTTACCTCCACATCACCCGCGGAACAGAGGAGGAGTAGTATGAGGATGCGGCTAAAGGCTATCAAAACTGGTCGCCTAGAGCGTTGGGGACAAAGAATAAAAGGAGCAGATTTCTGGGCATGGTAGAATATATTCAGGGTATAATGCGCAGACAGGGGTATGGTGGGGTGCGGGTACAGCTGAGGTAAGCCCAGGCACTGGGTGATGATGAGAGAGGTTGTATCTCTGGACATGCTGGTTGTAATGGGTGAGGTCACCGCATGTGTGGGAGGTGGGACAAAGGAGGTATCAGGGGTATGAAGAGTGGAACTAGGGGCTCCATTGTAAACTAAAACAATGACAACTAACCTGAACAACGGTATACAAGGCATATTGACATTTGAGAGAGACATACAGAGAGGCATATACAGTAATCACATGTGTTGAATTGGGAGAGCTAGCTAAAACAGTAGCTAAAACAGTAGGTGAGACAACAACAGCTAATCAGCTAGCACAACAACAGCAGGTAAAATGGCGTTGACTAGGCAGGGAGGGTCGGATTAACTACACACAGAGCCTGAGTGCGGCTGGGGCCGACAGATAAAACATAAACAAGCAGAATGGAGTACCGTGATTAATAGACAGTCCAGCATGCATCAGCTATGTAGCCAAGTGATCAGTGTCCAGGGGGCAGCGGTGGATGGGGCAGGGAAGCTGGACTGGCGAGTGTTATCCAGGTAAAAAAAAAACTGTCTGGCTGTGCAAAAGGTAAAAGCCGCTAGCAGTGGCTAACAATGACTAAATAGCTTGTAGCTAGTTAGCTGGTTAGCTTCTGGAGGTTCTTGAGTGTGTTCTAAAAATTAAAAATAGTGATTCCTTATCACATTGGGTGAGGCAGGTTACCGGAAGGTATAAACAAATTAAAAATCGAAAAGAGATAGAAAGTAAATATGGGTCCATTTAGTGTTTGGGGCGCGGCGATTCAGACGGTTAGCAGGCCTGTGCTAAACAAGGAAGCAGTTAGCGGACCGGAGCTAAACAAGGTAGCAGTTAGCGGACCGGGGCTAAACAAGCTAGCAGTTAGCAGGCCGAATTAGCAAGCAAGGAGATAGCAAGGGCTAGAAAGTTAGCCTTTGGGGGACGTCGCGATGGGGTGAGTCTGTTTATTCCTCTTCATGCGGTGACATCGATAGACCGGTCGTGGGTCCGGATATTGTAGCCCAGGAGTATGCTTCGGTGGTAGCACAGGAGCTCTGGCCGGGCTAGCTTCAAGCTAAGTGGGTGGAAACGCTAGCCAGGAGTAATCATCCGGGGTTGCGGTTAGCTAGATAGCTAGTTGTGAAGAATCCAGCTGAAAATGTTCCGTTTGCGGTGGGAATCCGGGGATAAAAAAAATAATAGGTCCGTTATGCTCTGGTTAGAGTCGCGTTGTTCGAACTGGCGAGAGCTTTCCAAGCTAAAGGTTAGCTGATGACCGGTTAGCTGAAGACTGCTAGCAATGGTTTGCTGACTGATAGCTGGTAGCTAGCTGCCTAGCTTCAGTTGAGGGGTTCCGGATCCAAAGTAGATATAAATACTTTAGAAAAAATAGCTACATTGGGTGAGGCGGGTTGCAGGAGAGTATTTAGAAGTTGAGGTTTAGCAAAATGTTTTAAAAGATATGCTAAGAAAAATATGTAAAAAAAACAATATATATATATTTTTTTACGATATGTACAAGGGACACGACACGACAAGACGTCTGACTGCTACGCCATCTTCTCCAGTATGTGTAGCAAAATATTCAAGGTCTATTTTCTCAAAAGTCAGTTTACAAGTTTCTTTCAAAGCAGAAATTATTTCCCATTGTTTCTCAACTTTAGTGTAAGATATAAAATTTTCTAGCTCTGAGTCTCTACTTTTATCCAATGTAAAAAAACACAATTTCAAATTTTGCTACATAGGACTGAATCCATGTGATCTGTCAGGAATATTACATAAAAAAATAAAAAAGTGAACTGCTGAAGAACAAAATTGAAAAAGCTATATTAAGAGGGCAAAAGTATTATCCTCATTTTCTCTCATGGAGAGTATTTGTATGAAGTGTTTGGAATGTGGCGATTACCTTTGTCTCATCTAGGTTATATTACAGGCCCCACAAGCCAATTGTGCTCATTATTCCCTGGAATAAAGGATGACCTGAAAAGGAAACCACAGGAGGTAGGACCAGTCAGGCATATACTTTTCACCCAAGGACCTGCTGTTCCTCACAATCCAGTACAAGCGACAAGTGATCTGATTTAAACTGGCCTGCTATTGTTCTCCAATGCGTGTGCAACATCTGTGTGACTTTTTGGGAGGCAATTCTATCCATGACACCACTCCTCTTCAATAAAGTATCTATGGGACATGTTCAAGAGCAGTGATTGAAGGTGAACGTCAATGGCATGCTAAAACAGCATTCCAGACAAGCTGAGAATGGTACCTACTCAGTGGACTGTTTAGTATGAACTTGATCTAGTCTGTTGATCCACCCCTTCAGCTGAAAAGGTGGCGCAGGGAATGCAAAAATATTATTTAGAAATATTTAACCTCCACACATTAACAAGTCCAATACCTCAAATGAAAGATAAACACCTTGTTCAGCTACCCATCATGTCAGATCTTTTAAATGTTTTACAGCGAAAACACAACATATATTTATGTTAGACCACCACCAAACCAAAGAAAAAACAGCCATTTTTTCCAGCCAAAGATAAAATCACAAAAGCAGGATTAGAAATCATATCGTTACACAGTACATTTACGATAATATGCATTTTATATCCACAAACGGTTTACATTGTTCAGAAATTCCTCCAAAATATCCGGAGGAATTATAGAAAGCTACGCCAGATAACAGAAATACTCATCATAAACTTTGACTAAAGATACATGTTCTACATATAATTAAAGATACACTGGTTCTTAATGCAACCGCTGTGTCAGATTTGTTTTAAACGTTACGGAAAAAGCCTAACATTGCAATAATCTGAGACGGCGCTCAGACGTAACAATATTTCTCCGCCATGTTGGAGTCAACAGAAATCCAAAATTACAACATAAATATTCCCTTACCTTTGATGACCTTTCATCAGAATGTAGTGCAATGAGTCCTAGTTGCACAATAAATCGTTTTGTTCCATAATGTCCAATACTAGTGTCCAAGTAGCAGCATTTGCTATCACTTTCAGCTCACGTGCCCAAAAACTGACTTCTGGTCCAGAATAACTTGCATGAAAACTTCCAAAAGACATATTCCAGGTCGATAAAACTGGTCAAACTAAATGCAGAATCAATCTTCAGGATGTTGTAATCATATATATCCAATAACGTTCCAACTGGATCATTCGTTTTCATCTGGGGCTGATTGGAACAGCTGTAGCACTCACAGAGAAATGCGCCACAGCAAAATGGCATTCTCTTGCGACACCGACTATTTTCCCTCCCATTGGGTCAAAGTTCACAGCAAATGCTCCATTATACTTTCTACTGAATGAGGACATCTAGTGGAAGGCGTAGGAAGTATTTCCAGATCCATAACTTGTTGGGAAGCGAGGGGGCGATGACGTCAAAGTTGCCCCAACTTTCAGAATTTCAAAACTTTTTGGGAAGATTGCCTGCCCTATGAGTTCTTTTATACTCACAGACATAATTCAAACAGTTTTAGAAACTTCAGAGTGTTTTCTATCCAATAGTAATAATAATATGCATATATTAGCAATTTAGGACAGAGTTTGATGCAGTTCACTATGGGTACGCAATTCATCCAAAGTGAAAATACTGCCCCCTATCTCCAACAGGCTAGACATGCTGTGATACAGGGGTTCATGTTGCCTTGAATATACAGTATGTTGTGATATTTTTTTGATTTAACTATGCAAGCCAGTTAAGAACAAACTCTTAGTTACAATGGCGGCCTACCCCGGCCAAATCCAGACAACGCTGTCGTGCGCCGGTGTATGGGACTCTCAATCACAGCCGGATGGGATGCAGCCTGGATTCGTACCAGGTACTGCAGTGATGCCTCTTGCAGTGAGATGTGGTGTCTTAGACCACTGCACCACTCAGGAGCCCCCCTGAGAGACTTCAGTCAGCAAAAATAGATCAAATGCCATCTTTCTTGTCTAAATCTGCATAAAAGATCATAAAATATGTATTATTGTTCAGTGTAGCCTGGCCTTGTCATATAGGACATAATCTGAATATAGCTGCTGTAACTGATTTTAGACTTGTTATTCTCTATTTTCTTCAGATGTGCATTGACTTTCATCAAGGTCTGGTGTAAAAACTGTGGTTGGTTCAATGTATAATCTTTTAATCTCTGTTGTTATAAAATTACACATTTTTGTTTGGTTAGCATATACTAACAAGCACTCCAATTAAAATGGAATAATTGAATGGAAGCCGATGAATCTTTTCCTAATTATTTCTAATGTGCTCACAATAGTTTACTATACTTAAAAGAGAGAAAAAAAGTGAATTAATGCAGGGACGAGAGGTTAACTGGTGTTTTTGTGTATTTTAACATGAAAAGATATTCAAACTGTTTGTGAAAACCTTGCCGGAGGCTACTTTATAAATATTCCTGCCATATATGGGGAATAATTCTGGTATGTTCATTTCCTGCTCCTTTTCAGAGGATAGGTTCAATACCATTTTGCACAGTGAAACAACCCTTCTACACGTGTCAAACATTCTGAACGAGTTGGTAACTGGACTAACAGAGCTCACTCTACCCAAATTGTAATGACTGGTGCTTCCCAAAATATATAGAACATTTTGACCTTGCTTAAAGTTGAATGGCTTTAAGCATTGTATTTGAATCCTTCCTTGGGTGTGATGTGTAGAAAGTGATTTTCTCAAAACTATTTGTACTTGCTCCAGTTTAAAAAAGATATATATATATTTTCTACTCATACTCAGCAGTGTCGGTAGGTACGCTATATGTGTGTTCTAAAACCTAATTAAGCAACCAATAACAATGATTTATTCATTCAGACTAAAGTTGTTAGAGTGGTGAAAAAATATTTGACAAATCATTCAAAATCACTATGCAAAATTATTGCAGTTTAACCTAATACCATTCCACTATTTCAGATGTAATAATACCTGTTAGAATTGTGTAAGTTAATTATGTAAGTGAATAATTGTAACGGCCTCTAGAGGTAGTGGGTGGAGGAGTCAGGCGCAGAGAGCAGGGTAGTTCAAAAATGTGGATATTTTATTTCCAAAAAAACAGAGAGACAGTCACGCCACACACACACAAGGGCGCATAAAGACCCAGTCCAACAAACAGGACGAAACTGTTCGGAAAAAATGGAATCCACAAAATATTCACACACCATAAACAGAAAAAACAAGCCCGCACAAAAGCCGGCGGGCCTACCGGGTTTAAATGCTGGGGGGACAACTGTTTGTGGAATATCTGGCGTTGCAGATCTAAGTTAACACATGAACACATTAGCATCAACAAAACATATGGAATGTACTTTGCTATATGGTAATACTGTATGTGCACTGCACATTCCTTCTTTCCCTTTTAATATACATTAGAGGTATTAGTGCGTTGAGAGGTATTATTTTGCTAAACGTCAAGAAGGAATTAACTCCATCCAGTTGATACATTTGAAAACTAAATTCTGTATGTTTTGTCAGACATTTCCCACACCAGGGCTGATTAATTGATTAGGAGTGTGAAAACAAATGGCTTTTTAAAGTAACTGTCCCAAAGTTATCAGGCCTTTGGAAGAGATGAGCTACATTTTTATATGGTGCAATGAATCCAGGTGTATCAAATTCCAGCTCACATAGATTCCAACACGCCCACTGGGCTTCCACTCAATTAACACATCACTTGCAAATGTTTCTCCTCTTAAGTGCACTTAATATTTAAAATGTAACCTGCACTTCCCCAATGACAATTACCACTATTAGGAATAAGTGATAGTTACCTACCTAAGCTTAATTTGGATCCTTATCTGATTTAACTCTAACAACAAGTGTATTTTTGTCTGTGACATGAGTACATTTTAAATATATTAATCAAATCTATTCGGTATGTGTTAAACATAATAATTTTAACATCCATACACAACTCTGTGATATCAAACTAGTTTTAATCTTTCAGAACTGGATTTCAAAGGACGTCAAAAGTTGACGGACTGACAAAAGTATGAAGTTAAAACTTTGATAAGGGCTGCCATCTAAAAGTAATGTGCAATTTTCTTAGGACTACGCCACTTCACTATGTGTGAAACATTGGAGAGAAAATGAAATCCTCTGTGAAGGTCTGACACATTTCATATCACACGTGTGAGTCATGACTGGTGCATTATTAGTCTTAGCAGCTGGTAAGCAAGCCTACAAATGAGAGTGAAGGTTGAAGGTCTCACATTTGCACTGCATTGAAATTCCTGGTAGACTCATTCTAAAGCAATTTACTTGTATTGTGTTGTTTTGCAACAACCCCATGCCTTTACAGTCACACAGGGACTCTAATAAGAGTCCTTACAATTTTCAAGATCTCAGCACAGAACCCAACATTTCAATGATAATTGCATTTGATTGCAAGGGAAAATGTAATGGTCTGCCTGCCATCTGCAGTGTCTCTTTGGCTCACCCCTGTCCCAATTATGTTAGAAATGCTGTGGGTTTTCCCACAAGATATCTGTGCAGTGCTCTCAGAAACACCATTTCTTTCTGAAATAATTTGGGCAAATAAAAGCAGGTAAACCAATGGCCTTTTTCCGTTGCAAGGACATGGGTTCAACACAGGATAACAACATGTGTATAGGGCCGAAATCACTGATATACACAATTAAAGTCAAGAGTACGCTTGAACACCAATCCTATTGGTGAACTATCGATCTTTGTTTTCGATCTGTGTTTTCAGTCTGCGTTTTTGTACTCTGGGTCTATGGTACATAGGAGGTTAGTAAAATACTTATTCAAGAGGGACAGTGAAAGAGAAGTCAGCATGAATTTATAGAGTATGCTCCCCATCAGGGTCAGGCTGACTGTAAAAAAAATGATAGGACATGTTTATCCTTGAATATTTCCATTTCGACACAAGTGATGAGGTGAAAAAGATAATGACTTCAACGTGAGATCTTGTTCCGTTTCAAATGGCGTGGAACAGTTGTGTGAGACACATAGAGGTAAAACAATGTTTTGTGAAATGCAGACCTGCTCTTTTCCCTATGACTTGACTCAACACTTGAGCAGCAGAAAGCACCATCTTAAGACACGACTCCTCCTGCCAAGAGTCATTCCTCTCCAGGTAGGTGGGTGGTGTGTAGGAGTGGAAAACCTTATGACTGTGTCTTATGTTACAAATAAACACAGCAATGCTACAAACTAATGCTGTACTAACATTCTCAACACTTGGAGGAATGGAGGAAAGTGGCATACCTTGGAGTTGTAATAGGTTGTCAAATATTATTTATATTCTGATTAAATGAATGCAATCTGTCATAAAAATTCAAATTGCAGCATGTGTGTGTGTATTCCTGAAAGTGTGATGGCTAAATGTTTTAGGTCCACCTCTTGGATGTTCTCCATAGCCTGTGTCTATCATTAATGTGATAACTGTTATTCATAGAATAATTACCCACTATGTTTATTAATTGTTATTAGATTAAATTAATCAAGTAATAATTAAATCATTAGGAATTTGGGGCACCACGGGAAAAGTTGTTTAACTAGTTATCATCTCCCAAATTAACTCAAGAATATATAGATATCATAACAGTCACTCATTAAATAGTTCCTCATATCAGTCTCATTCTGAACATCGCAGACTTTGTGAAACTGCACAAACCCAAGTCTCACTGATCATTCCTTACCACACACATTTCTTTGATTATTTATTTACTAACAAATTAAATGATAACATAGGATACGTACCAGACGTGGGACCAAGTCATTGTTTTACAAGTCACAAGTAAATCTCAAGTCTTAGCACACAAGTCTCAAGTCAAGTCCCAAGTCAAGACAGACAAGTATCAAGTCAAGTCTCAAGTCCTAAACTTTGAGTTTCAAGTCCAAAACAAGTCATAATGTGCTCTTCACCAAATGTAATACCATTTCATATTTTTAACAAGAGTAATAGTTAGTATATTAGATTTACGCAAACCATGAATGCTTTTAAAAATATCTATATACTTTCCAAATAAATGTTATATTTCCATGGAAATACATGGGTAGCCATGAGAAAGACCCCCCCCTCCCCCCGATAGTGATCAACTATCGAAGATCGCTGTGGGGTGCAATCAGGCGATGTAGGCTTGTACACAATTGAACAAAGTTGGAAATTGTTGCGCCTCCATCTGTAATTTTCTTCCTGCATGTTTTGGAAGATGCAATCCATTTTTGTTCTTACAGCATCGTCTTTATAGCCGAAAATAATAATTTTGGGTATCATCTTTCCAAGGGCTCTATCTGAATTCACCCGCTGAAGTTCCTCTGCACTGCCATGCACAACTTTTCTCAGTTGGCTAAATTTGATTGGCTGCTGTCTGATTCAAACTGTAATCCATTAAATGAAGAGTTGATGCACTGCACACTTTTTTTAATAGCGCCATTTTTAACATTTGGGCTTGGGTAGGGTATCAAGTCAGGTCGGGTCAAAAGGTTCAAGTCCAAGTCACGAGTCATTGGTGTTAAGGTCAAAGTCGAGTTGCAAGTCATCATATTTGTGTCATATTTGTGTCGAGTCTGACTCGAGTCCAAGTCATATGACTTGAGTCCACACCTCTGATACACACACACACACACACACACACACACACACACACACACACACACACACACACACACACACACACGGTATAGGTTATTGATTAGAAACTTAGTCCGCTAGGGACTTGTTGTCATCGTATTAACACAATATGACACTTGTTATACAAGTTGGAGAGTTAAAGAGAGAGAGAGAAAGAAGCAAAACTTGGATACATTTGGGAACTACGCTCACAATAACCCTAATACCTTACCCCGAACTGTCACTCTTTTGGGTAAGAAGTAATGTATGTTTTTAAGGTCTTCGTCGGTTATCTCTATTAGGCCCAGGCCTTCATGGAAAGGGTTCCACTTTGTGAGAAGGGTTCGAGGGAGGCCTTGTTCTTCAGATGAGGGCCTTCTCCTTCGTTCTCAGGTGTAAATCTCTAATTTCCCACAAGAGGTCACAATGTCCTTCTTCTTAGTTGACTGTTTCCTTGCACTTCTTCGGGAAGAGTGATCTTCTGAAGACAGCTAATCAGCAGTGTCGATGATCCCAGAGTGGTGATGAGAGCAGTGTAAGCAATGATGATTTGAAGAGAATAACCAGACGGTAAGCCTTAAATTCACCTTCTTGGACACAGAAAAGCTACTCATCCGTAGAATTGATTGTTAAGAGGTTCCTTTGTCTTCTTCAACCTCATGTTGTGTTCCGGGGTCGTGACAAATGTGGACCAAGTTGCAGCTTGTGGTCCGTCTAGTCACGACCTTGGAACGCAACACGAGGTTGAAGAAGACAAAAGAAACTTTAACAATACTTTAAGTTGAGTTGCTTATACTGTAGTAGTGTATCTAAGAAGGTGAATTTAAGTAGGAGCATCCGGTTCTTCTCTTCAAGTCATCGTTGCCTACACTGCTCCCATTCCCATTCTGGAATCATCAACACGGTTGATTAGCCATTCTCAGAAGACCACTCTTCCAGAACAAGTGCAAGTAAACGGACAACTAAGAAGAAGGACATTGTGACCTCTTGTGGACAATCAGAGACTTTCACCCAAGAACGAAGGAGAAGCCCATCCGAAGAACTGGGGACCAATCGAACCCCTCTCACCAAGCAGAACTCTGCCCACGAAGGCCTGTGCCCAACAGAGATACCCAACGAAGATCCCCAACACGTAAATACATACATTACTTCTTACTAAAAAGAGTGGCAGTTCGGTCAAGGGCTACTGTAAGCATAGTTTCCAAATGTATCCAAGTGTTGCTTCTCTTTCTCGCTTTGTCACTTTCTCTCTCTCTCTTTAACTCTCCATCTTGTGTAACAAGTGTCTTATTGTGTTAGTCCACTAGGGACCTGTTGTCATCGTATTACGTTTCTAATCAATAACCTATGCATGTGTGTGTATCCTATGTTATCATTTAGCTTGTTAGTAAATAAATAATCAAATACATTTGTATGGTACAGAATGATCAGTGAGATTCGAGATTGTGCAGATTCACGAAGTCTGCGACATTCAGAATGAGACTGATATGAGGAAATGATTGACTAGTGACTGTTATGATATCTATATATTTTTGAGTTCATTCAGGATACAGTAATTCGTTAAACATCTTTTCCAGTGTTGCCCCAAATTCCTAATGAGTTAATTGTTACATTATTCATGTAATCTAATAAAAATTTAACATAGTAGGTAATTAGTCGATGAATAACAGTCATCACATTAATTAGAGTCACGTCACAACAGTGTGTATTCATGTCACACCCTGACCTTAGATCCTTTTTATGTCTCTATTTTGGTTTGGTCAGGGCGTGAGTTGGGGTGGGGATTCTATTTTTTGTTTTCTATTTCCTTGTGTTTGGCCGGGTAGGGTTCTCAATCAGGGACAGCTGTCTATCGTTGTCTCTGATTGGGAACTATACTTAGGTACCCTTTTTCCCACCTGTGTTTGTGTGAGGTTGACTTTGTTTAGAGCTCTTTGATTGTGAGCTTCACAGTTTGTTTTTGTAGTGTTTATTGTTTTGTTTGGCGTCATTTGGATTCATTAAGAAAATGTACGCCCACCACGCTGCACCTTGGTCCTCTCCTTTGAACAGCCGTGACAATTACTGAAAGTGTGATGGCTAAATGTTTTACATCCACCTCTGTGATGTGTTCCACGGCCTGTGTCTAACCAAGGCCGATCAATCATATTATTCTTCCTGTCTCACTTCCATTTACAGTGGGGCAAAAAAGTATTTAGTCAGCCACCAATTGTGCAAGTTCTCCCACTTAAAAAGATGAGAGAGGCCTGTAATTTTCATCATAGGTACACTTCAACAATGACAGACAAAATGAGAAAGGGTTTTTATTAGCAAATTATGGTGGAAAATAAGTATTTGGTCAATAACAAAAGTTTATCTCAATACTTTGTTATATACCCTTTGTTGGCAATGACAGAGGTCAAACGTTTTCTGTAAGTCTTCACAAGGTTTTCACACATTGTTGCTGGTATTTTGGCCCATTCCTCCATGCAGATCTCCTCTAGAGCAGTAATGTTTTGGGGCTGTTGCTGGGCAACACGGACTTTCAACTCCCTCCAAAGATTTTCTATGGGGTTGAGATCTGGAGACTGGCTAGGCCACTCCACGACCTTCAAATGCTTCTTAAGAAGCCACTCCTTCATTGCCCGGGTGGTGTGTTTGGGATCATTGTCATGCTGAAAAACCCAGCCATGTTTCATCTGCAATGCCCTTGCTGATGAAAGGAGGTTTTCACTCAAAATCTCATGATACATGGCCCCATTCATTCTTTCATTTACACGGATCAGTCGTCCTGGTCTCTTTGCAGAAAAACAGCCCCAAAGCATGATGTTTCCACCCCCATGCTTCACAGTAGGTATGGTGTTCTTTGGATGCAACTCAGCATTCTTTGTCCTCCAAACACAACAAGTTGAGTTTTTACCAAAAAGTTATATTTTGGTTTCGTCTGACCATATGACATTCTCCCAATCTTCTTCTGGATCATCCAAATGCTCTCTAGCAAACTTCAGACGGACCTGGACATGTACTGGCTTAAGCAGGGGGACACGTCTGGCACTGCAGGATTTGAGTCCCTGGCGGCGTAGTGTGTTACTGATGGTAGGCTTTGTTACTTTGGTCCCAGCTCTCTGCAGGTCATTCACTAGGTCCCCCCGTGTGGTTCTGGGATTTTTGCTCACCGTTCTTGTGATCATTTTGACCCCACGGGGTGAGATCTTGCGTGGATCCCCAGATCGAGGGAGATTATCAGTGGTCTTGTATGTCTTCCATTTCCTAATAATTGCTCCCACAGTTGATTTCTTCAAACCAAGCTGCTTACCTATTGCAGATTCAGTCTTCCCAGCCTGGTGCAGGTCTACACTTTTGTTTCTGGTGTCCTTTGACAGCTCTTTGGTCTTGTCCATAGTAGAGTTTGGAGTGTGACTGTTTGAGGTTGTGGGAAGGTGTCTTTTATACTGATAACAATTTCAAACAGGTGCCATTAATACAGGTAATGAGTGGAGGACAGAGGAGTCTCAGAAGAAGTTACAGGTCTGTGAGAGCCAGAAATCTTGCTTGTTTGTCGGTGACCAAATACTTATTTTCCACCATAATTTGCAAATAAATTCATTAAAAATCCTACAATGTGATTTTCTGGATTTTCTTTTCTCATTTTGTCTGTCATAGTTGAAGTGTACCTATGATGAAAATTACAGACCTCTCTCATCTTTTTAAGTGGGAGAACTTGCACAATTGGTGGCTGACTAAATACTTTTTGCCCCACTGTATAAGCCAATGTAGCCGGAAAGTGGTGTATCTCAAATCAAGTCTTTGCGGATGTCTGGTGGAACATATTAGCCATTGAACAATTATGTATCCTTACTTTTGGGTCAAAGAGGATAATTCAAGAAATACAGCAATTGTCTGCACAAATGGTCTAAGATGCTTCTCCCCGGAGGAAGAGTAAGTAAAGACCACTGATGTGAGCCGAGTGCAATTTAAGATTGTTCAATGTTGTAAACGTCAGTGACACAACCTCAACCTAATGGAATTTTAATGGAGGGATACACAGATACGCTTCATTTCAGAAAAGCCGAGTGGGATAATGTTTTTTTTAGGGAGGTCATTACTTGATCATAGACTTGAAATAAAACACACTTCGTCAACATACTTTTTATATTTACAGGATGAAATAACTGGCGTTGAAAGGTGCATATTTCCCTTAAAAACTACAAATGTAGAATGTGTTTTAAGATGATTCTGCAGAATTTCAAATAGTTTTGGATGCCCTTCCATCTATTTAGAACGCAAAAGCATGTTTAGCAGAGAAAGAATGTCATCAAATCAAATCAAATGTATTTATATAGCCCTTCGTACATCAGCTGATATCTCAAAGTGCTGTACAGAAACCCAGCCTAAAACCCCAAACAGCAAGCAATGCAGGTGTAGAAGCACGGTGGCTAGGAAAAACTCCCTAGAATGGCCAAAACCTAGGAAGAAACCTAGAGAGGAACCAGGCTATGTGGGTTGGCCAGTCCTCTTCTGGCTGTGCCGGGTGGAGATTATAACAGAACATGGCCAAGATGTTCAAATGTTCATAAATGACCAGCATGGTTGAATAATAATAAGGCAGAACAGTTGAAACTGGAGCAGCAGCACAGTCAGGTGGACTGGGGACAGCAAGGAGTCAGCATGTCAGGTAGTCCTGGGGCACGGTCCTAGGGCTCAGGTCCTCCGAGAGAGAGAAAGAAAGAGAATTAGAGAGAGCATATGTGGGGTGGCCAGTCCTCTTCTGGCTGTGCCGGGTGGAGATTATAACAGAACATGGCCAAGATGTTCAAATGTTCATAAATGACCAGCATGGTCGAATAATAATGAGGCAGAACAGTTGAAACTGGAGCAGCAGCACGGCCAGGTGGACTGGGGACAGCAAGGAGTCATCATGTCAGGTAGTCCTGGGGCACGGTCCTAGGGCTCAGGTCCTCCGAGAGAGAGAAAGAAAGAGAGAATTAGAGAGAGCATATGTGGGGTGGCCAGTCCTCTTCTGGCTGTGCCGGGTAGAGATTATAACAGAACATGGCCAAGATGTTCAAATGTTCATAAATGACCAGCATGGTCGAATAATAATAAGGCAGAACAGTTGAAACTGGAGCAGCAGCATGGCCAGGTGGACTGGGGACAGCAAGGAGTCATCATGTCAGGTAGTCCTGGGGCATGGTCCTAGGGCTCAGGTCCTCCGAGAGAGAGAAAGAAAGAGAGAAGGAGAGAATTAGAGAACGCACACTTAGATTCACACAGGACACCGAATAGGACAGGAGAAGTACCCCAGATATAAAAAACTGACCCTAGCCCCCCGACACAAACTACTGCAGCATAAATACTGGAGGCTGAGACAGGAGGGGTCATCCTTGATTTTAAACCATCCTGTCCAATTATGAATTTCATGGTTTCCTTTTGGCTTATATACCATGTAGGTGGATCTATTGCAATTTCATACATGTTTTTATGTTTTATACAAATGTTAAAATGGGGCTATGAAAAAAAAATATATATATATATAAACTACCAGTCAAACATTTGGATACACCTATTTATTCAAGGGATTTTCCTTATTTCTACTATTTTCATCATTGTAGAATAATAGTGAAGAAATCAAAACTATGAAATAACACATATGGAATCATGTAGTAACCAAAAAAGTGTTAAACAAATTCTTCAAAGTAGCCACCCTTGGCCATGATGACAGCTTTCTCTCAACCAGCTCCACCTGTGATGCTTTTCCAACAGTCTTGAAGGAGTTCCCACATATGCTGAGCACTTGTTAGCTACTTTCCCTTCACTCTGCAGTCCAACTCATCCCAAACCATCTCAATTGGGTTGAGGTCAGGTGATCGTGGAGGCCAGGTCATCCTGATGCAGCACTCTATCACTCTCATTATTGATCAAATAGCTCTTACTCAGGCTGGAGGTGAATTGGGTCATTGTCCTGTTGAAAACCAATGATAGTCCTACTAAGCGCAAACCAGATGTGATGTTATATCGTGGCAGAATGCTGAGGTAGCCATGCTGGTTAAGTGTGCTTTGAATTCTAAATAAACCACCGACAGTATCACCAAGAAAGCACCATCACACCTCCTCCTCCATGCTTCACGCTGCGAACCACACATATTTTCACCTACTCCGCATCTTACAAAGACACGGCGATTGGAACCAAAAATCTCTAATTTGGACTCGTCAGACCAAAGGACAGATTTCCACTTGTCTAATGTCCATTAATTGTGTTTTTTCGCCCAAGCAAGTCTCTTCTTTTATTGGTGTACTTTAGTAGTGGTTTCTTTGCAGCAATTCAACCATGAAGGCCTGGTTTACTCAGTGTCCTCTAAACAGTTGATGTTGAGATGTGTATGTCACTTGAACTTTTTGAATCATTTATTTGGGGTGCAATCTGCAGTGCAGTTAACTCTAATCCTCTAAAGCAGAGGTCCTTTCCTGTGGCGGTATTCACGAGAGCCAATTTCATCATAGCACTTGATGGTTTTTGCAACCGTACTTGAAGAAACTTTCAAAGGTCCTGAAATTTTCCGTGTTGACTGACCTTCATGTTTTAAAGTAAGGATTGACTGTCAATTCTTTGTTTATTTGAGCTGTTCTTGCCAAAATATGGACTTGGTCTTTTACTGGGCTATCTTCTGTATACCACCCCTACGTTGTCACAACACAACTGATTGGCTCAAACACATTAAAAAGCAAAGAAATTCCCCAAATTAACTTTTAACAAGGCACACATTAATTTAAATGCATTCCAGGTGACTACCTCATGAAGCTGGTTGATCATCAAGGCAAAGGGTGGCTACTTTGAATAATCTCAAATCTTTTTCTATTTGTTTGACACTTTTTTGGATACCACATGATTCCATATATTATTTCATAGTTTCTATAATGTAGAAAATAGTCCAAATAAAGAATCTCTGGAATGAGTATGTGTGTCCAAACTTTTGACTGGTGCTGCATATATGCATTTATATGTAGGTGTAGAGCAGAAGTATTTTTATTGGCAGCCTTCTCCATCAGTGAGTAAGGTCAGGTCCTGTGGGGTTAAGGTTACGGTCAGGGTCAGTGTATCCAGATCATACATGCGTTTTATATCTGCTTATTTATTTTTGTATATTGATTGGTGATATCAAGTGTGTGGGACTATGAGGTTCTATCTGCATATTTGTCCAAATTTAGTAATTGACATAGCCTTGTTCTTTGCAATATTTTCTACCTATATAGTACTCTAAACACCCCAACTCATGTTAAGTATGAAATAAAACAAGACAAAAATAACTGACAACATTCAAACCAATGAGGGTTCGGAACATCAATACCAATTATCTCAACTTCCTATTTTTGCATATATAACCTCATAGTTTCAAGCTCTCGATATTACTATGCTTAATTTAAGCATTCTCTGTGTTGAAGGGGCAGAAAACAATGCACAAAATATCCGTCTTTGGCACCATCTCAAGAAATGTAGCCTTTCATTTGTAGAATGCATGCTGTCAGACTCTAGAGCTCTGTTTCAGCAGAGAATCCTATACAGAAAGCTATCGTTTTTGCCTTTCGTCTGCCAAGGACCTCTCTCCTTCTTCTCCTGGATTTATGAAATGGCTTTTTCATGTCAAGAGCCATGTTGACTGGCATAAAGGTCTGCCTCTTCAGAATAGCAGGGCAGGATTTCTGCATTTCTACAGTATGATCGCTGCCAGCTAATTAGGGTGGCATTGTCCCGTGTTCGCATTGCCAGGAATAACTAAAGCATCTCACAAAACCTTCCCACAGAGCAATTCAGCTGTGCTCAACGGCCAGGGCATACTGATGAACCTGCGCTGTTGCATTCATGTCAGCTGAATATTGGAAAGGTGATAATTATAAATCAGGCATGTGTTGAAGAAAACAGTGTTAGGCCATTTTGAGAACAGAAAGGGACAGATTTAGTGAATCAACTTGAATATAGTCAATTACATTGCTTGTTAAAAGGTAACAACTTGGCCATGATCTTGGATTGTTGGGGAATGTGTTGCCTGTACACTACCGGTCCAAAGTTTTGGAACAACTACTCATTCAAGGGTGTTTCTTTATTTTTACTATATTCTATGTTGTAGAATAATAGTGAAGATGTCAAAACTAGGAAATAACACATATGGAATCATGTAGTATCCCAAAAATAGTGTTTTAAACAAATCAAAATATATTTTAGATTTGAGATCATTCAAATCGTCACCGTTTGCCTTAATGACAGCTTTGCACACTCTTGACATTCTCTCCACCAGCTTCATGATGTAGTCATCTGGAATAATTTTTAAATTAACAGGTGTGCCTTCTTAAAATAAAATCTGTGGATATCTTTCCTTCTTAACGCGTTTGAGCCAATCAGTTGTATTATGAGAAGTTAGGGGGGTATACAGAAGATAGTCCTATTTGGTAAAATACCAAGTCGATATTATGGCAAGAACAACTCAAATAAACCAGGAGAAATGACAGTCCATCATTACTTTAAGACGTGCAGGTCAGTCAATATGGAACATTTCAAGAACTTTGAACGTTTCTTCAAGTGCAGTCCCAAAAACCATCAAGCGCCATGATGATCTTGGCTCTCATGAGGACCACCACAAGAATGGAAGACCGAGAGTTAACTCTGCTGCAGAGGATAAGTTCATTAGAGTCACCAGCCCAAATAAATGCTTCACAGAGTTCAACAGACACATCTCAACATCAACTGTTCAGAGGAGACTGGGTGAATCAGGCCTTTGTGGTCGAATTGCTGCAAAGAAACTACTACTAACGAACACCAATAATAAGAAGAGACTTGCTTGGGCCACGACACATGAGCAATGCACATTAGACCGGTGGAAATTTGTCCTTTGGTCTGGAATCCAAATTGGAGATTTTTGGTTCCAACAGCCGTGTCTTTGTGAGACGCGTGGTGGGTGAACGGATAATCTCTTCATGTGTATTTCCCACCGTAAAGCATGGAGAAGGTGTTATGGTGTGGGTGTGCTTTGCTGGTGACACCGTCTTTGATTTATTTAGAATTCAAGGTACACTTAACCAGCATGGCTACCACAGCATTCTGCAGCAATATACCATCCCATCTGGTTTGGGCATAGTGGGACTATCATTTGATTTTCAACAGGACAATGACCCAATACATCTCCAAGTTGTGTAAGGGCTATTTTACAAAGAAGGAGAGTGATGGCGTGCTGCATCAGATGACCTGGCCTCCACAACCCCCCGACCTCAACCAAATTGAGATGGTTTGGGATGAATCTGACCGCAGAGTAAAGGAAAATTAGCCAATAAGTGCTCAGCACATACAGGAACTTCAAGACCATTGGAAAAATATTCCAGGTCAATCTCGTTGAGAGAATGCCAAGAGTGTGCAAAGCTGTCATCAAGTCAAATGGTCACTATTTGAAGAATCTCAAATATAAAATATATTTCAATTTATTTAACACTTTTTTGGTTACTACGTGATTCCATATGTGTTATTTCATAGTTGTAGTGTCTTCACTATTAATCCACAATGTTTAAATTAGTAAAAATAAAGAAAAACGCTTGAGTGAGGAGGTGTTGTAAACCTTTTGGCCGGTAGTGTACAAGTATTGAAGTAATGTCTGAGTAACATCTTCCATTGTTTCCACTGTAACACTTTGTAACCCTGTGTAATACCACTGATGAAGTTGTAAATGAGAACTTGTTCTCAACTGGCCTACCTGGTTAAAGAAAGGTGTAATATATTTTTTTAAATAAATAATTACAATGCAATTATTTAAGTACTAAGTAACAATTTGTTGACACAATGTTGATTTAGCTTGAATTTGCTAAACTAGATATTTCGAAAATAAGTACCTAATTCTTAAAACCGTAATCTTAAAGTTTTAAAATGAAATGATAAACATTCAAAACCAGAAGAGTACCTCTGTGTTTTCCTTGCCATGGAAAATAGACATTTTAATAATCATAATTTACAACAGGCACTTAATAGTGTGTACTTGCAATAATTGTGATGATAGCGACACACTAGCACATCTTTGCTTCAAAACACATTATAAGGGCCTCCCAAGTGGCGCAGTGGTCTAATGCACTGCAACACAGTGTTCGCTGTGCCTCTGTCCAACTGGTTTCCACATAATTGGGGGGGGAGAGGTTAAAAAATAATTATTAAAACAAAGAACACTTTGAATAGCTCAAATTCGAAGCATCCCTTTTAAAATACTCACATCTTAATTAAGGTGTCAGCATGCTTCAGTTCGGCTGGCGCCTAGCTGAACTTGGATAACCGAACAGAAAAAGTGTGCTTGCATATTCCTTTAAAAAACCTGTGCTTGAAAAATAAGACAACAAGCGGCAATTTTACTCTTTGTCCATTTTGAGATTCCTTAGGCAGCCACTTCCTCAAAATTCTCAGAATGAATCTAAGATAACTGTAAAACTGTCATTCATTTTGACATTTTGCCGAGCAGATCTTAGTCACACAATTTGACATCTACCTAAGATGTTTGGTGTATTATTTCTCAATAAAAAAATGTGCATGAAAATTAGTCGTCTGTCATTGAATGATAACAAAGAATTTGCCATTAATAAATTGGCGACAGGCTGTATGCCCTCTCACCTCTCTGTTTCATGTCTCAGGTAGCCCGCGAAAGCCAGCATGGATAGAATGCAATAATATACTAATATTTGCCATATTTTGCTAATAATTCTCATGTGCCAATGTATCGCCATTGTCCGTGCCATAGTGAAACTTGCACTCCTGTAAATCTGAAATATTTGGGATGGTGAAAATTGCCAGGCAATCAGAAAAACAAGGTGAAGCAATTCAGGCATTATTAAAAGTCACAACAATCTTTGTCTTGCAAATAAACAATATTTTTTGTAGTTGAACATTATTCTACAGTGCTTCGTTCAATGGCAGAGACATTGATACTATGAGTTGCGTTGACATCAGCTTTTACTTACTTACTGACTTTATTGTCCTGCAGTGTCATGTACAAATTTAAAGTGGCGTTTAAATACAAAACAAAATTGACAACACAACTTTCATAACAGTTACATACCAATAAAACATTTTACTTAAAAAGACTAGCTTGCTGGCCTTACTGAGTCGATAGGAACATTAGCCCAAGCTTTTTAGGAGGGATATCACACCTGGCAAAAATGATTGTCTAGTTTTGTTTTTCCTGCTGAGGGGTGCCCTATACCTGCGCCCAGGGGGGAGTAGTTCAAAGTCCTGGTACAGGGGGTGGCTTTGGTCTAAAATAAAGATCTCATCCAGGCCTGTCTGTTTGACTCCAAATACCTTGATGTGTGGGAAGCTTCTTTTTTTCTTACTTGATCAGATCTCATTTTGGGAGACATATTGGCATGGCTCAGCTTATGTCTAGCTTTTTTCAGCGGCAGAAATAATTGTGTTTTTTGACATAACTGAAGGAGTAGTCAATTAGCCTGGGCGTTATGCATGGCCAATTTCACATTTCTATGGGTTGCTACCGCAACAAACAACATGGTCAATTTCAAAAGCAGTTTGCAGCCCCAAGAGACAGCCATACAGATAAGGATCTGCAGTCTTTCCCCACATAGTATGGGAAATCATCTTATTGAAAAGCTGAAGGTACACTAATAATAACTCCATGTAGAACATATTGTTTTTACAGCGCCTGTCACAACTTCCACCGAAGTCGTTTCCTCTCCTTGTTTGGGCGGTGTTCGGCGGTCGGCGTCGCCGGTGTCATGACGTTGGCCTGGGGGATAGGTTTATGACAGTCATAAATACCTCTTCCCCCGTTTCCTCTCTCTACCCTACTGATGTGAAATTTGAAAACCACTTGGTTTACATAGAGATTCTGGGAACATCAGAAGGTGGGGGGGGAATGAAATATATTCTGGTAATCCGACCAATTTAACATATGTGGTGGTACTTAATGAATATGTTGTCAGTTCGGTTGTCATCTGAGACATTCTCATCAATGATAAGATGACAAACTCTACAGTGGAAAGTCTACACATCAGAGTTATCGGATTCACATGGAATTGTTGTTCAATTTAAATGTTTGAATATAAAATTATCGGTGAAGAAATTAAAAGTAATTTTAGCTTCCAAATGAGAGATTTGGGTTTTCATAAGGTTAAGGCTCTGCTCAATCAGTGGCCCGCCCCTTTGACATGGGTTATAAAACTTTTCAGACACACCCTTCTCGCTCCACTATATAAAGCCTTGACGAAAATGTAACCTCCTGTTCCGAGGATGTGAGGACGACAGTCCGATATCAGAATGGTTGAGATAATAACTACAGAACGAAGCCAACATCAGCATGAGCTTTTTGGTAGCGAATGGTATGAACTTTGAACTCTTATTCACTACAGAAGTGATACCTCCTAGCCGTTGCGTTAGCAACAGCAGCTGCAAACAAGGGTTAGGAAGGAACAGACAGAGTATTCCGTCTGTCACACAACGTATCCAATTGACCACTAGAGGACAAAGGACTCGGTTTGGCAACACGGCCTTCCATCTACCACCAACCTACCGAAGCGCAGCTCAGAGTAAATATTTATTGCATTTTCCTTTTCCAAATGGACGGTAATTTAGAATGCATAAGATACTGTATTTACAATAGCACAGCTTCTTCCTTTGTCCCTAGTCTTCCCGCTTTTTCACTCAAACCCAGCCCTTTTCTTTTGTGTAACCAGCTGTTATATCTGTTCCGCCCGCTAGGGACGTTTTCCTTTATGACGTAATTTGTAATCAAGGTATAATTCATTCTTTGTACATGTAATTCTGTGTGACTAGTTAGGTATTTAGTAAATGAATAATTAAACCCAATTTTGTATTGCTGATTCAACTTGTTAGCCAGGGTTCGTGAAGATAACCAAGAATTTACAACTTTCAGATGAGACTGAATTACGATGATGATTAATATTGATTGCTATTGATGTAAAATATGACTAGGTCTTTAAAAGTTTATTCGGAAGATAACAGCTCTATAAATATTATTTCATGGTGCCACGACTCTCTAGTTAACTACATTTCCATGATTAGCTCAATCGGGTAATATTAATTACGGAGAAATGATTTTATAGAATAGTATGTCATATCACTTAATCCGGCATAGCCAAAGACACGACACCGGTCTTCTAGCCATCGTCGATCCACTTTTCATTTTCCATTTGACTTGTCTTGTTTTCCTACACACCTGGTTTCCATTTCCCTGATTATTTGTTGTGTATTTAACCCTCTGTTCCCCCCCCCCATGTCTTTGTGTGGAATTGTTTGTTGTAAGTGCTTGTGCACATGTTACTGGTGCGTGTTGGGTTTTGTACTCATATTCTGTTGTATTTTTATGCAGTTGGTTTTTGGATTAAGCTGCTCCAGCTACAACCTAGTTCTGCTCTCCTGCGTCTAACTTCCTTGCCACCAGTTACGCACCCCTTTACAGTGCCTTGTAATGTCCATAAGCAATTGGTATAGTACAGTATGACGCAATATATAGTATTAACACCCTCAAAATGTTATGTACAGTGGGGCAAAAAAGTATTTAGTCAGCCACCAATTGTGCAAGTTAAAAAAGATGAGAGAGGTCTGTAATTTTCATCATAGGTACACTTCAACTATGACAGACAAAATTAGAAAACAAATCCAGAAAATCACATTGTAGGATTTTTTATGAATTTATTTGCAAATTATGGTGGAAAATAAGTATTTGGTCACCTACAAACAAGCAAGATTCCTGGCTCTCACAGACATGTAACTTCTTGTTTAAGAAGCTACTCTGTCCTCCACTCGTTACCTGAATTAATGGCACCTGTTTGAACTTGTTATCAGTATAAAAGACACCTGAAATCAACTGTGGGAGCAAATATTAGGAAATGGAAGACATACTAGACCATTGATAATCTCCCTTGATCTGTGGATCCACGCAAGATCTCACCCCGTGGGGTCAAAATTATCACAAGAACGGTGAGAAAAAATCCCAGAACCACACGGGGGGACCTAGTCAATGACCTGCAGAGAGCTGGGACCAAAGTAACAAAGCCTACCATCAGTAACACACTATGCCGCCAGGGACTCAAATCCTGCAGTGCCAGACGTGTCCCCCTGCTTAAGCCAGTACATGTCCAGGCCCGTCTAAAGTTTGCTAGAGAGCATTTGGATGATCCAGAAGAAGATTGGGAGAATGTCATATGGTCAGATGAAACCAAAATATAACTTTTTGGTAAAAACTCAACTCGTCATGTTTGGAGGACAAAGAATGCTGAGTTGCATCCAAAGAACACCATACCTACTGTGAAGCATGGGGGTGGAAACATCATGCTTTGGGGCTGTTTTTCTGCAAAGGGACCAGGACGACTGATCCGTGTAAAGGAAAAAATGAATGGGGCCATGTATCGTGAGATTTTGAGTGAAAACCTCCTTCCATCAGCAAGGGCATTGAAGATTGAACATGGCTGGGTCTTTCAGCATGACAATGATCCCAAACACACCGCCCGGGCAACGAAGGAGTGGCTTCATAAGAGGCATTTCAAGGTCCTGGAGTGGCCTAGCCAGTCTCCAGATCTCAAGCCCATAGAAAATCTTTGGAGGGAGTTGAAAGTCTGTGTTGCCCAGCAACAGCCCCAAAACATCACTGCTCTAGAGGAGCTCTGCATGGAGGAATGGGCCAAAATACCAGCAACAGTGTGTGAAAACCTTGTGAAGACTTACAGAAAACGTTTGACCTCTGTCATTGCCAACAAAGGGTATATAACAAAGTATTGAGATAAACTTTTGTTATTGACCAAATACTTATTTTCCACCATAATATGCAAATAAATTCATTAAAAACATGTTCTCATTTGTCTGTCATAGTTGAAGTGTACCTATGATGAAAATGACAGGGCTCTCTCATATTTTTAAGTGGGAGAACTTGCACAATTGGTGGCTGACTAAATATGTTTTTGCCCCACTGTATGTGGAGTCACAGCTCAGGGATATTCTAAACCAATATGGGAGATGGAAAAGATTGTGATTTCCCCTGGGGGAGCCGCCAGACCATTGCAGATATTTGATTCAAACAATAGAGTCTCCTCAAAGAGATTCAACAGAGCTAGAGAGGAGGATAATATGAGAGTGGTAGAGAATGGTTCAATGGAAAGCAAGCTGCAAGTGTCATACTGAACAACAAAATGGTGTTAATTTACATGTGATCTTTAAAAATATATTCTGTGTCAATGTCTATGACTCCCTCTTTATCAGTCATCGTAGTGTTGGTTTGAATAATGGTCTTACATTGTTCTAGGAGACTACTGTATATCCTGGATCTAGCATAGTTATCTACAGGTTTATAAAACATGTCTTATGCATGGATGATAGAACCTGTTTTCATAGCATATCAATGTTCATATTGCAAATGCAGTGTCCTCAAAGTGTTCTCTCAAGCAGTGGGGGGAAAAGTACTCAGTTGTCATGCTTGAGTAAAATGTGTAGATGTCTTAAATAGAAAATGACTGAAGTAAAAGTGAAAGTCACCCAGTAAAACTCAAATTGAGTTAAAGTATTTGGTTTTAAATATACTTAAAAACTTCTTATGGCTTAGATCCCGCTACCGGGATCGATATGACAACAGCCAGTGAAAGTGCAGGGTGCCAAATTCAAACAACAGAAATCTCAACATTAAAATTCCTCAAACATACAAGTCTGTTACACCATTTTAAAGATAAACTTGTTTTTAATCCCACCACAGTGTCCGATTTCAGAAAGGCTTTACGCCGAAAGCACACCAAATTATTATGTTAGGTGAGTGCCTAGTCACAGAATAACACAGCCATTTTCCAGCCAAAGAGAGGAGTCACAAAGGTCAGAAATAGATATAATTAACTTGTTGTAACTCCCATCCAGTGAACGGGATCGTTGTCATCTGACACTAATTAGCATAACGCAACGGACATAAATATTACTAGAAAATATTCCTATTACATTTACATTTAAGTCATTTAGCAGACGCTCTTATCCAGAGCGACTTACAAATTGGTGCATTCACCTTATCCAGTGGAGCAGCCACTTTACAATAGTGCATCTAAATCTTTTAAGGGGGGTGAGAAGGATTACTTTATCCTATCCTAGGTATTCCTTAAAGAGGTGGGGTTTCAGGTGTCTCCGGAAGGTGGTGATTGACTCCGCTGTCCTGGCGTCGTGAGGGAGTTTGTTCCACCATTGGGGGGCCAGAGCAGCGAACAGTTTTGACTGGGCTGAGCGGGAACTGTACTTCCTCAGTGGTAGGGAGGCGAGCAGGCCAGAGGTGGATGAACGCAGTGCCCTTGTTTGGGTGTAGGGCCTGATCAGAGCCTGGAGGTACTGAGGTGCCGTTCCCCTCACAGCTCCGTAGGCAAGCACCATGGTCTTGTAGCGGATGCGAGCTTCAACTGGAAGCCAGTGGAGAGAGCGGAGGAGCGGGGTGACGTGAGAGAACTTGGGAAGGTTGAACACCAGACGGACTGCGGCGTTCTGGATGAGTTGTAGGGGTTTAATGGCACAGGCAGGGAGCCCAGCCAACAGCGAGTTGCAGTAATCCAGACGGGAGATGACAAGTGCCTGGATTAGGACCTGCGCCGCTTCCTGTGTGAGGCAGGGTCGTACTCTGCGGATGTTGTAGAGCATGAACCTACAGGAACGGGCCACCGCCTTGATGTTAGTTGAGAACGACAGGGTGTTGTCCAGGATCACACCAAGGTTCTTAGCGCTCTGGGAGGAGGACACAGTGGAGTTGTCAACCGTGATGGCGAGATCATGGAACGGGCAGTCCTTCCCCCGGAGGAAGAGCAGCTCCGTCTTGCCGAGGTTCAGCTTGAGGTGGTGATCCGTCATCCACACTGATATGTCTGCCAGACATGCAGAGATGCGATTCGCCACCTGGTCATCAGAAGGGGGAAAGGAGAAGATTAATTGTGTGTCGTCTGCATAGCAATGATAGGAGAGACCATGTGAGGTTATGACAGAGCCAAGTGACTTGGTGTATAGCGAGAATAGGAGAGGGCCTAGAACAGAGCCCTGGGGGACACCAGTGGTGAGCACGTGGTGAGGAGAGGGATTCTCGCCACGCCACCTGGTAGGAGCGACCTGTCAGGTAGGACGCAATCCAAGCGTGGGCCGCGCCGGAGATGCCCAACTCGGAGAGGGTGGAGAGGAGGATCTGATGGTTCACAGTATCGAAGGCAGCCGATAGGTCTAGAAGGATGAGAGCAGAGGAGAGAGAGTTAGCTTTAGCAGTGCGGAGTGCCTCCTTGATACAGAGAAGAGCAGTCTCAGTTGAATGACTAGTCTTGAAACCTGACTGATTTGAATCAAGAAGGTCATTCTGAGAGAGATAGCGGGAGAGCTGGCCAAGGACGGCACGTTCAAGAGTTTTGGAGAGAAAAGAAAGAAGGGATACTGGTCTGTAGTTGTTGACATCGGAGGGATCGAGTGTAGGTTTTTTCAGAAGGGGTGCAACTCTCGCTCTCTTGAAGACGGAAGGGACGTAGCCAGCGGTCAGGGATGAGTTGATGAGCGAGGTGAGGTAAGGGAGAAGGTCTCCGGAAATGGTCTGGAGAAGAGAGGAGGGGATAGGGTCAAGCGGGCAGGTTGTTGGGCGGCCGGCCGTCACAAGACGCGAGATTTCATCTGGAGAGAGAGGGAGAAAGAGGTCAGAGCACAGGGTAGGGCAGTGTGAGCAGAACCAGCGGTGTCGTTTGACTTAGCAAACGAGGATCGGATGTCGTCGACCTTCTTTTCAAAATGGTTGACGAAGTCATCTGCAGAGAGGGAGGAGGGGGAGGATTCAGGAGGGAGGAGAAGGTGGCAAAGAGCTTCCTAGGGTTAGAGGCAGATGCTTGGAATTTAGAGTGGTAGAAAGTGGCTTTAGCAGTAGTTACAGAAGAGGAAAATGTAGAGAGGAGGGAGTGAAAGGATGCCAGGTCAGCAGGGAGGCGAGTTTTCCTCCATTTCCGCTCGGCTGCCCGGAGCCCTGTTCTGTGAGCTCGCAATGAGTCGTCGAGCCACGGAGCGGGAGGGGAGGACCGAGCCGGCCTGGAGGATAGGGGACATAGAGAGTCAAAGGATGCAGAAAGGGAGGAGAGGAGGGTTGAGGAGGCAGAATCAGGAGATAGGTTGGAGAAACAGCAGAGGGAACACCCCCCTATCCACATCGATGGATCAGTAGTGGAGAGGGTAGCAAGTTTTAAGTTCCTCGGCATACACATCACAGACAAACTGAATTGGTCCACTCACACTGACAGCGTCGTGAAGAAGGCGCAGCAGCGCCTCTTCAACCTCAGGAGGCTGAAGAAATTCGGCTTGTCACCAAAAGCACTCACAAACTTCTACAGATGCACAATCGAGAGCATCCTGGCGGGCTGTATCACCGCCTGGTACGGCAACTGCTCCGCCCTCAACCGTAAGGCTCTCCAGAGGGTAGTGAGGTCTGCACAACGCATCACCGGGGGCAAACTACCTGCCCTCCAGGACACCTACACCACCCGATGTTACAGGAAGGCCATAAAGATCATCAAGGACATCAACCACCCGAACCACTGCCTGTTCACCCCGCTATCATCCAGAAGGCGAGGTCAGTAGAGGTGCATCAAAGCTGGGACCGAGAGACTGAAAAACAGCTTCTATCTCAAGGCCATCAGACTGTTAAACAGCCACCACTAACATTGAGTGGCTGCTGCCAACACACTGTCATTGACACTGACCCAACTCCAGCCACTTTAATAATGGGAAATGATGTAAATATATCACTAGCCACTTTAAACAATGCTACCTTATATAATGTTACTTACCCTACATTATTCATCTCATATGCATATGTATATACTGTACTCTAGATCATCGACTGCATTCTTATGTCACTAGCCACTTTAACTATGCCACTTTGTTTACTTTGTCTACATACTCATCTCATATGTATATACTGTACTCGATACCATCTACTGTATGCTGCTCTGTACCATCACTCATTCATATATCCTTATGTACATATTCCTTATCCCCTTACACTGTGTATAAGACAGTAGTTTTGGAATTGTTAGTTAGATTACTTGTTGGTTATCACTGCATTGTCGGAACTAGAAGCACAAGCATTTCGCTACACTCGCATTAACATCTGCTAACCATGTGTATGTGACAAATAAAAAATTTGATTTGATTTGAGAAGGTTTGAGCAGAGGGAAGAGATGATAGGATGGAAGAGGAGAGAGTAGCGGGGGAGAGAGAGCGAAGGTTGGGACGGCGCGATACCATCCGAGTAGGGGCAGTGTGGGAAGTGTTGGATGAGAGCGAGAGGGAAAAGGATACAAGGTAGTGGTCGGAGACTTGGAGGGGAGTTGCAATGAGGTTAGTGGAAGAACAGCATCTAGTAAAGATGAGGTCGAGCGTATTGCCTGCCTTGTGAGTAGGGGGGGAAGGTGAGAGGGAGAGGTCAAAAGAGGAGAGGAGTGGAAAGAAGGAGGCAGAGAGGAATGAGTCAAAGGTAGACGTGGGGAGGTTAAAGTCGCCCAGAACTGTGAGAGGTGAGCCGTCCTCAGGAAAGGAGCTTATCAAGGCATCAAGCTCATTGATGAACTCTCCGAGGGAACCTGGAGGGCGATAAATGATAAGGATGTTAAGCTTGAAAGGGCTGGTAACTGTGACAGCATGGAATTCAAAGGAGGCGATAGACAGATGGGTAAGGGGAGAAAGAGAGAATGACCACTTGGCAGAGATGAGGATCCCGGTGCCACCACCCCGCTGACCAGAAGCTCTCGGGGTGTGCGAGAACACGTGGGCGGATGAAGAGAGAGCAGTAGGAGTAGCAGTGTTATCTGTGGTGATCCATGTTTCCGTCAGTGCCAAGAAGTCGAGGTACTGGAGGGAGGCATAGGCTGAGATGAACTCTGCCTTGTTGGCCGCAGATCGGCAGTTCCAGAGGCTACCGGAGACCTGGAACTCCACGTGGGTCGTGCGCGCTGGGACCACCAGATTAGGGTGGCCGCGGCCACGCGGTGTGGAGCGTTTGTATGGTCTGTGCAGAGAGGAGAGAACAGGGATAGACAGACACATAGTTGACAGGCTACAGAAGAGGCTACGCTAATGCAAAGGAGATTGGAATGACAAGTGGACTACACGTCTCGAATGTTCAGAAAGTTGAGCTTACGTAGCAAGAATCTTATTGACTAAAATGATTAAAAATGATACAGTACTGCTGAAGTAGGCTAGCTGGCAGTGGCTGCGTTGTTGATTCGGGGGCTAGCTGGCTAGCTAGCAGTGTTGATTACGTTACGTTGCGTTAAAAGAACGACAATAGCTGGCTAGGTAACCTAGAAAATCGCTCTAGACTACACAATTATCTTTGATACAGAGACGGCTATGTAGCTAGCTATGTAGCTAGCTACGATCAAACAAATCAAACCGTTGTACTGGAATGAAATTAAATGAAAATGTGATACTACCTGTGGAGCGAGGCGGAATGCGACCGGGTTGTTAAGTTCTATTCGGTAGACGTTGGCTAGCTGTTGGCTAGCTAGCAGTGTCTCCTACGTTAAGGACGACAAATAGCTGGCTAGCTAACCTCGGTAAATTAAGATAATCACTCTAAAACTACACACTCTAAACTACACAATTATCTTGGATACGAAGACAGCAAAGACAACTATGTAGCTAGCTAACTCTACACTAATCAAGTCGTTCAGTTGAGGGTAATAGTTACTACAGTGCTGCTATACGGTAGACGGTGGACGTTAGCTAGCTGGCTAGCTGCTGGGCAGATAGCAGTGTAGGCTACGTTAGGATGACGAAATACGATAATTACGCAATTATCTTTGATACAAAGACGGCTATGTAGCTAGCTAAGAAGAAATTGCTAAGATTAGACAAATCAAACCGTTGTACTATAATGAAATGTAATGAAAAGTTATACTACCTGCAGACCGAAGTGCGTATGCGACTGCTCGCTCCAACCCGGAAGAATGACTCTATTCATGGAAATCACAGGTGAAATATATTGAAACAAAGCTTAGCCTTTTGTTAATCACCCTGTCATCTCAGATTTTCAAAATATGCTTTACAGCCAAAGCAAGACAAGCATTTGTGTAAGTTTATCGATAGCCTAGCATAGCATTATGTCGAGCTAGGAGCAGGTAACTTGGTCACGAAAATCAGAAAAGCAATCAAATTAAATCGTTTACCTTTTATGAGCTTCAGATGTTTTCACTCACGAGACTCCCAGTTAGATAGCAAATGTTCCTTTTTTCCAAAAATATTATTTTTGTAGGCGAAATAGCTCCGTTTTTTCTTCACGCTTGGCTGAGAAATCGCCCGGAAATTGCGGCCACGACAATGCCGAACAATATTCCAAATTAGCTCCATAATATCGACAGAAACATGGCAAACGTTGTTTATAATCAATCCTCAAGTTGTTTTTCAAATATCTATTCGATAATATATCCACTGGGACAATTGGTTTTTCAGTAGGAGCGAGAGGAAAAATGGCTACCTCTGTATTTTATGCAAGAATCACTCTGAGAGCCATCAGGTGACCACTTGCGCAATTTAGCCGCTTACAGGTATTGTTCAACATAAAGGCGTGAAACTACGTCACAATGCTGTAGAGACCTTGGGGAATACGTAGAAAGAGTAATCTGGTTGATAGCCCATTCACTGCTCAATAGGGATTCATCGGAACGCAGAGAATTCAAAACATGTGTCACTTCCGGATTGGATTTTTCTCAGGCTTTCGCCTGCAATATCAGTTCTGTTTTACTCACAGACAATATTTTTACAGTTTTGGAAACTTGAGTGTTTTCTATCCTAAACTGTCAATTATATGCATATTCTAGCATCTTGTCCTGAAAAAATATCCCGTTTACTTTGGGAACGTTATTTTTCCAAAAATGAAAATACTACCCCCTAGTCACAACAGGTTTTAATCACTAACCTTTGATGATCTTCATCAGATGACACTCATAGGACTTCATGTATGTTTTGTTACCGGTAAAGTTCATATTTATATCCAAAAATCTCAGTTTACATTGGCACGTTATGTTCAGTAGTTCCAAAAAATCTGGTGATTTTGCAGAGGGCCACATCAATTTACAGAAATACTCATAATAAACATAGCTAAGCATGGAATTTTAGAATTCACTTCTCCTTAATACAACCGCTGTGTCAGATTTCAAAAAAACTTTATGGAAAAAGCAAACCATGCAAAAATCTGAGTACAGTGCTCAGACACAAAAAATCAGGCCATACGCCATGTTGTGGAGTCAACAGAAGTCAGAAATAGCATTATAAATATTCACTTACCTTTGATGATCTTCATCAGAATGCACTCCCAGGAATCCCAGTTCCACAATAAATGTTTATTTTGTTCGATAAAGTCCACAATTTATGTCCAAATACCTCCTTGTTGTTTGCGCATTTAGTTCACAAATCCAAATTCATGAGGCGCGATTACTAGGTCCAGGCGAAAAGTCAAAAAGTTCCGTTAAAGTCCGTAAAAACATGTCAAATGATGTTTTCAACATAAATCTTCAATAATGTTCCAAACTGAGAATTCCTTTGTCTTTAGAAATGCAATGGAACGCAGGTCGCTCTCACAGGAGCGCGTGTGATCAGTTCATGCCAGACACCTGATTGAAAGAGCTCTCATTCCCTCCTCCTTCATAGTAGAAGCCTGAAACAAGGTTCTAAAGACTGTTGACATCTAGTGGAAGCCTTAGGAAGTGCAATATGACCCCACATATACAGACACTGTAAATTTGATCGGCCATGAGTTGTAAAACTACAAACCTCAGATTTCCCACTTCCTGGTTGGATTTTTTCTCAGGTCTTTGCCCGCCATATGAGTTCTGATATACTCACAGACATCATTCAAACAACTTTATAGTTTTTTCTATCCAAATCATCCAGATCTACTAGTAATATGCATATCTTAGCTTCTGGGCCTGAATAGCAGGCAGTTTACTCTGGGCACCTTATTCATCCAAGCTACTCAATACTGCCCCCCAGCCATAAGAAGTTTTAAGTATCAAAAGTAAAAGTACAAGTATAAATAATTTCAAATTCAGATAGCCAGGGTCTCGCTCCAACACAGCAAGTGTTTAGTGAGTCCGTCAGATCAGAGGCAGTAGGGATGACCAGGGATGTTCTCTTGATAAGTGTGGGAATTAGACCATGTTCTTGTTCTGCTAAGGATTCAAAATATAACGAGTACTTTTGGGTGTCAGAATTTTATTTAGGAATTTTGTGGAGTAGAAGTAAAGGTGGTAAAACAAATATATAAATAGTGAAGTAAAGTACAGATACCCCAAAACCTCCTTAAGTAGTAGCTTCAAGTATTTTTACTTAAGTACCCAGGTACTTCTACATTCTCTCGGAACAACACTTAACATTTCTCAACAGACTTGCAAGAATCATTTGACACATTTAGTGTGCCACAAATCCCATCTCAAGCAGTCATGAAATTCAGATCCCTAGACACAAAGTATTTTTCATTTTCATGAGACACTATTAGTTTCCCGAATGCAAAGATAGAGAAAATGTCAGTGCTATTGGGTAGGCCTATGTGCTAGCTATAAATCAAGTTGTTTATGAGAAAGCTCAATATTATCACGTTTCAGGTAAGACCCAAATGCAGACCGTGTTGAGGTAACAATGTTTATTACACCAACAGCGGCAGGTAAATGACAAGTCAAAGCAGGTAGGGGCAAAGTTCCGTAATCCAGAGTAGTGGGGAAAAGGTACAGTACCTCCGGCAGGCTCAGGGTCAGGGCGTAAAGAAAAGGTCAACACCAGGAAAAACAGGAACAATCAATAGACAGAGGGAAAAACGCTGGTGGGCTTGACAAAATACAACCAAGTGGCAACAGACAAACAGAGAGCACACGTATAAGTACCCAGGGGATAATGGGGAAAAAATGGGTGATACCTGGAGGGGGGTGAAGACAACACAAGGACAGATAAAACAGATCAGGGCATGACAAATATAGCTTGTTGTACATGGAAAACACTCACTTAAACCTGGACACTGAAAATAGTGTTTTTGGGCCACCTTGCTCCAATTGATTTGTCAAGATCAGCTAACTTGGGCTTATGGTAGGTGAATTTGTTTGGAACAATAGTGCCACTAAGATTTGAGGAGAGAGCACATTGAAGCAAAACAACGCTATGGCAGCGACAAGGTAAGGATGCTCTCATCCAAAACGACCCTTTTCTGCATTCAGCTATGTGAAATGGCCCGGTGTTTTACTAATCCTTATACTAAGCTCTGAAAAGTAACACTTTATTTGTCATCTACCTAACAGGGTAGAACACATCTCTAGTTAAAAAAACACAATGATGATATTTTTTGTGTTCAATGTGTTCATGAAATATAAATGCAATCGTATAATCATGACTCATTTACTTAGTGGTTTTAAGAGGAAGCCCTTGCCTTGTTTATAATTTTCAATCAACATCTACATGAACAGTCAACTTAAGTACAGATGTAGGTTCTTAATTTGAGTCAGTTTGCTACAGCAGGAAAATAATCCTGCAGCAACAAGAAAAGTGAATTATTATGTGGATTATAATTAATGGAAAATTGTGTAGGGGTTGATTCATTTTTTTGTAACAGAAAATCAATTCCGCAATTTCAAAGTGGAAATTCTAAACTTCAGAAGCCTTTTTAAACGTAAAATACACTACAAGTTTTACACTTCCTGCATTGCAGGACAGTTCTTCTACAACAGGTGATCAAATGAATATCCTACATCTATAGTAGAGACATTTTGTGTAATGTCCTTGTAATCACTTAAACATTACAACGCATTTAAAGATAACTGTATAATAAGTCTGTCCATATTTCCTTCCCATCTAATACTTTCCAAAGGCAAGTGTGGAATTCGATTCAACAGTGGGACACCAAATTATTTTCCTCTGTGTTGGAAGGCAGCCATCCAGTGAAGCGTGACATTGCCATACGAATACACAGTAACTACAGAAAGCAATTTCATTGCTGAATAAAAGTGTATCGGATGCATAAACACACATTAATTATTGACACACATGCTACAACAAATAAACACCTCTCCAAGGACTTCCTCCAAGGGCATCTTCTATTAGTGCTCCACTCACCCTGACGTGTACAAGCCAAAAGTTGTCTGTCTTAAAAAATATATTTTTATATTCTTGACAAAGTAGTTTTATACAAAGCCACCCATAGAACAAAGAGTAGTGCTTGTTATGGGAAAGATCAACGTTGTATTATGATATATGGTCCCGGTGTGGAATGGGTAATGCACCTCTGACAACTGTAGGCTTTTCTTATTTCCGTTCTATTAAGCACAAAGATGGGTCCTGATTGAACTGTTAAATAAAGTGCACACATTTTCGCCCAAATGCCTTTTCCACTCCTCTCTGTAATGACATTTTGTGGCACGTCGGCTGGAAACATCGGTATCTTCCTAGTTATTTCACAGTGGCTTGTCCATCTAAATTCTCTCAGATGGACTCGGGTGTCCTCCCAAGCGTAAAGTCTCTCTGCACCTTTCACTCAAGAAGGTTCTGTTTTGAATTCTCGTATGTCAACTTCTGATGTTGTATGTGCGTTCCCATGCTAATATATCTGCCAAAAATACTGTGAAAAAATGATAAATATTTCCTCAAAACGATTGCCCATTGCATTTGATATTAGCTTGGGTATTGTCTTTGCTCTGGGAAATGCATGTATTCCCTCACGTGTGGAGACTAGGTGAACACTCCTTTGAGGGTCTACATGAATGCAAGAGTGACGACGACACATTTCATATTTGGTGTAACTAGACGGTATCTGACTGACTGGCTCAATTCAGTCTTATGTAGTAAAGTTTGAAATGGTGTTTTTTACAATGGATAAAATTAGAGACTAGAAAATGGTATATCATACACCACAGTTGAGGAACCATTTGGAAAGTAATTCCGCTTTGAAAGTTGATAAACTTGTAACCTCACTTTTGAGAAAATGGCCCTTGAATGATTTGGTGCATACTGGAAAACTTTCTTTTTATCTACACCTATTCAGCATCGTTCACACCCTCTTAAGCTTTAGCCCCACCCGTCTCTTTAAGAATTCACATGTGAGGCTATGTACTGAACAATCAAAGATTTCAAGACTAGAGGCTTGTTTATACTATGAGTGTGTTCGTAAATTTAATCTGGAGTGCCAGAGCTCTGGGCGTTCATGAACTCAGAGCGTTGTCAGATTGTCCGTTCGTAAATTCAGAGCGTTTCGCTCTCAGAGCATTCAGAGCGCACACTGGACTCTCTGGCCGAGTAGTAGCGCTCTGACAACAGCAGTCAAGCACTCAAGCTAACTGGATAACGTTGGCTAGCTTGCTAGCTACTTCCAGACACAAATGAGAAAACAGCTCATGAACTCAGAGCGTTGTCAGATTGTCCGTTCGTAAATTCAGAGCGTTTCGCTCTCAGAGCATTCAGAGCGCACACTGGACTCTCTGGCCGAGTAGTAGCGCTCTGACAACAGCAGTCAAGCACTCAAGCTAACTGGATAACGTTGGCTAGCTTGCTAGCTACTTCCAGACACAAATGAGAAAACAGCTCAAATGAGAAAACAACCAATTTACTCACCCTAGCAGAGCTGGCTACAACTCCCGTTAGGCTGTTTTTATGTTATCCAGAGCATTTGTGACTGTAACTGTGCTGCTGGCAACAATTTAATTATGCCAACGTTTACTGACACCGGTCATATTCAAAGGTTGTGTTTATAAATTTGTCAATTATTCTGCGCTCTGGCAAACTCAGACGAGAGTGCTCTGAAATCAGAATAAATAGCCAGAGAGAATTTACCAGCTACGTCTTTCGACAGTTGTGGCAGTGACATCATAAACATTTTTTTTATTTTTTATTTTTTATTTTACACCTTTTACTCCCCAATTTTGTGGTATCCAATTGATTTTAGTAGCTACTATCTTGTCTCATCGCCACAACTCCCGTACGGACTCGGGAGAGACCCAAGTTTGTGCATCCTCCCATACAACCTTGGTTAGCGTGCACTGCGCCCGGCCCGCCACAGGAGTCGCTGGTGCGCAATGAGACAAGGATATCCCTACCGGCCAAGCCTTCCCTAACCCGGACGACGCTAGGCCAATTGTGCGTCGTCCCACGGACCTGCCGGTCACGGCCGGTTGCGACAGAGCCTGGGCGCGAACCCAGGGTCTCTGGTGGCACAGCTGGCGCTGCAGTACAGCGCCCTTAACCATTGCACCACCCGGGAGGCCTGACATCATAAACATTCTATTGAAATATTTACTTGTATAGTAGAATCTTTTGTTTAGACATGTAGCTAGCTAGCTAAAGTATGAACCATAATCCCAATTCATAACGTTACTACCCTGCATGAATCTGCAAGTAGCTAACCAACCAGGTTCAATGTTAGCTAGCTAACATTAGGCTATAACTAGCAATGCAAATGGCTAACGTCAGCTAGCTAGTTAACAGTACACGTTTACTTGAAATGAAAATGACTTTCTGACTAAATTAAAAATGTGTAATATCTGAAAATGTAGCTAGCTAGACAATCTTACATCCATACATGAATAGAATCTTCTCCCTCTCTGTCGCGCATAACATGTTTGCTCTTAGTTTGAAGATATAATCCGGAGACAACAGCCTTCTGTGTGTTCTCTTTTTGACTCCGTCTGCATAATATTTGCAATCAAACGCCAGAATAATCTACATCTCCTTAAAAAAAATGGTCATGCTGATTGAGTTCGGATAACAGATTGGAAGCTTCAAAATGAGGGTGGTGCTTGGAATCAGTGTTCTTCCTCTGTCAATCATTAGTGTATGATATATATATTCTAATTCCACTGATTTCAAAACTCTGTCCTCCAGAAAGTGGAGAACAACACTTATGCAGTTATATTAAGTGATTTCTTTAAAATAGCCACGTTAGAAGGGATTACCTACACATACTAACCAGCTCATGTTACAGACAGAAGCGAGCTACATGGCAGACCAACTCATCTCTGTCCGGCCATCTCTGTCCAGCCCACTCACTATCTCAGCCAATCATGGCTAGCGGGAAGGTTGCTGACTTTTTCCGTGGCTAAACCAACTAGGCTCCTAATTTAACAATTGTATTCGTATTTACAGATGGCATACAACTTTGTTATTAAGGCACATGAAAGTTCACATGTTCCAGAAAGCATTTCTGCCAAAAAATGTGTTTACATTCAAATGGCACTCCTGTGAAGTAGTGGCACGCGATATACATGTCACTACTTTCTGAAATGCGTCACATATGGGTTAAGTGTGCCTCTTAGTCATGGCAAAACCATAAATCATAATTTTTAAATCCTTCCTGATTCAAGAGGTAACTTTTGATTGGTCTCAGTTCAAAGATTTATTATGACTTATTCAGCAGCTGTGCACAATCCAATAGTCAACCCTATGCATGGTAATGGCCAAAAGGTTTGGTTTATACACAATCATTTTTCTTTGGGGTCTTATACCGTTCAAGCATTTCAAATATGCCTTTTCTAATCAGTGTTAAGACAACTAGTTGTATTTGTGCATCCCTTTTTACACTGCTGTTTTAACAGGGCAGTTAACTCAAGGCCCAGGATTTACCCCTTTACAGTCTGTTGAGATTTAACTGTATGGCCTGGCTGTGATTCAAACCTGAGTCCCAGAAACAACTTAGAGAGGCCACCATTCCATTTCCATACCGACATTTGTGATTGTTTGTATTGAGGCCAGCCCATTAGACATTCAGAGCATGTTTTGCTCCCCTGAGGGACTTGCCCACCTTGGGTAGATTTTAATCATTTCCAGGCAGGGAGAGGTTTGTTTCCCAGAGGACACTGTTTTAAGGAATTGTATGCTTATGGAGGCATGTTATCTCTCTGGTGGCTACATCAGATCCAGATATGTTCAGCTATACTTGATCTTATCACACAGCTTGGATAAGGGCTTGATCTTTGACTGAACAAGTGGGTGAAAGCTGCAGTAGATATACAGTATATATTTTGCATTACAGCCATACTACTGTACAGTCGTGGCCAAAAGTTTTGAGAATGACACAAACATGAATTTTCACAAAGTCTGCTGCCTCAGTTTGTATGATGGCAATTTGCATATACTCCAGAATGTTATGAAGAGTAATCAGATGAATTGCAATTAATTGCAAAGTCCCTCTTTGCCATGCAAATTAACTGAATCCCCAAAAAACATTTCCACTGCATTTCAGCCCTGCCACAAAAGGACCAGCTGACATCATGTCATTGATTATCTCGTTAACACAGGTGTGAGTGTTGACGAGGACAAGGCTGGAGATCACTCTGTCATGCTGATTGAGTTCGAATAACAGACTGGAAGCTTCAAAAGGAGGGTGGTGCTTGGAATCATTGTTCTTCCTCTGTCAATCATGGTTAACTGCAAGGAAACACGTGCAGTCATCATTGCTTTGCACAAAAAGGGCTTCACAGACAAGGATATTGCTGCCAGTAAGTAAGATGGTACCAACACATCCTCCGAGAGCAACTTCTCCCAACCATCCAGGAACAGTTTGGTGACGAACAATGCCTTTTCCAGCATGACGGAGCACCTTGCCATAAGGCAAAAGGGATAAGTGGCTTGAGGGAACAAAACATTGATATTTTGGGTCCATGGCCAGGAAACTCCCCAGACCTTAATCCCATTGAGAACTTGTGGTCAATCCTCAAGAGGCAGGTGGACAAACAAAAACCCACAAATTCTGACAAACTCCAAGCATTTATTATGCAAGAATGGGGCTGCCATCAGTCAGGATGTGGCCCAGAAGTTAATTGACAGCATGTCAGGGCGGATTGCAGAGGTCTTGAAAAAGAAGGGTCAACACTGCAAATATTGACTCTTTGCATCAACTTCATGTAATTGTCAATAAAAGCCTTTGACACTTATGAAATACTTGTAATTATACTTCAGTATTCCATAGTAACTGACAAAGATATCTAAAGACGCTGAAGCAGTAAACTTTGTATCATTCTCAATACTTTTGGCCATGACTGGGGCCATGGTGTTATGGTTAAAGTGTTTGGTACTATATTTGTCCATTACAAGTTTGGCAGGCTTTGCATTACCATATGCTGTTTGCATCCCATTTAATCGTGACAGACCACTTGTTGCCTCACCAAAAGGCTTTTCTGGGAAAGGGGAAGCCAGATTGAATCCGGCATGTCATTATTATCAATTGAAACTTGTGTCCAACCTGCAGGAGATATAGCGGGTGGATAAAAACGGAGTTATAATTCCTTAAAACAGGGCACTGCCCCAGGAAACGTCTATCCTTTTGATGTGGCATGCAGATTATCTTACATGCTAATTAGACTGCTCAGAATATTTGATAAGTGTTTGGAACATGCACTTCCAGTACTGCACAGATTAGGGCTCCTGTGCCTGGGAGAATGACTATTTAGCCTATTTCTCCACATGGTAAGCTCCCTCAAGCATGCAGCACATATTTGTAGATATAGTTTACAGTTGCTATCCCAGTTGCTATCCAAAAAACTGATGAATCTTTCTACATAACAGTGCAGAATGTGGGCCAAGTCCAGGCAAAGAGACAGCATTTACCAACTGACACATTCTCCAGACACTCAAGCAAAGTCTTCCTGTTATTAATAAGAGTAAACATGTTCATCTTTGGTTGCAAAGGTGGAGCAAAGCAAGGTTATACTTGCAGAACACATGTTCTCTATTCTTATCAGACTATTCCATAGGGAATAAATAGGTTCGTCTCCTGGGTCTGCTCCAGAGCCCTAGCTCCTCTCCTTGGACTTGGCGGGAGGGGGAAGGCATTCCCATATGTGACTCACCACCTGGATTCTGTCTTCTGTAGCAACATTTGAATTTCTGTTTTTTACATTGGATAAAAGTAGAGATTCAGAGCTACAAAAGTATATATCGTACACTGCATTTGAGGAAACAATGGGGAAGTAATTTGTCTTTGAAAGTTGATCAACTTGTGAACTCACTTTTGAGAAAACAGTCTTTCAATGTTTTGGTACTAGTATTGGAGAGCCATTCCTTGTCTAAACACGTTCACACCCTTTTAAGCCTTAGCCCCACCCATCTCTTTAAGGGTTGAACTGTGCGTTCTGCACTAACTTGCCAGCTACTTCCAGACATCTAAGAGAGAGAGAACAGCTCACTGAGCATTACTCGCCCTATCAGAGCTGGTTAGGATGTTACAGTCTGTTATCCAAAGCGTTGGTGACTGCAACTGTGTTGTCAGATTATGAGGGCGCTTCACATTCAGAGCGCACACTGGACGCTCTGGCCAGTAAGTAGGGTTGTTCCGAAAGCTCTGACCTCACAACAACAGTCAAGCACCCAAGCTAACATTGGCTAAATACTTCCAGACACATAATGAGAGGACACCCCACTCTGACCATTTTACTCTCCCTAGCAGAGCTGGTTAGGCAGTTTTCATGTTATCCACAGTGTTGGTGACTGTAACAGTGCTGCTGGCAACAACTTTACTGACACCGGACATATTCAACCGGTGTTGAGCGTACAAAAATTAATCAGTTATTCTGCACTCTGGCATACTAAGTCTTTTGTCAAGAAAATGTAGCTATATAGTTAGCTAGGTAAACAATGATTCCCAACGCATGACACAACGTTAGTTAGCGAGCCAGCTAAGAGTACACTGACTTGAAAATAAAATACCTTGTCAAAATTGGAGTGGACTCGTTTGTTAAGACATCTATCTAGTTAGCTAAACAATGGACCATGACGTTACTACCCTGCACAAATCTGCAGGTAGCTAACCAAACAGGTTCTATGGCTATAACTAGTCTGCGATACAAATAATAAGATCGTACACATAAGGTTAGCAAGCTAACAGCACACTTGAAATTAAACAGCTTTCTGTCAAAATTAGAAATGTGTAATATCTGAAAATGTAGATAGCTAGACTATCTTACCAGTATACATCATGGTTGGACACGTCTCCTGTCTGATGCTATGCACGATGTATTCCAGACTGGTGTTTTCTCCATCTCCTTAGCTATCATACTCAAATTCCACTGATTTCAGAACTCGGAGATCATATATATAACGTTAGCTAGCTAAGAGTTTACTTTAATTTGACATTAGGTTTATGCAGTTTCACTACGAGATAAAAAAAAATGTAAAGCCAGGTTTGACACGATTACCTAGACATACTGACCAGCTCCAATAGACAGACGCGTGCTATATGGTAGACCAATACAAACACATCTCTCGGCGAGTCCAGCCCACTCATTATCTCAGCCAATCATGGCTAGCGGGAAGGTTGCTGACTTTTTCTGTGGTTAAACCAATTAGGCTCATAATTTAACATTAATTAATAATTTTATTTTATTCGTATTTACATATGGCATACACGTTTGATATTAAGGCACATGTTTGTGAAGGCATTTCTGCCCCAAAATGCATTTTGATAAAAAAACTTTTTTTTTACATTCAAACACCTCTCCTGTGAAGTCGTGACTTGCGACATATGCCTAGTTTCCTGAATCGGGTCACATATGGCTTGGCTAAGATTGTGCTGCAAATGACACCAGTACCGACTATAAAACACTGAAGTCAGCACACAACATGCTTACTGGTTATCGAGATCATCACTAGTTTGCAGTGTAAACATTTATTCTTTCCACTAGTCATGGTAATATTCAATATTCAACTTAGACAGTCTCTCTCTCTCTCTCTCTCTCTCATTTTTACTTCTCCTGCTGTCTCACAATTTTCCTCTCAAAACTCACATAATGTCTTTAATAGCACCACGGTTGAAATGCTTATCTGTTCACTCAGTGAGATACCATCCAATTTTAAAGCCATTCATAAATATTTGATGGCTCTTGTGCATAATTACACTCTCTGCACTGTTTGAGTATCTGGACACAGCGCTGACAGTTTTCCATAAAAAAATCTGTTACTACGTATAAATGTTTATGAGACAGCCATTTTGTGCACCTTTCTCGAGTCTCTCTAAAACAGTGGGTAGTTTCAACCCACACTACAGATGGAAAATGTCTATGATTGGCAGCCTTTCCTTCCCTTCTTTGAACAATGATTGTCCATAATTATGTAGCATTATCAGAAATGCACAAATCTCATGTACAGTGCATTAGGAAAGTATTCATACCCCTTTACTTTTTCAACATTTTGTTACGTTACAGCCTTATTCTAAAATAGATTAAATAAAAAAAATATCATCTTCAAGCTACACACAATACCCCAAAATGACAAAGCAAAAACAGGTTTTGAGAAATCTTTGCAAATGTATTACAAATAAAAAACAGAAATACATTGGAAAGCTATGGAGTGTGCAAAGCTGTCATCAAGGCAAAGGGTGGCAACTTTGAAGAATATAAAATATGTATAACACTTTTTTGGTTACTACATGATTCCATATGTGTTATTTCATAGTATTGATGTCTTCACTATTATTCTACAATGTAGAAAATAGTACAAATAAAGAAAAACCCTTGAATGAGTAGGTGTGTCCAAACTTTTGACTGGTGCTGTATATTCTATATATTTTTTAGCTAAACAGGTGGGGCTCTGCATATGTTCCCTTTCATACATGAACAAAAAAATCTATTACGTTTACTCAGCCAATTTATCTGAGTCCGGGCAAATTCAATCTCTGAACTCATTTTCTGTTCAAGCTCACACTTGGAGTGACTCAGGTTGGATGTGTTAGATTGGCAATAAAGACTAATTAGATGAGTTTCTGCATGGTGTGTGTGTGTGTGTGCTCTTTATGAATCCCTCAATTGCAGAATGTAATCTAATAAAAGTTACACTGCAGCCCACGTCTTATATATGCAACAAATATTTTCATCAAAACCTTCTTCTCTTTCAGTGCTTTATTAAATTCTAATTACTTGCACTTCACCAAATTATGGATCTTACCTGCTTTTCCCACAATGGCTATTTGAAGCACCACCCTTCAATTAAGATCCAATTACAAAGACTAAATGGGAGTATTTGCAGGAAAAAGGAGCTGAGGACGCATTGTCCAATCTTTGTTGCAATTACAAAACACTATGAAAATAAAAAAAGTCCCACTCCCACCTTATTTCATGATTTATATTCAGCTTGCATCCTTGGTATCTGCATAGCAGCGGTCTCAAATTGAATTCCTAGAAGGATTTGGCCACTGGTTCTCACTTCCACTCATTTTAGCTGAATTGATTGGTTATTAGTTATGTGGATCATGTAACAGCTCTTTTGTTCCTTCTTCGAGATAGAATCCAGAAAATAATTGGAATTACATGAAACCACCATATTTTCTGATATCAGTCTATTGTTACTTACTGAGGTCAAATGAGTGCTAATTAAAAAATGACTACAAGTGCAAAGCCTGTAGCAAAACAATTTCATTATAAGCTATCATTTAAACTCTATAAGAGGAATGGTTCATACCCCTGTTAGAGAACATATCCTATTTGTAGATGACAGGATTGCATCGCCCTTCAGTTAACCCACAATGCTGGCTCTGATCTATGGCTGGCAAGCCTCATCCCTCACTGTGAATCTTCTCATTGTGATCTACTGTATATATTCAATCACAAAAGAAAAAAAGGCATGTTTGAAGACTGTGGTCTCATGTGGTGCTTGTGCTGTTCTTTGTTTGTTTGTTCTTTTCATTTCCTGTGAAGAGCAGGCTTCATAATGGCATGAGAAATGACATCTCTACCGCAATTGCTCACCAGTTGAAAACTTGATGACATTATTCCACGGTGGAGTTTGCACTCACGGGACTGATGTGATGAATGACGCCTTCACATAATATCAGGTCAGCTTTATTGTGCAAGACTTTGCCAATCTCATTTAGCTGTTGCTAACACAGCTGATACAGATGCCATGCACTGCCCATGACCCCCATTTGAATTAGCTTGGTCCCCTGTCCCAAAACACAGGTTTCAATCAATGTATTACATGTATGTGTATAAATATTAGATTCAACATTAAGGAGTGTGTGTGAGGGATCTGAGGTTGGAGGAAGATGTTATGAAGGTGTTATGATATCCTAATTTCCAGACACAATGGATGTTTAGCGTGACTACTGTAGGCTATGTACGTACCATAATTGTTTGAAATACTCTAGCAAAAAAACAACAAAAAAACAGAAGCTTCTCTTAACATTTCGAACTCTACTCATTGAAGTACTAGTATTTCCTCAATTGCCCGGATCAGATAATGTGTAGCTAATAGATTCATTTTCAGTTGCTCCAAAACAAAAGCTCAAGCTGTACATAAAGACGAGAAATATGATGGTAATTGGACAGTACAAATCCAGCAAAATACAAGTGTTCAATTGTTCTTTGAAACTCAAAAGTCACCAGGCCCTTCCACAAGTCTGATTCAGCTGTGGAGCATCGTGAGTCGTGACCCTTCACCTCTATGCCAGAAAATGATCTGTCAACTGGAACACTGCACCATTGGTCTCCTGGCACCACCATCCTGTGAACTTCTGTTTCTTCGAATTTCTGAACTCGTGTAACATCACACACAGTGTAGTAGCTACCAGGCTGCATGATGATTAAGAACCTGAGATAAAAATACCTGAACATGATTGGCATTGGGTAGTTTCATGAAGAGAGCTAGACAAAGTAACGGTTTTCAAAAACATACAGTACATTCGGGAAGTTTTCAGAGCCCTTGACTGTTTCACATTCTGTTACATTACAGCCTTATTCTAAATTGAATCTAATTGTTTTTTTCCCCCTGATCAATCTACACACAATACTCCATAATTACAAAGCAAAAAACATATTTTATTTTGTCACACACACAAAGAAAAAGACTGAAATATCACATTTACATAAGTTTTCAGACCCTTTACTCAGTAATTTTTTGAAGCACCTTTGGCAGCAATTACAGCCTCGGGTATGATGTTACAAACTTGGCAAACCTGTATTTAGGGAGTTTATCCCATTCTTCTCTGCAGATCCTCTCAAGCTCTGTCAGGTTAGATAGGGAGCGACACTGCACAGCTAATTTCAGGTCTCTACAGAGATGTTCGATCGGGATCAAGTCTGGACTCTGGCTGGGCCACTCCTGTGTTGTCTTTGCTGTGTGCTTATGGTTGTTGTCCTGTTGGAAGGTGAACCTTCGCCCTAGTCTCGGGTCCTGAGCACTCTGAAGCAGGTTTTCATCAAGGATCTCTCTGTACCCTGCTTCGTTCATCTTTTCCTCGATCCTGACTAGTCTCCCAGTCCCTGCTGCTGAAAAACATCTTCACAGCATGATCCTGCCACCACCAAGCTTCACCATAGGGATGGTATTGGCCAGGTGATGAGCGGTGCCAGGTGTCCTCCAGACGTGACTCTTGAAATTCAAGCCAAAGAGTTCAATCTTCATTTAATCAGACCAGAGAATCTTGTTTCTCATTGTCTGAGAATCTTTAGGTGCCTTTTGTCAAATTCCAAGCGGGCTTGTCATGTGCCTTTTACTGAGGAGTGGCTTCCTTCTGGCTACTACCATAATGACCTGATTGGTGTAGTGCTGCAGAGACAGTTGTCCTTCTGGAAGGTTCACCCATCTTCACAGAGGAACTCTAGAGCTCTGTCAGAGTGACCGTTGGGTTCTTGGTCACCTCCCTGACCAAGGAACATCTCCCCCAATTGCTCAGTTTGGCCAGTCAGCCAGCTCCAGGAAGAGTCTTGGTGGTTCTAAATTTCTTCCATTTAAGAATGATGGAGGCCACTGTGTTCTTGGAGACCTTCAATGCTACAGAAATATTTTTATACCCTTTCCCAGATCTGTGCCTCGACACAATCCTGTCTCGCAGCTACGGAAGTTTCTTTTGACCTCTTAGTTTGGTTTTGATCTGACATGCACTGTCAACTGTGGGACCTTATATAGACAGCTGTGTGACTTAACAAATCGTATCCAATCATTTGAATTTACCACAGGTGGACTCCAATCAACTTGTAGAAGCATCTCAAGGATAATCAACTGAAACAGGATGCACCTGAGCTAAATAACGAGTCTCATAGCAAAGTGTCTGAATACTAATGTAAATAAGGTATTTCTGTGTTTTATTATTAATACATTTGTGGAGTATTTTGTGTAAATTGATGAGGAATGGTTTGTGTCTAATAAATTTTAGAATAAGGCTGGAACAAAATGTTGATAAAGTCAAGGGGTCTGAAAACTTTTCGAATTCACTGTATGTTAACTGCAATTGAAATAGCTATAGTAAAGGTCATCCTACAACCTGTTGCCCATGCTACAATATAGTGTAGCAATTAAAAAGGCAAAAACAGACATTGAATAATACATCTCCAAAAAATGTTTATATGTTTTGTGACCTTTAACTACTCAGATGGTTTATTGTGCTGAATTTGGGAAAATTATAGACCAAAGTCTTTGTAATTGTCCTTCAGTAGTGCTTAGTCATTAGAGTAACTACATTAATTAAAAGAGCATCATTCCCCCTCAACATGTTTCTCAATTACTGCACTTTGACTGAAACATCCAAGAGTTTTGCTGGAGGGGGGAATTATGCTTGATTCATAGAGAATGTTTTTTATTTTTTATTATTGAGTTGAGTGAAGAAATAAGCTCTTTGAGCCTGCTTTGTGTGACAACCTCCTGCTAAAAGGTTGTAGTCAACGTTCACGTTCAATTTTATAGCCAAGATACATTTAATACCACCCTAGTACTGAAAGGTGATGTGTTGGAGTTTGATAATGGACGAAACAAACGATCAACAACTAAAAACGAGCAGGGAAAGCTACATTGAAAACAATAATAGCAGTCGTGTTAAACCAGAGATATGTTGTTACTTTCAAGTGAAATCCAATTCAGGAAGCTTCATCCATAATTCCAAACCGACAAAACATAAGCTCTCAAAAAAACACACAACTTCTCCAGAAAAAGTGGGGGTGGTAAGGGATGGAGGTCCTTTCCAAATCCCTCCTTTCATGCCAAGTGAAGTAGACGGAATGTGATTGAGTGCTTCAAAGTCACCGAGACTCGGTAGGCCATGCATCCTCAGCGAGAGTGAACAGAAGGACAGAGTCTTCTGCCAATTACAAGCTCAACACTTCCACTCCCATTTGCGTGTTTGCCATCAGAGAGCAGTCGGCGTTGGCACAGCTGTGCATACAAGGAGTAGGAGTACTGTAGGTCTATGCATAGTGTAGCCTCTCCTTACAGAAGCTTCTAGCTCAAGGCGTCGGTGGCTCTATGTACAGGAGGAAGAGAAAAAGACAAAACAAATAGTGATTATCTGGAGCCAAATTACCCCGATTAAAATGTAAATGAAGCACTCCATCCAAGCTGGGAGATGTGTGGTGACTTTGAAGTATTTGCATTGCCCACAGCCAAATGATTTGGTTTAGAGTAAATTAATTAAAGAGATATTCCTGGATGCTAGGACGCTCTCTCTCACTCCTGAATTTCTATTTCTTTCCCTTGACAGTCGTTTTTGTATTTGATCTTTTTTTCTCAAGAAGATGACTAACCTCCTTTTGATAGCATTCTGTAAAAACAATCAATTGGACATCCTCAAACGAGAGACTATCAGTGAATTGCAGAGGCAACAAATGGCGCTCTCTTAGCTTGATGTGTGCTATCCGTGCTCATCCAGAAAATTAATCAGTCTTCTAGAACGTGATTTGTCAGAATGGTGCAGCACTGTCAACACAGCCCATCTTCCCATTTCTTGTGAATTGACCAAACATCCCATATTAAGAGAGAGTAATTTGAAACCAAAAAGTTTGATTCCTCGATCAGAAAGAGCACTATTTAACTTTTGCTGAAACAGAACATGATGGATAGATAGTGTGAAATGCAACACGTTATTCGCCTTGAATAAGAGTTCCTATAGTAAAGTGTAAGCAAAACTTGTATAAAAAAATGTCACCTTTAAGTTTATTTTTCTGCATGACCTTGGTGAGGAGACGGAGAGGGAGGGTTTGGTTCTCCATTTCAATCACAATTATGTGGCTGCCTGGCAGAAGATTGCTCTTGGAGTACCTTTGAAAAGTTAGCTGCATCGCTATGGCGTAAATAACGATGTTCTGGCAATGTCATGTATCCGTGTCAGTGTGGTTTTAAGACTCTGTGGATCTCAGCTGTTTGGTGGGATTAAGTATTGATTGAGCATTCAAATTGGGAAGGAACTATAGTAATCCATGCATAGTCCGATAGCACACTTTTAAAATGACACTATAGAGTGTTTTAAATATCTATAGTAACTAATTCAATTACTATAGCTTATCATGCTGCATTGTATTTCATTATCATAATTAACAAACAAACATAAATAAAATAATTAATAATAGCATGCTTAGTCTATTTAGTTCATTATCTTCAGTGTGGTCATTGTGGTGCAAACCTATTCTTCTCATAGGGATGTTCCTCATGGACGAATGTTGTCTATGGCCTCTTAGGAACACTGACAAAAACATTGAGGAGCAGCTCACGCAATAACTGTCACCTACGAGTTTGCATTTTCACTTCATGGAACAATTCTTTAAAATGATCTGAGATGTTATAACAATACTGGTCTGCATGGGAAACTGTGTTTGGGGGCTCAGTTCACAGCTGGTAAGAAATTGCTTTAATTTACTCTTTACCCTCTTTTTTTCTTAGAGCATGCCTGACCCTTCACTGTTTTTAGACTTGAGAGGACGAACAGCAGGAGAAAACCGCAGTTTGATTGTACAGTAAATCTAGTGAAAGCCAAGACTAAGCAGCAAAAGTCCTGCAATGTTCAGCACAATGGTTTATGGTGAGATACAGACTCAATGTGGCAATGAATTTTGGTGAAAAAGGAAATTGGAAGAGGGAATAATGTGTCTAGTGGAAATGCAATTATCAGCTGTAAAACATGATTGTGTTATGATAATCCCTTTGAGTCATCTTCACTATTACAGGTGGGCGATTCCACGCCAGCGTAGACTGAAAATATTTTTGGGTATCTCAGATTGTTCTGTCAAATCTCACATAATAACATCAGTTTTAGAGAAAATCATGACGAAAGTGACAATTTTTGTCCCCCTTTTAGACCTATACATGCATCCTGTAAGTACCTATGATCTGTGAACTGTACATGATAGAGACAACATATTGATGTCATCATACTCCTTATAGAGTGCTCTCAAATATGAAGTTTGTCTAGATTCTGAAATAAAAGTTATCAAGTTAATTTATTCAAAATAAAAAATATGAATATGTCAAAGTACACTTTTTGATGTAGCTTTTTTTCCCACATATTGTTTGTAACAATACACTCTTCAAATGCGTCAAATTCCCAGAGTGGGCTCTTTGGTCCTTTTAATTATAAGACCCATTTTATACATATAATATTGACATTATAGGTTATTAACCAATCACAGCCAACCTTTGGGATTGCACATTCAGCAAATTACCAGCAAGGGGAGTTCCCTTTGAATCTATTTTCCCATTCACCGTCCGTGTCTGAATACCCATACTTGAGTCCAAAATAGTAGGCTGTTTGAGTATGCGAAAAATAGTATGTTTAATGGTATGTGACATTTCGAAAAACTAGTATACTTTAAATGCCCAGATGTCAGACTCTTTTTGGCTATAACAACAGCTGATCAATTAGATATGGGGAAGCGTTACCAACATCAACAAATAACAGGAAATAACGGGTTATAGTTCCTAGTTCTCTTCAAGTACCCAAACAACAAAACTAGGCTACTTAATTGGGAAGATGCCGAATAGCGAAGCTTCTGTAGAGGTGTTCAAATGTTGGCGAAGTAGTTTTTGTTCACTTTAAAATGATCATGAGTATTGCATTATTGGCTACATCTTTGAAAACAGAAGTCGTTTTCTCATTAAAAAGTGTTTCTTCTTCTCTTGGCCTTCATTAGAGCTTTTAACCGAAATACTAAATCATGTTTTTATTTCTGAATGTGTCTGCGCCGGGGGCTTGGGATGTGGCTGCATTATTAATTTCATGTTAATGAGGCCATTTGATTTGAACATTTGAACAGTTTTGGTGTGTGTACTAGGCTATTTGATTTAATTAATGTGTTACATCAATGTCTTTCTGTCTTCGGTTATTTTTTTAGTAGGATCACATCAAATCTTATTTGTGACATGCGCCAAATACAACAAGCCGTTAACCAACAATGCAGTTTTAAGAAAATACCTCGCCCCCAAAAATAAGAGATAAGAATAACAAATAATTAAAGAGCAGCAGTAAATAACAATAGCGGGGCAAAATACAGGGGATACCGGTGCAGAGTCAATGTGGGGGGGGGCACGTAGGTAGAGTTATTTAAGTTAATATGCATAGATATTAACAGAGAGTAGCAGAAAATCAAATTGTATTTGTCACACACATATTTAGCAGATGTTAATGAGAGTGTAGCAAAATGCTTGTTTTTCTAGTTCCAACCATACAGTAATATCTGACAAGTAATCTAACAATGTCACAATAACTACCTTATACACACAAGTGTAAAGGAATGAATTAGAATACAGTGGGGCAACAAAGTATTTAGTCAGCCACCAATTGTGCATGTTCTCCCACTTAAAAAGATGAAAAAGGCCTGTAATTTTCATCATAGCTACACTTCAACTATGACAGACAAAATGAGAAAAAAAATCCAGAAAATAACATTGTAGGATTTTTAATGATTTTATTTGCAAATGATGGTGGAAAATAAATATTTGGTCAATAACAAAAGTTTATCTCAATACTTTGTTATATACCCTTTGTTGGCAATGACAGAGGTAAAACGTTTTCTGTAAGTCTTCATAAGGTTTTCACACAATGTTGCTGGTATTTTGGCCCATTCCTCCATTCAGATCTCCTCTAGAGCAGTGATGTTTTGGGGCTGTTGCTGGGCAACACAGACTTTCAACTCGCTCCAAAGATTTTCTATGGGGTTGAGATCTGGAGACTGGCTAGGCCACTCCAGGACCTTGAAATGCTTCTTACGAAGCCACTCCTTCATTGCCCGGGCGGTGTGTTTGGGATCATTGTCATGCTGAAAGACCGAGCCACGTTTCATCTTCAATGCCCTTGCTGATGGAAGGAGGTTTTCACTCAAAATCTCACGATTACATGGCCCCATTCATTTTTTCCTTTACACGGATCAGTCGTCCTGGTCCCTTTGCAGACAAACAGCCCCAAAGCATGATGTTTCCACCCCCATGCTTCACAGTAGGTATGGTGTTTATTGTCCTCCAAACACGACGAGTTGAGTTTTTACCAAAAAGTTCTATTTTGGTTCCATATCACATTCTCCCAATCTTCTTCTGGATCATCCAAATGCTCTCTAGCAAACTTCAGATGGGCCTGGACGTACTGGCTTAAGCAGGGGGACACGTCTGGCACTGCAGGATTTGAGTCCCTGGCGGCGTAGTGTGTTACTGATGGTAGGCTTTGTTACTGACTGTTTGAGGTTGTGGACAGGTGTCTTTTATACTGATAACAAGTTCAAACAGGTGCCATCAATACAGGTAACGAGTGGAGGACTGAAGAATAAGTTACAGTTACAGGTCTGTGAGAGCCAGAAATCTTGCTTGTTGGTAGGTGACCAAATACTTATTTTCCACCATAATTTGCAAATAAATTCATTAAAAATCCTACATTTTTTTTTCTCATTTTGTCTGTCATAGTTGAAGTGTACCTATGATGAAAATTACAGGCCTCATCTTTTTAAGTGGGAGAACTTGCACAATTGGTGGCTGACTAAATACTTTTTTGCCCCACTGTATGTACATACAAATATATGTATGAGCGATGGCCGAATGACATAGGCAAGAAGCAGTAGATGGTATAGAGTACAGTATATACATATGAGATGAGTAATGTAGGGTATGTAAACATTATAGAAAGTGGCATTGTTTACAGTGGCAAGTGATACATTTATTACATCCAATTTTTAATTATTAAAGTGTCTAGAGATGAGTCAGTATGTTGGCAGCAGCCACTCAATGTTAGTGATGGCTGTTTAACAGTCTGATGGCCTTGAGATAGAAGCTGTTTCTCAGATGCACCTGTACTGACCACGCGTTATGGATGATAGCGGGGTGAACAGGCAGTGGCTCGGGTGGTTGTTGTCCTTGATGATCTTTTTGGCCTTCCTGTGACATCGGGTGGTGTAGGTGTCTTGGAGGGCAGGCGGTTTGCCCTCAGTGATGCGTTGTGCAGACCTCACTACCCTCTGAAGAGCCTTACGGTTGTGGGCGGAGCAGTTGCCGTACCAGGCGGTGATACAGCCCGACAGGAAGCTCTTGATTGTGCATCTGTAAAAGTTTGTGAGTGTTTTTGGTGAGAAGACGAATTTCTTCAGCCTCTCAAGGTTGAAGAGGCACTACTGCCTTCTTCACCACGCTGAGTGTGTGGGTGGACCATTTCAATTTGTCCGTGATGTGTACGCTGAGGAACATAAAACTTTCCACCTTCTCCACTACTATCCCGTGTGGATAGGGGGCTGCTCCCTCTGCTGTTTCCTGAAGGCCACGATCATCTCCTTTGTTTTGTCGACATTGACTGTGAGGTTATTTTCCTGACACCACATTCCGAGGGCCCTCACCTCCTCCCTGTAGGCCTTCTCGTCATTGCTGGTAAGCAAGCCTACCACTGTAGTGTTGCCTGCAAACTTGATAATTGAGTTGGAGGCGTGCATGGCCACGCAGTCATGGGTGAATAGGGAGTACAGGAGAGGGCTGAGAACGCATCCTTGTGGGGCCCCAGTGTTGAGGATCAGCGAGGTGGAGATGCTGTTTCCTACCCTCACCACATGGGGGCGGCCCGTCAGGAAGTCCAGAACTCAGTTGCACAGGGCGGGGCCGAGACCCAGGGTCTCGAGCTTAATGGCGAGTTTGGAGGGTACAATGGTGTTAAATGCTGAGCAGTAGTCAATGAACGGTATTCCTCTTGTCCAGATGGGTTAGGGCAGTGTGCAGTATGATTGCGATTGTATCGTCTGTGGACCTATTGGTGCGGTAAGCAAATTGGAGTGGGTCTAGGGTGTCAGATAGGGTGGAAATGATTTCTTGGGAACAGCAGACTGGGATAAGGATTGATTGAAGGTGTCCATAAACACACCAGCCAGCTCGTCCGCGCATGCTTTGTGGAAGCAGCTAAGGATGCCGACTGGGCTGGCAGCCTTGCGAGGGTTAACACATTTAAATGTTTTACTCACATTGGCTACAGTGAAGGAGAGCCTGCAGGTGTTGGTAGCGGGCCGTGTCAGTGGCACTGTATTGTCAACAAAGCGAGCAAAGAAGTTGTTTAGTTTGTCTGGAAGCAAGACATCGTGGCCCGCGACAGGGCTGGTTTTCATTTTGTAATCCGTGATTGACTGTAGACCCTGCCACATACCTCTCGTGTTTCTGAGCTGTTGAATTGCGACTCTATACTGACGCTTAGCTTATTTGATTGCCTTGCGGAGGGAATAGCTACACTGTTTGTGTTCGGTCATGCTTCCAGTCGCTTTGCCCTGATTAAAGCAGTGGTTCGCGCTTTCAGTTGTGTGCGAATGCTGCCATCAATCCACAGTTTCTGGTTGGGGAAGGTTTTAACCTCTTAAGTCGACCCTCTACTTTTTTGAACATTCTGTTAAAAATCGCGCAACATTTCAGCGCCCTGCTACTCATGCCAGGAATATAGTATATGCTTAGTCTGTGTGGATAGAAAACACTCAGACGTTTATAAAACTGGTTAAATCACTGCTGTGGCTTTACCAGAACGGCATTTACATCGAAAAGCACAGGAAAAACTGATCACTGAAAATGGGAAAATATATCCATGCGCTACTTGAACCCATTGATAAAGGTGAACCACAATTAATTGACTGAGGTTGCAGTACCTACAGCTTCCACACGGTGTCTAGAGTCTTGTCATTTCCCTTCGAGTTTTTTCTTGGTCAAACACATGCAGGGCACCGTATCTCCTTAGGTCTAGGACCGGATATTTTCGTTGAGTTTCTAGCCGGACATTTTTCCAGACGGACAGCTAATGATCTTTACATCGCCTCCTGATGAATTTTATCGCTTATTAACGTTTACTAATACCTAAAGTTGCATTACAAACGTATTTCGAAGTGTTTTGTGAAAGTTTTATAGTCGACTTTTTGAATTTTAAAAAATGACGTTACGTTTTGATACGATGTTTTTTTCGTTTATCACACAGTCTACATATAACGATATCTAGGCTTTATATGGACCGATTTAATCGAAATAAAGACCCAAATAGTGTTTATGGGACATCTAGGAGTGCCAACAAAGAAGATGGTGAAAGGTAATGAATGTTTTCTATTTTATTGTGCGGTTTGTGTAACGCCGAAATGCCAATTATTTTGTTTACGTACCCTGTGGGTCTTTTGGGGTGTTACATGCTATCAGATAATAGCTTCTCATGCTTTCGCCGAAAAGCATTTTAAAAATCTGACTTGTTGCCTGGATTCACAACGAGTGTAGCTTTAATTCGATACCCTGCATGTGTATTTTAATGAACTTTTGAGTTTTAACTAATACTATTAGCATTTAGCGTAGCGCATTTGCATTTCCAGAGCTCTAGTTGGGACGCAAGCGTCCCGAGTAGAAGCAACAGGTTAATAGTTGCTGTGGATACAACATCACCGATGCACTTGCTAATAAACTCGCTCACCGAATCAGCGTATTCATCAATGTTATTGTCCGAAGCTATGTGGAAAATATCCCAGTCCACGTGATCAAAGCATGGAATCGTGGAATCCGATTGGTCGGACCAGCGTTGAACAGATCTGAGCACGGGTGTTTCGGGTTTTAGTTTCTGTCTATAGCCTGGGAGCAACAAAATGGAGTCGTGGTCAGATTTTCCGAAAGGGGGGCGGGGGAGGATTTGTATGCGTCGTGGAAGTTAGAGTAACAATGATCCAGGGTTTTGCCAGCCCGGGTCGAGCATTCGATATGCTGATAACATTTATGGAACCTTGTTTTCAGATTAGCTTTGTGAAAATCAACAGCTATTACAAATGCAGTCTCAGGATAGGTGGTTTCCAGTTTACATTGAGTCCAATGAAGTTCTTTCAGGGCTGTCTGTGTCTGCTTGGGGGGGAGGGGGGGTAATACACGACAGTGATTATAATCGAAGATAATTCTCTTGGTATTATAATGTGGTTGGTATTTGATTGTAAGGACTTCTAGGTCAGGTAAACAAAAGGACTTGAGATACTGTATGTTGTTATGATCACACCATGTCTTGTTAATCATAAGGCATAACCCCCACCTTTCTTCTTACCAGAGAGATGTTTGTTTCTGTCGGCGCGATGAGTGAAGAAACCAGGTGGCTCTACCGACTCTGATAATGTATCCCCAGTGAGCAATGTTTCCGTGAAACAAAGAACGTTACAATCCCTGATGTCTCTCTGGAAGGCAACCCTTGCTCGGATTTCGTCTACCTTGTTGTCAAGAGACTGGACATTGGCGAGTAGTATACTCGGGAGCGGTGCGCGATGTGCCCGTCTACGGAGCCTGACCAGAAAACCGCTCCGTCTGCCCCTTCTGCAGCACCATTGTTTTGGGTCGCCGACTGGGATCCGATCCATTGTCCTGGGTGGTGGACCAAATAGAGGATCCGCTTCGGGAAAGTCATATTCCTGGTCATGATATTGGTGAGTTGACATTGCTCTTTATCAAATAGTTCCTCCCGGCTGTATGTAATAAAACTTAAGATTTCCCGGGGTAACAATGTAAGAAATAATACATAAAAAAACAAAATACTGCATAGTTTCTTAGGAACGCAAAGCGTGGCGGCCATCTCTGTTGGTGGCAGAAGTTCACCGCGTAGAAGAGGATGGGGGGGAAATGCAAATAGTATTGGTTTCCATTTGATTAGCTGTTCAGGAGCCTTATGGCTTGGGAGTAGAAGCTGTTTAGAAGCCTCTTGGACCTAGATTTGGCACTCCGGTACCGCTTGTCGTGCGATAGCAGAGAGAACAGTCTCTGACTAGGGTGGCTGGAGTCTTTGACAATTTTTAGGGCCCTCCTCTCACATCGCCTGGTAAAGAGGTCCTGGATGGCAGGAAGCTTGGCCCCAGTGATGTACTGGGCCGTACGCACTACCCTCTGTAGTGCCTTGCGGTCGGAGGCCGAGCAGTTGCCATACCAGGCAGTGATTCAATCAGTCATGCTCTCGATGGTGCAGCTGTAGAACCTTTTGAAGATCTGAGGACCCATGCCAAATCTTTTCAGTCTCCTGAGGGGGAATAGGTTTTGTCGTGCCCTCTTCACGACTGTCTTGGTGTGAATGGGCCATTTTAGTTTGTTGGTGATGTGGACGCCAAGGAACTTGAAGCTCTCAACCTGCTCCCCTACAGCCCCGTCGATGAGAATTGGGGCGTGCTTGGTCCTCCTTTTTCCTGTAGTCCACGATAATCTCCTTTGTCTTGATTACGTTGAGGGAGAGGTTGCTGTCCTTGCACTACAAGGTCAGGTCTCTGACCTCCTCCCTATATGCTCTCTCATCATTGTCAGTGATCAGGCTGTTGTCACTGTTGTGTCATCATCAAACTTAATGATGGTGTTGGAGTCATGCCTGGCCAGTGAGTACAGGAGGGGACTGAGCACGCACCCCTGAGGGGCCCCCATGTTGAGGATCAGCGTGGCAGATGTGTTGTTACCTACCCTAACCACCTGGGGGCGGCCCGTCAGAAGGTCCCGGATCCAGTTGCAGAGGGAGGTGTTTAGTTCAAGGGTCCTTAGCTTAGTGATGATCTTTGAGGGCACTAAGGTGTTGAACTCTGAGCTGTAGTCAATGAATAGCATTCTCACATAGGTGTTCCTTTTGTCCAGGTGTGAAAGGGCAGTGTGTAGTGCAATAGAGATTGTATCATCTGTGGATCTGTTGGTGTGGTATGCACATTGGAGTGGGTCTAGGGTTTCTGTGATAATGGTGTTGATGTGAGCCATGACCATCCTTATAATGCATTTCATGGGTACAGACACGAGTGCTACGGGTCGGTAGTCATTTAGGCAAGTTACCTTGGTGTTCTTGGGCACAGGGACTATGGTGGTCTGCTTGAAACATGTTGGTATTACAGACTCAGACAAGGAGAGGTTGAACATGTCAGTGAAGACACTTGCCAGTTGGTCAGCGCATGCTCAGAGTACACGTCTGTTCCTGCGGCCTTGTGAATGTTGACCTGTTAAAGGTCTTACAAACATTGGCTGCGGAGAGTGTGATCATAGTCATCTGGAACAGCTGATGCTCTCAAGCATGTTTCAGTGTTACTTGCCTCGAAGAGAGCATAGAAGTTATTTAGCTCATCTGGTAGGCTCGTGTCACTGGGCAGCTTACGGCTGTGCTTCCCTTTGTAGTCTGTAATAGTTTGCAAGCCCTGCCACATCTGACGAGCGTCAGTCGTTTCTTATAAGCTTCTGGGTTCGAGTCACGCTCCTTAACTTCTTGCGTCGAGCCAACCCGGATCCGGGATCATGACTACAGCCTCAAGCCCATTACCATAACGCAACGTTAACTATTCATGAAAATCGCAAATGAAATGAAATCAATATGCTAGCTCTCATGCTTAGCCTTTTGCTAACAACACTGTCATCTCAGATTTTCTAAAATATGCTTCTCTACTATAGCAAAACTAGCATTTAGCATTTCGCGTTAGCATTTAGCTTTAGCATTTAGCGTTAGCATCACCAGGCAACATTTTCACAAAAACCATCAAAAACATTCAATAAATCATTTACCTTTGAAGAACTTCGGATGTTTTAAATGAGGAGACTCTCAGTTAGATAGCAAATGTTCAGTTTTCCTGAAAGATTATTTGTGCAGGAGAAATCGGTCCGTTTTCTGCGTCATGTTTGGCTACCAAAAAAAACGAAAATTCAGTTATAAAAACGCTGAACTTTTTCCAAAATAACTCCATAATATCGACTGAAACACGGCAAACGTTGTTTAGAATCAATCCTCAAGGTGTTTTTCTACATATCTCTTCAATGATGTATCGTTCCTGGAAGTGTGCTTCTCCGTCTGTATCGCATGGTAAAATGTTTGCCACTGAGAATTACGCACCAACTTAGACAAAGGACACCGGACGGGCCCCTGGCAAATGTAGTCTCTTATGGCCAATCTTCCAATGATATGCCTACAAATACGTCACAATGCTGCAGACATCTTGGACGAACGGCAGAGAGCTCAAGTTCATTCATGGCACATTCACAGCCATATAAGGAGACGATGGGAAACAGAGCCTCAAAAATTCTGCTCATTTCCTGTTTGAGGTTTCATCTTGGTTTCGCCTGTAGCATGAGTTCTGTGGCACTCACAGATAATATCTTTGCAGTTTTGAAAACGTCAAGAGTGTTTTCTTTCCAAAGCTGCCAATTATATGCATAGTCGAGCATCTTTTCGTGACAAAATATTGCACTTAAAACGGGTACGTTTTTTTATCCAATAATGACATAGCGCCCCCATAGGTTGAAGAGGTTAACAACACTGTCATCTCAGATTTTCAAAAATATGATTCTCAACCACAGCAAAACAAGCATTTGTGTAACAGCATTTGGCGTTAGCATAGCATTTAGCGTTAGCATTCAGCAGGCAACATTTTAACAAAAACCAGAAAACCATTCAAATAAAATCCTTTACCTTTGAAGAACTTTGGATGTTTTCAATGAGGAGACTCTCAGTTAGATAGCAAATGTTCAGTTTTTCCTGAAAGATTATTTGTGAAGGAGAAATCGGTCCGTTTTCTGCGTCATGTTTGGCTACCAAAAAAAAACGAAAATTCATTCATCCAAACGCCAAACTTTCTTCCACATTAACTCCATAATATCGACTGAAACATGGTAAACGTTGTTTAGAATCAATCCTCAAGGTGTTTTTCACATATCTCTTCATGATATATCATTCCTGGAAGTCTCTGTCTCAATCACATGGATGAATGCGAGCAGCTTGGAGATTACGCAACAATTTCAACAAAGGACACCAGGCGGACCCCTGGTAAATGTAGTCTCTTATGGCCAATCTTCCAATGATATGCCTACAAATACGTCACAATGCTGCAGACAACTTGGAGAAACGATAGAAAGGGCAGGCTAATTCGTGGCCCTTTCACAGCCATATAAGGAGACAATGAAAAACAGAGCGTCAAAAATCCTGCTCATTTCCTGTTTGAAGTTTCATCTTGGTTTCGCCTGTAGCATCAGTTCTGGGGCATTCACAGATAATATCTTTGCAGTTTTGAAAACGTCAGAGTGTTTTTTCTTTCCAAAGCTGCCAATTATATGCATAGTCGAGCATCTTTTCGTGACAAAATATTGCGCTTAAAATGGCCACGTTTTTTTATCCAATAATGACATAGCGCCCCCATAGGTTGAAGAGGTTAAAAGCAGCAGCTCTTCCATTTAGCTCAGTGCGAATGTTGAATGTAATCCATGGCTTCTGGTTGGAGTATGTACGTACAATCACTGTGGGGACGACATCCTCGATGCACTTATAAAACCAGTCACTGATGTGGTGTACTGATGTGGTGAATCCCGGAACAAATTCCAGTCTGTGCTAGCAAAACAGTCCTGTTGTTTAGCATCTGCTTCATCTGACCACTTTTTTTATTCACTGGTGCTTCCTGCTTTAATTTTTTCTTGTAAGCAGGAATCAGGAGGATAGAATTATGGTCAGATTTGCCAAATGGAGGGCGAGGGAGAGCTTTGTTTGCGATAGATGGGCAATATGGGCTACAGTATAGGTTGAACATCATAGTCTGCCTGTAACCAGCCTAAGTAGGCCTATGACTCCGTTCCTGTTCTAATCAGAGTTTAAAGAAATATATCAAATTCGAAATGAGCTATTATCAGACTGGTTAATACGATGCATGTCTGTTGAATTTGGAAAAATCTCTTCCCCACACCACCTACTCAGCCAGTCAGGAGCCAATACTGCATTGAGGCCATGGCATACTGCATAGTTTTTACTAAGCGGTACGTGTACGATGAGTACATAGTATGCAGTTTAAGTATGTAGTACTTTAATAGGGGTATTTACACACGGCCACACAGTATTGGTGGTGCTCATAAAATGAATCATACCTTCAGAACTGGCAGAGAGTCCACTGGAAATGTGATGTACTTGTAGAGTATATCATTCCAAACAATATGTTAAAACATTTACAAAATTAAAAAGGGCACTTTGAGATGTAAATATTAATACTTTAATGTTGAATAAAAGAATGACATATTTTTACTCCATATCTAGAGCCCACTATAATGAGTGAGATGTTGTCTGCATCATGTACAGTTCTGTAACGTCTGTCGTCGGTGGAGGAAGGTGAGGACCAAAGCACAGCGTGGTAAGTGTTCATCATATTTAATGAAAAATCTAAACTGAACACTGGATAACAGAATAACAAAGAAACAACCAAAACAGTTCTGTCTGGTGCAGACACACAAAGACTGAAAATAACCACCCACAAAACACAATGGAAAACAGGCTACCTAAATATGGTTCTCAATCAGGGACAACGAGTGACAGCTGCCTCTGATTGAGAACCATACCAGGCCAAACACAGAAATAGAAAATCATAGACAACCCACCCAACTCACGCCCTGACCATACTAAAACAAAAGACAAAACAAAGGTCAGAACGTGACAAGTTCACAGATCACAGGGTCTTACATTAGGCATGTATGGTTGAAAAAAAAAGGTTGCCTGGCTACCCAGGCTGTATGCTTAGGCCAAATGCTACGCCACGCTCACGGACGTTAGTTTCTTCTACGCAATGAGTCTGAATTTTTTGTACTTCCCCAAACGTTCGCCGAATGTGAACACATTCAGGGCCATCTGATCGGTCCAGAAAAGGATTGTTTGGGCCAGAGCCAGAACACACGTGGGTAAAGTGGCAGTTTGAACACACGTGGGTAAAGTCGGTGATGACTTTGTTTTTTACAATGCCCCTTGCCTTGTGCCCCTCCTCACCACAAACGACAATGATGGCAGACATTGTGGAGAATGTGTGGAAAGTGACAGAGCAGCGGAAGAATTTAGTGTGAGTCGTCAGGCTTCTAAAAATGGCCTAAAATGGGCACTTTGATCATGATTTTCGACAAAAAAAAGTGTGATATAAATGTAAAAAGTATGTCAAACATCCTCCCTCTAAGTGAAGTTTCTTTGTGAGAATTGCCAGAACAATCTGAGTTAACAATTATTTTCAGGCTACGCTGGTATGGAATCGTCCTAGCATGAAATACTGAAATGACTTAAATTTGGGCCTTACTCGATACCCTCATATTATGGATCACCAAAAACCAAGTGCAGTGTTTGCTTCCATTTATCACACTGTGGAGAGTAGACGTGTAAGGATCATCCTCTGTCATGCTAACGATGATGGGTGACGATCAGGAATCAGAGCGGGTCTGAGCATTCCTCCTTGTGCAGAGTTGCATGAGCCAATTCATGTGATTGAGCTGTGTAGAGACTGGTGCAATGGGTCCGACCGCTGCTCACCCGTGTATGCAACAGCTGTGTGCATTTGAACTGATTGACTGTGCTGATACAAACCTAAAACACACACAAACACGCACACACATGCTTTTGAGAACACATGCACACACACCTGTCTGAGCTTGGCCATGTGTTGTGTCAGCAGCAATCAAATCCAAACAGAGTGGATGTCAGGCATTTCCACATTTCTGAACATTGAGAAGCATTTCCGCAGCTTTCACATCTCTCTGGTAGACAACTTGGCTGACTTCCAAACATCTGCTTCCATATTGTGAACATTCATTTATATTCAGCGTTGTTTGAACAACACATTACATTTTGTATCAAATGTTGATTAACAGAATATAATTACTTGGTATTATACAATACCTGCTTATACGTTACCTGGCATCCACATATGCACTGCTATTTTGGCTTGGGCAATTTTGAAAATCTTGCAGAATCTGCTAACTTAAACAGTTTATCATTATTATTAGTTATTACAGTGCCTTTGTATTTATATGTGTCCTTATAGTTAGTCATTGGGGATATGGTTTCAGGAAGAGTACATTTTTGATGCATTCTCTAAATTCAATTTAGCTCATTGAAGTCTCTCAGTTTGAACTAAAACTTCAAAGGAGATGTGTAAGCCAAGCTATGATGTAGGCTGCACACTGCTAAATTGAGATTAACTACTGTCCATATTCAGCAGGCTAACAAAGAGGTGGAATGGGTTCACACTAAAAAATATGTTGCATAGAGCTTAAATCGTTTTTCTATGTTTGTATTGCGTACTCAGACGTTTCGGCTTTACAGCCTTTTTCAGTTTGTAGGTCAAATATTTTTTGTTGTTGTTCAGAACAGCATTTGTAAAGAACAGGTCAGCAGCAGGTGGGTCTAATCAGGGCTACTTTCATTATTGTATTGCAGTGGTATCATAAAGATTATTACATGATCTTTCTAGCAACTGATACCTGAGGGAATTCATTCTGCAGCTGAAGACACTTCAACCAAGTGATTTCAAATCACACCATATCCTACAGACTAAGAAAACATTGCCCTTGAGCCACATTATCAATTATTTAAGGTAATACTGTGATTTAACCAAGTTCATTCAAATCAATACATTTCAACTCAGGGCTAAAAGAAAAGTTTTAGCGACAGTCACCATTCGATGTATTAAAAATAAATAGGGTATTTCCTCACTATTCCAGTTATTTAATGTCCAGACTATTTGTATTAGTGTGACGCCTCGTCGAAAGGTGTGGACCAAAGCACACCGTGGAAAGTGTTCTTAATGATTATTTTTTATTTTTTAACTCAAACAGAATAACCAAAGTGAAAACGAAAGTGCACAGTTCTGTCAGGTACAGAAAACAAGATCCCACAATCTAATGGTGGGAAAAAGGGCTGCCTAAGTATGATCCCCAATCAGAGACAACGATAGACAGCTGCCTCTGATTGGGAACCACACACACGGCCAAAAACAAAGAAATAGAAAACAGACTTTCCCACCCGAGTCACACCCTGACCTAACCAAACATAGAGAATAAAAAGGATCTCTAAGGTCAGGGCGTGACAGTACCGCCCCACTTTGGTGGCGCCTCTGGTGCAAGGATCGGCGCCGGGACCTCTGGACCGGGGACTGTCGCTGGAGGCTCCGGGCCGCGGATTGTCGCTGCAGGCTCCGGGCCGCGGATTGTCGCTGCAGGCTCCGGGCCGCGGATCGGCGCTGCAGGCTCCGGGCCGCGGATCGGCGCTGCAGGCTTCATGCCATGGAGCGTCGCTGGAGGCTTCAGGCCATGGAACATCACTGGAGGCTTCGTACGTGGAGCCAGAACAGGTCTCACCAGACTGAGGAGACGTACTGGAAGCCTGGTACGCGGATCGCCGCTGCAGGCTCCGGGCCGCGGATCGCCGCTGCAGGCTCCGGGCCGCGGATCGCTGCTGCAGGCTTCGTGCCATGGAGCGTCGCTGGAGGCTTCAGGCCATGAAACATCACTGGAGGCTTCGTACGTGGAGCCAGAACAGGTCTCACCAGACTGAGGAGACGTACTGGAAGCCTGGTACGCGGAGCTCCCACATTGTGTCCTGGCTGGATACCCACTTTAGCTCGGTGAGTGTGGAGAGCTGGCACAGGACACACCGGGCTATGAAGGCGCACTGGAGGCATAGTGCGTAGAGCCGGCGCAGGATATCCTGGGCCATGGAGGCGCACTGGAGGTCTGGAGCATAGAGCTGGCACAATACGTCCTGGCTGAAAACCCCCTGTGGCACGGCAGGTGCGGGGAGCTGGAACAGGCCGCACTGGGTTGTGCTGGCGAACTGGGGATACTGTGCGTAGAGCTGGCGCAGGCTGTGAATGCGCACTGGAGACACCATGCACATCACTGCATAACACGGTGCCTGACCGGTCACACGCTCCCCACGGTAAGCACGGGGAGTTGGCTCAGGTCTAAACCCGGACTCCGCCAATCCCCCCATGAGCCCCCAAAACATTTTTTTGGAGCTGTCTCTCAGGCTTCTGTCGTTGTCTTAACTCCTCGTATCGTTGCCGTTCCTCACTCGATGCCTCTGCCTGCTTCCATGGCGGGGTCTTGTCCTCTGCCATTACCTCCTCCCAGGTCCAGGATGTTCTCCACTCCCTTTTCTCCCGGGCCCAGGATCCCTGCTCCTCCTGGCCACGCTGCTTGGTCCTTTGGTGGTGGGATTTTCTGTTACACCTCTCGTCAAAAGGAGTGGACCAAAGCACAGCGTGGAAAGTGTTCATGATTTTTATTTTCATAAAACACTCAAACAAAATAACCAAAGTGAAAACGAACGTGCACAGTTCTGTCAGGTACAGGCACTAAACAGAAAACAAGATCTTACAAAACCCAAAAGGTCATTGACAGCTACCACACACGGCCAAAAACAAAGAAATAGAAAACATAGAATCACACCCTGACCGAACCAAACATAGAGAATAAAAGGGTTCTCTAAGGTCAGGGCGTGACAATTAGAGCCTGCTGAATACGTAATCAAAAGAGAACTATTGCGCTCTCCCAGAAGCGTGGCTGGTGCGTAAAACCTGTGAATTGGACAAAAACAGAGGTGTAACAGGATTGCACTCAAAAAGATGTCACATAAAGCTTACTTCATTATTCAATGTTTTTTATTATTTCACTGCATCAGGGATAGCGTGCACCGACATTTTGGCTTAACCTGTTGCGACGAGCCATCCCGGATCCGGGATCGTGAATACAGCCTCAAGCTCATTACCATAACGCAACGTTAACTATTCATGAAAATCGCAAATTAAATTAAATCAATATGCTAGCTCTCAAGCTTAGCCTTTTGTTAACAACACTGTCATCTCAGATTTTCAAAAATATGCTTCTCAACCATAGCAAAACAAGCATTTGTGTAACAGTATTGATAGCTATTGATAGCTAGCGTAGCATTTAGCGTTAGCATTCAGCAGGCAACATTTTCACAAAAACATTCAAATAAAATCATTTACCTTTGAAGAACTTCGGATGTTTTCAATGAGGAGACTCTCAGTTAGATAGCAAATGTTCCGTTTTTCCTGAAAGATTATTTGTTTAGGACAAATCGCTCCGTTTTCTGCGTCGCATTTAGCTACGAAAAAAACCTGTATCCAGGATTGTGTAAATCTATCCGCAAGCTCATTAGCATAAGCAACGGTAACTATTCATGAAAATCGCAAATGAAATGAAATAAATCTATTTGCTCTCAAGCTTAGCCTTTTGTTAACAACACTGTCATCTCAGATTTTCAAAATATGCTTCTCAACCATAGAAAAACAAGCATTTGTGTAACAGTATTGATAGCCTAGCATAGGATTATGCCTGGCATTCAGGATGCAACATTTTCACAAAAACCAGAAAAGCATTCAAATAAATTCATTTACCTTTGAAGAACTTCAGATGTTTTCAATGAGGAGACTCTCAGTTAGATAGCAAATGTTCAGTTTTTACAAAAGGATTATTTGTGTTGACAAATTGCTCCGTTTTCTTCATCACGTTTGGGTAAGAAAAAAAACGAAAATTAACAAATGTGCCTTGTTGAAAGCTAAATTGTGGAATTTATTTCCTTCTTAATGCATTTGAGCCAATCAGTTGTAGTATTGGTAAAAGACCAAGTCCATATTATGGCAAGAAGAGCTCAACTAAGCAAAGAGAAGCGACAGTCCATCATTACTTTAAAACCTCTTGAAACTCTGGGGGCGGAATTTCATTTTTGGATAAAAAATGTACCTGTTTTAAAACGGGATATTTTGTCATGACAAGATGCTCGACTATGCATATAATTGACAGCTTTAGATAGAAAACACTCTAACGTTTCCAAAACTGCAAAGATATTGTCTGTGAGTATAACAGAACTAATGTTACAGGCGAAACCCAAATAAAAATCCAATCAGGAAGTGACCCATATTTTGAAAGAGCTGCATGCCAATGACTCCTTATATGGCTGTGAATGGGCTACGAATGAGCTTACGCTTTCTACGTATTCCCCAAGGTGTCTACAGCATTGTGACGTATTTTTACGCATTTATGTTGAAGAATAGCCGTAAGGGACCACATTTAGCAAGTGGTCACATGATGGCTCCCGCAGAAAATCTTGCGTAAAGTACAGAGGTAGCCATTATTCCAATCGCTTCTAATGAGAAACCAATTGTCCCGGTGGATATATTATCGAATAGATATGTGAAAAACACCTTGAGGATTGATTCTAAACAACGTTTGCCATGTTTCTGTTGATATTATGGAGCTAATTTGGAAAAAAGTTTGGTGTTGTAGTGACCGCATTTTCCGGTCGATTTCTCAGCCAAACGTGAAGAACAAACGGAGCTATTTCGCCTACAAAAATAATATTTTTGGAAAAAAGGAACATTTGCTATCTAACCTCATAGTCCGCCCCCTCCCGCATGTGGTAGCGTTACTACAGCCTCAAGCTCATTACCATAACGCAACGTTAGCGATTTCTAAAAATCGCAAATGAAATGAAATAAATATGCCTGCTCTCAAGCTTATCCTTTTCTTAACAATCCTGTCGTCTCAGATTTTCAAAATATGCTTTAGAACCAGAGAAAATCAATCATTTGTGTAAGAGTGGTGATAGCTAGCTTAGCATTTAGCGTTAGCATTTAGCACGCAACATATTCACAAAAACCAGCAAAGGAATCAAATAAAATAATTTACCTTTGAAGAACTTCAGATGTTTCAATGAGGAAACTCTGTTACATAGCAGATGTCCAGTTTTTCCTGAAAGATTCTTGTGTAGGACACATCGTTCCGTTTTGTTACTATGCATTTGGCTACCGAAACTAACCGAAAATTCAGTCACCTACACGTCGAACTTTTTTCCGAATTAACTCCATAATATCGACTGAAACATGGAAAACGTTTGAATCAATCCTCAAGGTGTTTTGTCATATATCTCTTCATTGAAATGGCAGTCCTAGAAGCCTTCTTTGTTCTCTGATTCGGATGGAAAAATACTGGTAGCTGACTTTTGCGCACCAATTTCCACGCAGACACCGTGCGGGACACTTGGCAATTGTAGTCTCTTATGGTCAATCTTCCAATGATATGCCTACAAATACGTCACAATGCTGCAGACACCTTGGGGAAACGCTAGAAAGTGTCCGTTCATTCCTGTCGCATTCAAAGCCATATAAGGCGATCATGGAAAACGTAGCTTCAGAAATCCTGTTCATTTCCTGGTCGCTCAAACATCTTGGTTTTGCCTGAAGCTTTTGTTATAAGGCACTCACAGTGAAAATCTTTGCAGTTCTGGAAACGTAAGAGTGTCTTCTTTCCAAAACTATCAATTCCAAGCATAGTCAAGCATCTTTTCGTGACAAAATATTGCGCTTAAAACGGGCACGTCTTTTTATCCAAAAATGAAATAATGCCCCTATAGGACTAACAGGCTAACTTGTCTCGTGAGTGAAAACATCAGAAGTTCTTCAAAGGTAAATGATTTAATTTGATTGCTTTTCTTATTTTCTTGAAAATGTTGCCTGCTGCTAGCAGGGCATAATGCTATGCTAGGCTATGATAAACTTACACAAATGCTTGTCTAGCGTTGGCTGTAAAGCATATTTTGAAAATCTGAGTTGACAGTATGATTAACAAAAGGCTAAGCTGTGTCTCAATATATTTCATTTGTGATTTTCATGAATAGGAAGATTTTCTAGTAAGATTTATGTCCGTTGCGTTATGCTAATTAGTGTCAGGCGATGATTACGCTCCCGGATCCGGGTTTGAGAGTCACAAGACATGAAGGTCAGTCAATTGTGAACATTTCAAGAACTTTGAAAGTTTCTTCAAGTGCAGTCGCAAAAACCATCAAGTGCTATGATGAAATTGGCTCTCATGAGGACCGCCCCAGGAAAGGAAGACCCAGAGTTACCTCTGCTGCAGAGGATAAGTTCATTAGAGTTACCAGGCTCAGAAATTGCAGCCTCAATAAATGCTTCACAGAGTTCAATTAAGAAACTGCTACTAAAGGACACCCAATAGGAAGAAGAGACTTGCTTGGGCCAAGAAACACAATCAATGGACATTAGACTGGTGTAAATCTGTCCTTTGGACAATGACTCAGAGTTCCAGGCTGTGTAAGGGCTATTTTACCAAGAAGGAGAGTGATGGAGAGCTGTATCAGATGACCTGGCCTCCACAATCACCCAACCTCAACCCAATTTTGATGGTTTGGGATGAGATGGAGTGTAAAGTGAAGGAAAAAGCAGCCAACAAGAGCTCAACATATGTGGGAACTCCTTCAAGACTGTTGGAAAAGCATTCCAAGTGAAGCTGTTTGAGAGAATGCCAAGAGTGTGCAAAGCTGTCATCATGGCAAAGGGTGGCTACTTCGAAGAATCTAAAATATAACATATGTTTTGATATATTTAACACTTTTTTAGTTACTACATGATTCCATATGTGCTATTTCATAGTTTTGATGTCTTCACTATTATTCTACAATGAAAATAGTAAAAAAAATTGAATGAGCAGGTGTGTCCAAACTTTTGACTGGTACTGTAAGTATTCAGACCATTTGCTATTAGTCTCAAAATTGAGCTCAGGTTTATCCTGTTTCCATTGATCATCCTTGAGATGTTTCTACAACTTGATTGGAGTCCACCTGTGGTAAATTCAAATGATTGAATTTGATTTGGTCCCACAGTTGACAGTGCATGTCAGAGTGAACACCAAGCCAGGAGATCTAAGCAATTGTCCGTAGAGCTCCGAGACAGGATTGTGTCGAGGCATAGATCTGGGGATGGGTACCAAAACATTTCTTCAGCATTGATGATCCCCAAGAACACAGTGGCCTCCATCATTCTTAAATGGAAGAAGTTTGAAACCACGAAGACTCTTCCTAGAGCTGGCCAAACTGAGCAATCGGGGGAGAAGGGCCTTGGTCAGGGAGGAGAACAAGAACCCAATGGTCACTCTGACAGAGCTCCAGAGTTCCTCTGTGGAGATGGGAGAATCTTACAGAAGGACAAACATCTCCACAGCACTCTACCAATCATGCCTTCATGGTAGAGTGGCCAGCCACTCCTCAGTAAAAGTCACATGACAAGCCTGCTTGGAGTTTGTCCAAAGGAACCTAAAGGACACTCAGACCATGAGAAACAAGATTCTCAGGTCTGATGAAACCAAGATTGAACTCTTTTGCCTGAATGTCAAGTGTCACGTCTGGAGGAAACCTGGCACCATCCCTATAGTGAAGCATGTTGGTGGGAGCCTTATACAGTGGGGATGTCTTTCAGTGGCAGGGACTGGGAGAATGGCCAGGATCGAGGGAAAAATGTACAGAGAGATCCTTGATGAAAACCTTCTTCAGAGCACTCATGACCTCAGACTGGTGCTAAGGTTCACCTTCCAACAGGACAACGACCATAAGCACAACGCAAGAGTGGCTTTGGGACTTGTCTCTGAATGTCCTTGAGTGGCCAAGCGAGAGCCCGGACTTGAACACGATCAAAAATCTCTTGAGAGACCTGAAAATATCTGTGCAGCGACGCTGCCCATCCAGCCTGACAGAGCTTGAGAGGATCTGCAGAGAAAAATGGGAGAACCTCCCCAAATACAGGTGTGCAAAGCTTGTAGCATCATACCCAAGAAGACTCGAGGCTGTAATCGCTTCCAAAGGTGCTTCAACAAAATACTGAATAAAGGGTCTGAATACTTATGTAAATGTCATATTTCAGCTTTCATTTTTTTATGTCATTATTGGGTATTGTTTGTGGATTGATGAGGAAATATAACTAATCAATTTTAGAATAAGGCTGTAACTAAATTTTTGGGGGAAAATTCAAGGGGTCTGAATACTTTTTGAATGCACTGTACATGTGGTCAAATTAGAACGTTTAATGAATTCAGTCTAGTGTTATTTAAATCCGGTGCACAATGATTTATGGAAGGAATTTCATTATCAGCTTTTTCAATTATGTATGACATACAATAGTTAATTAACATGATTCATGAAGTGATGCTATTGACATTTTGGGCATTGTCAAGATGGAGACTTGTTCAGTGGAAAATCTCTAATTATATTAGCATCTGTTATTGTTGTTACCACTGCAACGACTGTTACTGTTAAAAATGACTCGAACAATTGTGACAATCCCCAGAAATTCTATACGAATGGTGATTGAGTGTGTTTTCATTTGAACAAACATTGTATAGGTCACAGAAACTCCAGATTGGCTCCTTTTGGAATTACCATTCAAATGAACCATTGCCATTTCAGATGCAGCATATTTGTGTACAACAGAGGTCCATTATCAGGCATACATGAATTCCCAGAGAGACTTTAAACATACATTTGGAGGAATTTGTCCATGTTGCATTCTGAAAAATACCCTTAATAACACTGTGATCTCAATGTCACAGTCCCTTCTGAAGGGATGACTGTAACTGTAGCGAAACCTGACTTCAAGCGGGATCAATAGGATAGTGTCGGCAGCAGACACTCCTCAATTTACGCTGCTACGGGAATATATTACATTTTCGTCTGATGTCAGCATTACTTTCATGCCTTCCTGCCAGGAAGTGTCAATTAGCACATATACTGTATGAGGAGCGATCGTAAATTATTCAAGCAAAACAATACCATCGGGCCTGCAGGATTACCGTGGTTCCTCACATTCTTGTTTGCAGAGATAAAGATGGTTCCAACTTCTTATCCTCAACCGCACATGGCCTTCCTGAATTAAGTCTTTAATTAAAGTGTTTGTTTTGTATTCAAAATGTACTGGAGTATTTTGACAGCTACCATCTTACGCATTGAAGGGGATTCCTGTAGGTTTGCTGGTGATAGAACAAGCAATGACGATTTATGCGAGTACGTATCACATTCAATTTTAATGCAAATCAGGATACTGTGTGTAATGTATATGTGATGTATGAGAGGTGAGTTCACATACACGTCAATGAGGAAACATTTGAAAATATGACAGTTAAATCACATACGGCTGGTGCCCTGATATTGCTTATGCACAGTTTATTGGCAGAATTTCCATATTTCCCCAGAGATATTTTGAGGTCAAGTTCAGTGGAGCACAGCTTTTTAAACAATATTTCAGTCATGTAAAACTTCTAAGCCAGCATCATTTATCAATGTAATAGGTATTTGCAAAGATAATAAATGCATACCCCATTCGCTCTCTAAATATTCCACGACTTCACATGTCAAACTCATTCCACGGAGGGCCGAGTGTCTGCGGGTTTTCGTTCCTCCCTTGTACTTGATTGATGAATTTAAGGTCACTAGTTGGTAAGGAACTCCCCTCACCTGGTTGTCTAGGTCTAAACTCAAAGGAAAATCCAAAAAGCCTGCCGACATTAGGCCCTCCATGGAATGAGTTTGACACCCCTGCCTTAGAAGACCCTAGATTGTGAGATCTATACAAAGTACGTGAAGATACGGGAAATATGAATGCATGTTGTACTTTTTCGAAATGTGGAATACATTTGTTTCGTATATTTACCCATTAACTTGCCACCGTATTTAGAGACAGTGCATCGATTAATATATTTGCTGGCGGAAGTCTTGAAGATGAATTAGAGCTGTCAAACAGCAACATGGAAACAGGGTAGGGAGGACTCCTCTGCTCTGTCTTATCTGTCTGGCTAATTAAAGGCATAAGAAGATCCTCGCTAGCAACAATCACATTTTAGGTTTCTTGTGGACAAAACCGATAAATTAAAGAGACAGACCTTTATTTTAGGTCTACTTTGGGACAACGGTGCAATGCACACATTTCCTGTTGTTGTTTTGTGGGCAGGCCTTTAATGGTGATTCACACAACGTCCAGCTTATTTGGGGCTACAACTTTATTCTCTCCAGGGAGAGTAAACATGTCAGTGCGGATGGTAACAGAGCAGAGGCCATTTTATTAGACCTTCATAGCCTGCAGCAGCCAGTCAGGATTCCTCTCTCTCTCTCTCAATCTGTCTTGACATCATCATGAGAATGATGACTCCATCTTAAACGCACAAATATACTCATTCTATTCTATCCCCTGATCCTGACTCGCTCTCTCCTCAGACTTTCATCCCACCAGAGGTTTATTCAGATTTTTATTTAGTTTCCAAACTTTTTTTTTTGTTTGTTTTTTTGAGTCGTCCGGGGGCAGGCATAAGCTGAGTGGCCCACAGTTCTCGTGGAAAGCTTAATGATCTTTAAAAGTTACCTAGGATATATGAAATTGACCTCTTTGCTGACAGTTACAAAGTAGCAGGACAGACCCAAAGCCTTTGAGCAGGACACAGGAGAGCATATCTTGAAGGATTAAATTGTCAGCATGTAAATCCACAGAGAGCAATGAATAAGTAGGGACAGATTTGAATGGAGGAACATGGGTTAGGAGACTGAAAGAGGAAATCATAGGTCAAGTATTATTCTAACATTTTTTGGGTGTAGCAGTAGACATCCTGAGTGGATATCATTGATTAGCCAAAACGCTGTCTCATGCTGATAACCAATTCTAAGATTGCCACCAGCAGTGACTTGCAAGAATCCAGATTGAAATAGTTTTAAACTGCATCTGCTTTAAATCATATCTATCTCCCAATGATTTAACCATTCAGTATTGTCATCTTATTCATTCATTTTTAATGGCATCTGTTATACTTAAAATGTGTTAAATTAATCTATATTTTAAATTGGGTTCCATGATATAGGTCACAGATTTCTTAATTACAGATGATGGGACATGAAGACATGACACACCCAGATTGAAATTAGACTGAATGTTTTTACAGTTGAAGTCAGAAGTTCACATAATCTTAGGTTGGAGTCATTAAAACTTGTTTTTCAACAGCTCCACAAATTTCTTGTTAACAAACTATAGTTTTGGCAAGTCGGTTAGGACATCTACTTTGTGAGTGACACAAGTCATTTTTCCAACAATTGTTTACAGACAGATTATTTCACGTATAATTTACTGTATCACATTTCCAGTGGGTCACTAAATTGACTGTGCCTTTAAACAGCTTGAAAAAATCCAGAAAATTATGGATTGGCTTTAGAAACTTCTGATAGGCAAATTGATATCATTTGAGTCAATTGGAGCTGTACCTGTGGATGTATTTAAAGGCATACCTTCAAACTCACTGCCTCTTTGCTTGACATCATGGGGAAATTCAAAGATATCAGCCAAGACCTCAGAAAATAAATTGTAGACCTCAACACGTCTGGTTCATCCTTGGGAGCAATTTCCAAATGCCTGAAGGTAGCAGATTCATCTGTACAAACAATAGTACGCAAGTATAAACACCATGGGACCACGCAGCCGTCATACCGCTCAGGAAGGAGATACATGCAGTCTCTTAGAGATGAACGTACTTTGGTGCGAAAGTGCAAATCAATCCCTGAACAACAGCAAAGGACCTTGTAAAGATGCTGGAGGAAACAGGTACAAAAGTATCTATATCCACAGTAAAACAAGTTCAATATCGACATAACCTGAAAGGCCGCTCAGCAAGGAAGAAGCCACTGCTCCAAAACCACCATAAAAAGCCAGACTACGGTTTGCAACTGCACATGGGGACAAAGATTGTACTTTTTGAACTGTTTGACCGTAATGAACATCGTTATGTTTGGAGCAAAAAGGTTGAGGCTTGCAAGCCGAAGAACATCATCCCAACCGTGAAGCACAGGGGTGGCAGCATCAAATTGTGGGGGTGCTTTGCTGCAGGAGGGACTGGTGCAGTTCACAAAATAGATGGCATCATGAGGGAGAAAATTACGTGGATATATTGAAGCATCATCTCAAGACATCAGTCAGGAAGTTAAAGCTTGGTCGCAAATGGGTCTTCCAACTGGACAATGACCCCAAGCATACTTCCAAAGTTGTGGCCAAATGGCTTAAGGATAATGTTAAAAAATGGCACCGGAAGAAATGGCAGCAGTTTTACGGGCGCCCAACCAATTGAGCTATTATGTGGGGGATTTGAGTGTTATTTGTATCTTATGGCAAAAAAGAGCTTCTGGATATCAGGACAGTGATCACACACCTCGGATTAGACAAATATTTTTTCTTTAACAAGGAGGACGTACAAGACATTATCCAAACACCCCACAGGGCAGACATCCCCATTATATGCAAGAGGAAGCGACGCAGGTACAGAGGACAAAGAGCCGGATGCCTGGCCAGGAGTGGGAAAGCTGGCGTTACCGTCAATACTACTCGCCAATGTATAATCATTGGACAAAGAATTAGATGAAGTACGATTACGAATATCCTACCAAACGGGACATCAAAAACTGTAATATTCTATGTTTCAAGGAATTGTGGCTGAATGACAACATGGATATTCAGCTAGCGGGATAAACACTGCACCGGCAAGATAGAACAGCACACTCCGGTAAGACAAGGGGGGTGGGCGGTCTGTGCATATTTGTAAACAGCTGGTGCACGAAATCTGAGGAAGTCTCTAGATTTTACTTGCCTAGAGAGTTTTCAGCTATACTTTTCTTGGCTGTTTATTTACCACCACAGACAGATGCTGGCACTAAGACCACACTCAGTCAACTGTATAAGGAAATAAGCAAACAGGAAACTACTCACCCAGAAGTGGCGCTCCTAGTGGCCAGAGACATTAATGCAGAGAAACTTAAATCAGTTCTATCAACATGATAAATGTGCAACCAGAGGGAAAACAATTCCAGATCACCTGTACTCGACACACATACAAAGCTCTCCCTCGCCCTCCATTTGGTAAATCCGACCACAACTCTATCCTCCTGATTCCTGCTTACAAGCAAAAATTGAAGCAGGAAGCACCAGTGACTCGGCCTATAAAAAAGTTGTCAGATGAAGCAGATGCTAAACTACAGGACTGTTTTGCTATCACAGACTGGAACATGTACCGGGATTCTTCCGATGGCATTGAGGAGTACACCACATTAGTCACTGGCTTTATCAATAAGTGCATCGAGGACGTCGTCCCCACAGAGACTGTGTGTACATACCACAACCAGAAGCCATGGATTACAGGCAACATTCGCACTGAGCTAAAGGGTAGAGCTGCCGCTTTCAAGGTGCGAGACTCTAACCCAGAAGCTTACAAGAAATACTGCTACGCCCTGCGACGAACCATCAAACAGGAAAAGCGCCAATAAAGGGCTAAGATTGAATCATACTACACCAGCTCTGACGCTCGTCTTATGTGGCAGAGCTTGCAAACAATTACAGACTACAAAGGGAAGCACAGCCATGAGCTGCCCAGTGACACGAGCCTACCGGAAGATCTAAAACACTTCTATGCTCGATTCGAGGCAAGCAACACTGGGGCATGCATGAGAGCATCAGCTGTTCCGGACGACTGTGTGATCACGCTCTCCATAGCCGATGTGAGTAAGACCTTTAAACAGGTCAACATACACAAGGCTGCGTGGCCAGACGGATTACCAGGATGTGTGCTCCGGGCATGTGCTGACCAACTGGCAGGTGTCATCACTGACATTTTCAACATGTCCCTGATTAAGTCTGTAATACCAACATGTTTCAAGCAGACCACCATAGTCTCTGTGCCCAAGAACACAAAGACAACTTGCCTAAATGACTACAGACCCGTAGCACTCACGTCCGTAGCAATGAAGTGCTTTGAAAGGCTCTTCATGGCTCACATCAACACCATTATCCAAGAAACCATAGACCCCCTCCAATTTGCATACCGCCCAAGCAGATCCACAGATGATGCAATCTCTATTGCACTCCACACTGCCCATTCCCCCTGGACAAAAGGAACACTTATGTGAGAATGATATTCATTGACTACAGCTCAGCGTTCAAGACCATAGTGCCCTCAAAGCTCATCAGTAAGCTAAGGATCCTGGGACTAAACACCTCCCTCTGCAACTGGATCCTGGACTTCCTGACGGGCCGCCCCCAGGTGGTGAGGGTAGGTAGCAACACGTCTGCCACACTGATCCTTAATGCTGGAGCTCCCCTGGTATGAGTGCTCAGTCCCCTCCTGTACTCCCTGTTCACCCACGACTACAAGACCATCATTAAATTTGCAGACGACACAACAGTCTATACGAAAAGACAGGTCAGAGACCTGGCCGGGTGGTGCCAGAATAACAACCTATTCCCCAACGTAACCAAGACTAAGGAGATGATCGTGGACTACAGGAAAAGGAGGACCGAGCACGCCCCCATTCTCAACGACGGGGCTGTAGTGGAGTAGGTTGAGAGCTTCAAGTTCCTTGGTGTCCACATCAACAACAAACTAGAATGTTCCAAACATACCAAGACAGTCGTGAAGGGGGCACGACAAAGCCTATTCCCCCTCAGGAAACTAAAAATATTTGGCATGGGTCCTGCGATCCACAAAAGGTTCTACAGGTGCAACATCGAAAGCATCCTGGTTGCATCACTGCCTGGTATGGCAATTGCTTGGCCTCTGACCGCAAGGTTCTACAGAGGTTAGTGTACATCACTAAGAATCATTGGGGCTAAGCTGCCTGCCATCCAGGACCTCTACACCAGGCAGTGTCAGAGGAAGGCCCTAAAAATTGTCAAAGACCCCAGCCATAGACTGTTCTCTCTACTATCGCATGGCAAGCGGTACCGGAGTGCCAAGTTTAGGACAAAAAGGCTTCTCAACATTTTTACCCCCAAGCCATAAGACTCCTGAACAGCTAATCAAATTGCCACCCAGACTATTTGCATTGTGTTCCCCCCCAACCCCTCCTTTTATGCTGCAGCTACTTTCTGTTTATCATATATGCATATTCACTTTAACTATACATTCATGTACATACAACCTCAATTGGGCCGACCAACCAGTGCTCCCGCACATTGGCTATCTGCATTGTTTCCCCCACCCACCACCCGCCAACCCCTCTTTTATGCTATTGCTACCCTCTGTTCATCATATATGCATAGTCCCTTTAACCATATCTACATTTACATACTACCTCAATCAGCCTGACTAACCGGTATCTGTATGTAGCTTCGCTACTTTTATAGCATCGCTACTGTATATAGCCTGTCTTTTTACTGTTGTTTTATTTCTTTACTTTTTTGCACTATTCGTTAGAGCCTGTAAATAAGCATTTCACTGGGCACGTGACAAATGCTTTGATTTGATTTGAAAATCACCCAACTTATTGTGGGAAGCTTGTGGAAGGCTACCCAAAATGTTTGACCCAAGTTAAACAATTTAAAGGCAGTGCTACCAAATACTAATTGAGTGTATGTAAACTTATGACCAACTGGGAATGTGATGAAAGAAATAAAAGCTGAAATCAATCATTCTCTCTACTTTTATTCTAACATTTCACATTCTTAAAATAAAGTGGTGATCCTAACTGACCTAACACAGGGAATTTTTACTGTGATTAAATGTCAGGAATTGTGAAAACTGAGTTTAAATGTATTTGGCTAAGGTGTATGTAAACTTCCCACTTCAACTGTATGTGCAAACATTTACGTTTCCATTACAGTTGATATTAATAGTCTGGTGTTTGAGGTCCTCCTCATGTTTGCCCACCTCCAATGAATAATGTAGACTGTGCAGAGAGTAATTTGAATGTCCCCCTTTGTCTCCCAATCCTAATGATTATTCTCTGTAATTCATCCACCAGAGGAAGGGCTCGCTGATTTGTGAAATATTAATACCAGTTAAAAGCAGTAGGAGGAAATATGCAGAGTTTGTAGCTTCTTTCAGATGCTATAGTTAAGGTAATTGGCTTTTTACACCAGGGCTTTTAATGAAGAGAGTAGTGAAATATTCCATATGTTTGTATAGTGTAGATGTGGGTTTAGGTTTCAGGTTTAATTTATTTGCATCAAAGAAGGCAAGTGATAAAAAAAACTATGCATATGCTACTGGTCAAAAGTTATTTAACACCTACTCATTCAAGGGTTTTTCTTTATTTGTACTATTTTCTACTATGAAGGAGAAAAGTGAATACATCAAAACTATGAAATAACACATATGGAATCATGTAGTAACCAAAAAAGTGTTAAACGAATCAAAATATATTTTATTTTCAGATTCTTCAAATAGCCAACATTTGCCTTGAGGACACTCTTGGCATACTCTCAAACAGCTTCATGAGGTAATCACCTGGAATGGATTTCAATTAACCTTTCTAGCGCAAAAAAAAGTATTTAGTCAGCCACCAATTGTGCAAGTTCTCCCACTTAAAAAGGTAACGAGTGGAGGATAGAGGAGTCTCTTAAAGAAGAAGTTACAGGTCTGTGAGAGCCAGAAATCTTGCTTGTTTGTAGGTGACCAAATACTTTTTTCCACCATAATTTGCAAATAAATTCATTAAAAATCCTACAATGTGATTTTCTGAAGAAAAAAATTCTCATTTTGTCTGTCATAGTTGAAGTGTACCTATGATGACAATTACAGGCCTCTCTCATCTTTTTAAGTGGGAGAACATGCACAATTGTTGGCTGACTAAATACTTTTTTGCCCCACTGTATATTAGCATCTGGGACAGAGTAGAAGGCAGTTCACTCTGGGCACGCTATTCATCCAAAAGTGAAAATGCTGCCCCCTATCCCAAAAAGGTTAACTTCTTATGGTATAGGGGACGCTTGCGTCCCACTTGGCCAAAAGCCAGGGAAAATGCAGCGTGGCAAATTCAAATAAAATTATATAAAAATCTAACTTTCATTAAATCACACATGTAAGATACTAAATTAACGCTACACTCGTTGTGAATCCAGCCAACATGTCAGATTTTAAAAAGGCTTTTCGGCAAAAGCATAAGAAGCTATTATCTGATGATAGCACAACAGTAAACAAAGAGGGTAGCATATTTCAACCCTGCAGGCGCTACACAAAACGCAGAAAAAAATATAAAACATGCCTTACCTTTCACGAGCTTCATTTGTTGGCACTCGAATATGTCCCATAAACATCACAATTGGTCCTTTTGTTCGATTAATTCCGTCCATATATATCCAAAATGTCAATTTATTTGGCACGTTTGATCCAGAAAAAAACAGCTTCCAAATTGCGCAACGCCACTACAAAATATTTCAAATTTGCCAAAACATTTTAAACTACTTTTGTAATACAACTTTAGGTATTTTTAAACTTTAATAATCGATCAAATTGAAGACGGGTCTATGTGTGTTCAATACAGGAAGACAACAAACCAAGCTACTCTCAACAGTGTTACGCAGTTCCTAGATGGCTATACTTCTTCATTGCACAAAGGAATAACCTCAGCCAAATTCCAAAGACTGGTGACATCCAGTGGAAGCGGTAGAAATGGAAAATAAGTTCCTAAGAAATATCGTTTCCCAATGAGACCCCAAATGAACAGACAGAGACCTATAAAAAAAACATTCTGAACGGTTAGTCCTCGGGGTTTTGCCTGCTACATAAGTTATGTTATACTCACAGACATGATTCAAACAGTTTTAGAAACTTCAGAGTGTTTTCTATCCAAATCTACTAATAATATGCATATCTTATATTTTTGGCATGAGTAGCAGGAAGTTGAAATTGGGCAGTCTATTTATCCAAAAGTGAAAATGCTGCCCCCTATACCTTAAGTTAATGAGATCCCAAAACAACAACTAATCTGATATAATTGTTCTTTAAGTATCCACGGACCATTCCAACTGTTACAGAAATATTGTTTCTTTATCCATTCTTGGATGTCACAGTACTACAAAATCTCTCTGTTGTAAACAAAGCGATTTTTAACTTCCATGTCTGCACAGTGGGAGAAAGAGAGTTCCTGTAGGTACTTATGACTGTCGCAAAACAGCCAACTTTACCCCTCTCCCCCTCTGTGGGAGACAGAGGGTGCTGTGGAGCAGACCCACTGTAACCTGATCCTTCCGATTTTCACAGAAGAATCATGAAGAGTCACTTTTTATTAGTGTTATCATGACAAATCCCAAACCCCTATAACAAACCTCTACAGAGTGATATTTCAGTGTGTCTAATGTCTTTAAAAGAACGCACAGGGAGTAACCCACAGTGACCCAGAGGCAGTCAGCCCACCCTGAGTAGTTAATAACACGAATGGGTGGCTGTGGTGTGAGTGCCAGTGAGCCATGGAGAAGTAGACACGTCAGTGTGGAGGGTAACAGAGCAGAAGCCATTTTATTAGACCTTTACTGCATCAACTACAGTTTCAGCATCATGGACAGCACCACTGCTTCCAGCACCATGGACAGCAGCCAGTCCGGCACTTTACAGTTAGGATCTCAGTCTATCACTCTCTCGCTCTCTCTGTTTATATGTCTCTGTCGCTCTCTCTGCCCGTTTCTCTCTCTTTCTCCTTTTCTCTCTTTCTCTCTCTCACACACACACACGGCAAAGACATCAGGTGATTATATAACAGAGAATGTCTGTAGTCATAAGCTGTTCAGAAGGAGAGAAACATGTTTGATTCCTTTTCCTCTGATGAAACTTTCAAATGGTATAGTTATAGACACTCTGCTTTCTGAAGTCAACAAGAAATGTGAATCCAATTCCTGTTTCTACCCCATGCCCGAATAAGATATCGTCCCCAGACTTTCCCAGGGTGTAGATAATGTAACACTTTGTCTCATTCTGCTGTGTTTGGACGGGACTCAGAACCCAGTGGTGACTCACACGGCAGAGCAAGCCGAATCCTGCATGAACCCGGGGACCATAAGCAATGCCTAGCCCCAGCCTCAAATGTTTGATTCTGTTTTGTTTGTATCTCTTCTTCCCTAACTGAGAGAGAAAGCTCACTGTGTGTGTGGTCACACGGGTCAGGGACCTTCTCAAGCAAGCCTAACAACGGGAGTCATTCAGTAGGAAACAAGCTATGTGACACAAGTAGATAAACAAGGCACCTGGCTGGCCAGCATGCTGATGTCCTTGGGGGTACCTTTGAAAAATAAAACAACAACACAAACTACTTTTGACTTCCCCTGTTATCACCGTTTCTCTGAATAAAGTATTGTTGTAGTTAAAGTCTATATCACTGTTGGCTACTGTCTTTTGGGGAGAGGAAGAGTGTGCAGATTGGTTCTTTACTCCAAAGTGAGTTATTTTCTGTATAGCTTGTACTGTTGCATCCGTATCAGACACTCTGGAAACACATATATGAGCTAATATATGAGCCGCTTCCTGTTCTGAAGGTAATCCAACCCTTTGGTTCTAGGATGTTTAGTTGAAAGGCATCTGTGGTGCAGTGCGTGTATGTGGCACCATGGGATTAATCTCTACCCATATGAGGAGAATAGGGTGCAACACGGCACTAGGGTGGACTTAAAATGTCAAGACCATATACACTAAGTGTACAAAACACTAGGAACACCTGATTTTTCCATGACATAGCCTGACAAGGTGAATTCAGGTGTAAGTTATGATCCCTTATTGATGTCACCCGATAAATCAACTTCAATCAGTGTAGATAAAGGGGAGGATAATGTTTGAAGAAGGATTTTTAATCCAATGTCTCAATTTAAGCAAACGAGACGTGGATTCTGTATGTGTGCCATTCAGAGTGTGAATGGGCAAGATAAAATATTTAAATGTATTTGAACTGGGTATGGTAGTAGGTGACAGGTGCACCGGTTTTAGAGTGTGTCAAGAACTGCAACACTGCTGGGTTTTTCATGCTCTATATTTCACTGTGTGTATCAACAATGGTCCACCACCCAAAGGACATCCAGCCAACTTGACACAACTGTGGGAAGCATTGGAGTCAACATGGGCCAGCATCCCTGTGGAACACTTCAGACACCTTGTAGAGTCCATTCCCCGACAAATTGAGGCTGTTCTGAGGGCAAAAAGGGTGCAACTCAATATTAGGAAGGTGTTCCTAATGGTTTGTACACTCAGTGTAAGTGTGACTAATAAACAGCCCAGTGGGTCACTATGATCTCCGTGTTTTGTTCCACTTCTGCTGCAATTACCCAAGTGTTACAAATGACGACCAACAAAGTAACCTTTCTTTAGAACATTTTCATTCACTCTAGCAGGTCCTGTTTTTTTTTTTTTACACGCCAACGTGTAGAAGCTCTAGCCGCCTGCAGCACGTCATAAATACTGAAACAGAGAATAGGTAGACAGGAGGAGAGAAAGATAAAGCATTTTCAAGCAGCAGAGACATGTAGTGGTGATGGAACTAAGGCAGAGGCAGGCAAACACAGCATGCCTTCACTTCCATAGTGCGACGCCCCTCTATCTCGCCACACATCACCGTAAGCATGACAACCATGTTACTCCTCTGAGCACAGAGAAGAAGTAATTATTATGAGTTATTTCACATGAAACATCCCATGCGGTGGGGAATCAGATACGGACGTTCAGCAGACAAAGACATGAAGGTAGCTATTGGAGTATTGATTTGTTGTGCTGTCAGTGGAATCGGGGAGCCTGCCCTGGGCAAGCTAACAGAAAATAACCTCCTGTGTGTCTGCGGAGGAAGGAGGGCACAAAACGGGCACTGTGACGTCCGCTCTGATCCTCCTCTCTTCCCACAAGAGTCAGATTGATGGAAGTGGAAGTGGTTCATCAAAGAGGGAGTGTGAGGAAGTGACGAACCCAAAGACAATACTAGCCTAGCATTGCTTCTAGTGTGGTTGACTGGAATCAGGAGGATTTATAATGTTCATTATCTTAATTATTATTCCATTCTCTTTATAAGGGAGATTGAAAATCATTTAAATATTATATGAGGTGTATACACTCGTTGAGTAGGACTGGATCATCCATGTTGGGATATAAATGTTTAATGTTTTTAAAGGTTTAATCTAATATTACTGTCTCATATTATGACTTACTCAATATGCGCTTCGAGGCAAGCTACAATGAAGCATGCATGAGAACACCAGCTGACCCGGACGACTGTGTGACCACGCTCGCCGTAGCCGATGTGAGTAAGACCTTTAAACAGGTCAACATTCACAAGGCTGCAGGGCCAGGCTGATTACCAAGACGTATACTCCAAAAACGTGCTGACCAACAGGCAAGTGTCTTCACTGACATTTTCAACCTCTCCTTGGCCGAGTCAGTAATACCTCCATGCTTCAAGCAGACCAGCATAGTCCCTGTGCCCAAGAACACCAAGGTAACCTGTCTAAAAGATTACTGCCCCGTAGCACTCATGTCTGTAGCCATGAAGTGCTTTGAAAGGCATGGCTCACATCAACACCATCATCCCAGAAACACTAGACCCACTCTAATTTGCATTTCGCCCCAACAGATCCACAGATGACGTAATCTCTAGGCACTCAACACTGCCCTTTCCCACCTGGACCAAAGGAACACCTATGTGAGAATGATGTTCATTGACTAGAGCTCAGCGTTCAACACCATAGTTGGCGCAGCGTACTTAGAGTTCCACATGTTTAATAAATATACAACTCACCCAAAACAAACAGAAGAAAACGAAACGTGACGTTCTGGGCTGCTCACAGGCAGCTACACAAAAACAAGATCCCACAAACTACAGGTGGAAAAAGGCTGCCTAAGTATGATCCACAATCAGAGACAACGAAAGACAGGTGCCTCTGATTGGGAACCATACCCGGCCAACAAAGAAATAGAAAACATAGATTGCCCACCCTAGTCACATCCTGACCTTAACAAATAGAGAATTAAAATGATCTCTAATGTCAGGGCGTGACAATAGGGCCCTCAAAGCTCATCAGTAAGTTAAGGACCCTCAGACTAAACACCTCCCTCTGCAACTGGATCCTGGACTTCCTGACGGACCACCTGGGGGCGGCAAGGGTCGGCAACAATACATCTGCCACACTGATCGTCAATACGGGGCCCCCTCAGGGGTGAGTGCTTAGTCCCCTCCTGTACTCCCTGTTCACCCATGACTGCGTAGCCAAGCACGACTCCAACACCATCATTACGTTTTCCGACGAAACAACAGTGGTAGGCCTGATCACCGACAATGATGAGACAGCCTATAGGGAGGAGGTCAGAAACCTGGAAGTGTGATGCCAGGACAACAACCTCTCCCTCAACGGTAACGGAGCTCCAAGTTTAGGTCTAAAAGGCTTATGAACAGCTTCTACCCCCAAGCCATAAAACCACTGAACAGCTAATCAAATGGCACCCCGGACTATTTGCTGCTACTCATTGTTTATTAACTATGCATAGTCACTTTAACCCTACTTACATGTATATATTACCTCGACTAACCGGTATCCCCACGCATTGACTAGCTACCGGTACCCCCTGTATATAGCCTCATTGTTGTTGTTTTATTATTGCTCTTTTATTATTTACTTTACTTTATTTAGTAGACTTTTTCTTCACTCTCATTTTTCTTAAAACTGCATTGTTGGTTAAGGGCTCGTAAGTAAGCATTTCACCTGTTGTTTTGGGCACATGATTGATTTGATTTGTAAAGTTACCATTAATAGCAGTGTGTGTGTGTGTGTGTGTGTGTGTGTGTGTGTGTGTGTGTGTGTGTGTGTGTGTGTGTGTGTGTGTGTGTGTGTGTGTGTGTGTGTGTGTGTGTGCAGCTACTCACACAATTTATATAGATTTACCCATTTCTGTCTCCATAAGGTTTGGATGTTTTTGTGATGCTCGCACAATAGCTATACACGGAAAATTGCAACCTTGATGCAGTTTAGCAATGTCAAAAGACATATTTTATTTGGTGAATTTCCATCTAGTATGGAGGGATCTGAGTGCACATTTAAAGGGTGTAGATTAGAAACTGCTTACAGTATGCTTACTCAAATGCAATCTGATTTTTGGAAGTCTGCGTGTCGCTACGAGCTTTGGTCCGGTGACTTAAATGTAGACTGTTAGCAAATGTATCCACTAAACGCAGTGGACTAAAACTTTTCATGATTTCTGGGGGCAGATTTAGTCATAATTCCCCCTCTCGCTGTCATATTTTCACGTTATTTAACTGAATTGAACTCGACTGGAAGGCCAGAGGTAAAAGCACAGCAGCTCTGCCCTTTACTCTTCATGTGTTACCAGACACTAGGTTTATCATATAAATGGAGTATAGCAAAAATCCCTGGTAAATTGTTTTCATATGAGGCTGATGTTGTTCCGTTCTAATGGTGAGTGTTATTGCGAAGGATTACAAGGCCAGCCTTATCATCAAGAAACAGCACTCTCTCCGCTGCATCTCTCATAGCAATCCATTCTATGATGGGTTTTTTTTTTCTTCCTGAAGCCTGAGGAAGATTTTTCTTGCCCATGGCCACATTCCTTTGCCTTAGAATTGCAAAAATCACATCAATTAGGTTGCCAATTAAAGAGCTGGTTTCTCCTTATCCTCTGCACTCAATCACACGTGTGCACGCACGCGCACACACACACACACACACACAGATTCTTGTATCCTCCTTTTACACTCAGAAACACACACACACATTGTGAGAACACAGATTCATCCCAGTAAAGACTCGGTCCAATTGAACACCTTTGATAACCACAGAGTCTGAAACCCGGCTGATTACTTTTGTTGGCTTCTGAAATCAGTTAAAATGGGGGTAATTATCCATGTCTTCATCTCCCTTCAGACGTGGTGGGACGTAAAGCGAAGGGGAATGAGTTGTCATGTAACAGGGTAAATACCATTATGAGGGTTAGGGGGTATAGCCCCGAACAGACTACTTCTCCTCCTGTCAGCACGCCCTCTCTGTGTGTTGGGAGGCCATGTGGATAATCATCTGGGAAGGTGCAAGCTCTCCCGCTGCTCTCTGGCTGTTCCCCCTGCATACATTTCCCCACCAAATGTGTTGGACTGGCTGGAAAATGGAGAGCAGTGTGCCGTTCATCCCAGATTCACGGATTATGTGCATTCACTCTGAAGTATCTTTTCGGTGTGGGATAAGTGAAAGGTCTACCCTACCGTTCAAAAGTTTAGGGTCACTTAGAAATGTCCTTGATTTTTAAAGAAAAGCTAAAGAAATTGTCCATTACAATTACATCAAATTGATCTGAAATACAGTGTAAATGTCGTTACAAGTCCTCAACTGGGAGCTTCATTAAATAGTACCCGCAAAACACCAGTCTCAACTTCAACAGTGAAAAGGCGACTCAGGGATGCTGGCCGGAGTCGCCTCAGTTGCAAAGAAAAAGCCATTTCTCACACTGGCCAATGAAAATAAAATATTTAGATAGGCAAAATAACAGTCACTGGACAGAGGAACTCTGCCTAGAAGGCCAGCATCCCGGAGTCGCCTCATCACTGTTGACGTTGAGACTGGTGTTTTGCGGGTACTGTTTCTTAAACTAGACACTAATGTACTTGTCCTCTTGCTCTTTTTTGCTGTTACGCACACCTCTATGAAGAGGGACCGCAACACCATGCTACAACTCAACTCTCCGTGAAGCGAAAGAGGTATGGACTGTAGGTGTGAGTAAGGATGACAAAAGGCAGAATTTACCGCTTAATAGGAATTTCTTCATTCACACGGTAATATGGGGAAAAGGGGCTGGATGGAACCAAAGCAAAGAAACTAAATGTCAAATCCCCCCCTCTCCTATCTTACCTGCCTACCCACTACTTATCTAACTTAGCACCACCTGGTGCGCTAATCAAAATACAAGGGGGTGGTCCGCCCAGGTCTTACCTAGTGTGGCTAGACAGTGAATATACTATGGGTATATGTATGCCCGCGGGCCTCTTGCCTAAGCACTCCATAGGTGCCTTCCCCCCTGGGAACAAATTAAACAGAATATTAAACAATCCACTTTACAACAAAACTGAGCATAAACTATCTCAGGCCATTAAAGAAGCTCTGACAAAACAGCAAACACACCAAAGCTGCTACCAACAACAACTAACATAGTACATACCAACGACCAACATGCTATATCCCTTAGCCATCAACCTCCTCTCTCAGCAATGTTCTATATCACAATCAATCGCTTCCCTGAACAACAGAACACTGGCTTTTATAGCTTCAGAAGGCATTGGAAATTGGAGACAGCTGGGTCCTGACGAGGAGGCGGGGTCAGCTCTCCAATTAATCCTGGAGTCGAACAATCAGCTGCTGGGGGATTTCAGGAAGCCATCTCCTGAAACACACTCAAATACACAAACTACAACACAGAAACTGGGGAACGTAACATCTGCACCGGGGCCTCCCACTCCTTGTTCTATTCTGGTTAGAGCCAGTTTGGGCTGTTCTGTGCACAGCGTTTTACCAGATCTTCAGTTTCTTGCCAATTTCTTGCATGAAATAGCCTTCATTTCTCAGAACAAGAATAGACTGACGAGTTTAAGAAGAAAGTCTTTGTTTCTGGCCACTTTGAGCCTGTAATCGAACCCACAAATACTGATGCTCCAGATACTCAACTAGTCTAAAGACGACAAGTTGTATTGCTTCTTTAATCAGATCAACAGTTTTCAGCTGTGCTAACATAATTGCAAAAGGGTTTTCTAATGATTAATTAGCCTTTTAAAATGATAAACTTGGATTAGCTAACACAACGTGCCATTGGAACACAGCAGTGATGGTTGCTGAGAATGGGCATCTCTACGCCTATGTAGATATTCCATTAAAAAAAATCTGCAGTTACCAGCTACAATAGTCATTTACAACATTAACAATGTCTATACTGTATTTGTGATCAATTTCATGTTATTTTAATGGACAAAAAATGTGATTTTCTTTTAAAAAATAAGGACATTTCTAAGTGACGCCAAACTTTTGAATGGTAGTGTATGTGTTCCGGTCTATATGCGCCCGGTCAAAAACCAAGGTTGACGAAATCACAGTAAATGGAAATTGATAGTGTTGTGTTCATGTCTGTTATCGTTTGTTTGGCTGATGTGGAGAGCGGACCTCACATTGATTGCTACTCATTCATCAATGCAGTTTGAACCATGTGAAATGCCAGTGGCAGTGGAAAAGGCACATGCCATTAACTCCACGCTAACAAGAGAGAAAGGACAAGGCCTCACTTTATGTCTCTGTGGAGAATGTTGCCTGTGTAGTATTTTCCATAAATATAGTCCGTTTTTGGAAAGGGCACCATGATTCAGTATAGTCCTAACAACGCATAGTTCAGCTGAAATGAATAGTTCCTATGAGGTAGAAATGCATGTCTGAAGAGACTTTGGGTAATGAATAACCAAATAAAGTGAGGATAACTGTAGAAATAAACAGCTGTTCTCAAGCTGCATTTTAAAATATAGCCTAAGTAAACTATCTTTAGGTTTCAAACAGCTTCTTCGGTTGGTAGCTTCTAAACGTGTGATTCCTTGTTACCAAGTGGATTTCTCAGATATACTGTACTTTATATAAGTTGCATCAGCACTCAGATTGTGGCTTAGGCGCTGTGAAAGAGCTTCACTTAAAAAGGGGCCTTGGGGGAGTCAGATACTGCATGACGCAGTCACAAAGCAAGAGATGTGTGGTTGCCCATCAGACACTGACACAGGGGAACTACATAATGGTCCAGGCTACTGGAAATGAACCATCAGGTCAAAGCAGACCTAAAGAACACCACCTGTCTGGGTCATCAAGTACTTCTCTGTTTCCTCCAGATTGGTTTCTTGTCTTGTTTTACAGCAACACACACACACACACCGGGAGAGAGACACATGCACACGCACACAAACACACACACAGAGTCTGGCAAGTGTTCACGCCTAGTCCCAGGGACATTTATAAAAGGATCCTCTCACTGCCACTGGGCCATGACTAAGCATTAATCTAGCCCCATGCACTGTGCCATACCAGGCCTCTCTCTCTTTTAAAGGCTTTAGTCACTGCACAATCCCCTTAAATAGTCAGTGCCTCAGAAAGAGACTGATGGGGCAAAGGAGGAGATGCATGGTTGGCCATAGCACTACCTACTAGGGGACCATTACATATTTCTCCTTCACATAACAATGTGACTATGAACACAACCTTTTTGATACAAAAAACAACACAATTTCCTCTTATGTAAATACTAATGTAGCCATTGTTTTAATGCCAACCCTCTCCCTGCCTTGAGAGGGTGACAGCCTGCAATATTGAGGGTTGATATGTGACTGGGGTAAGTGGTTTGCGTTGCATCCAGACTGTTCTTAATCACAGGGTGAGACATGGGTGCTTTGGAGCACTGCTAAGTCGGGTAAACACTCAGCCACAGAGCCTGCTCTCACGCTGACGGCTCTCTAGCACAAAGCACAGGCTGCTGTGCTGATAACTCCCGTATCTGGTCAGTGTGTCAACATGGCCTCAGGTCACAGGTCAAAAAGCTCAACATCAACTCAGCATCACTTTGGATTGTTCAGCTCCTTCCGAGGAGATGTGCTAAATTAAACTATCATACTGAGCACACCTAGTTATTGCAGCTCCTGGATTTTTCAGAATGCAGTCCTTCTGTTGACTTCACCTGTCATTGTCCCAGACTGGTAGACATAGAGGTTTGTGTTTTTTGAGTGTCTTGACCATTAAGAAGATTTTGAACACTACAGACTTGTGCATACTATATCTCGCTAACGGAGATACAGAACGTGACACAATATTAGAGGAAGCAATACTGATAATTAAATATGTTGTGAGTTTTCCTATTTAAATTCAATTAATCATCGGCACAATCCTGTGTTAATGCCCAGTACTGAACCAAGAATTCACCTTCCTAGACCCAGTCAATATTTGTTCAACAGTATTGCAGAATGACCCGGAAAAAAAGCTTTAAAAAAATCTATATAGTTGTAACCTCTACAATTTCCGCACATATCAGGCATGCATGCCGATTTTCATTATATACATTGTTATTGTCCCAGGCCTGTTCAATTGTTTTATCATGGCTCTACAGACAAACGTGCTCATTTTGTGTGGGCGCTGTATTGTGGTATGAGAGGATAGAAACGATAAGAATTTGGCAGGTGAAAGGTCTCGAGCTTGTGAACGATTGCTCAGCAGGGTAGACATTCGATTTTTCTATTGAAACAGTATGAAGGCCTGTGTTTATGTTAGCAGTATTTATGCTGAAAGGGTACTTTAGTGAACTCTTTGAATCAAGTGATTGACATAACATGGGGGGGTGAGAGATGTCTGTGTTTGAGCTACTGACTGTCTGAAGCCACTTGAAATATGTCTGCCTCCTTGGCATTCAATAATCAATGTGCCGAGGCAATGTAGTGTGAAAACGATTTCACCATTACAATAACAAGTGCCTACTTCGTTGAATACACGGACAATAGAAGAAACTCTATTATCCAAATAATATGGACATTTCCCTTTTGCTTCAAACAGTGACATTAACAGCATTCTGCTGCAACACCTACAAAACGCTGAATGGCCTACATGGCACATAAGGTAATTACATAAATATAGGACAAAATGTATTTGTTGTTATTTGTTATTGCCTTTGGCATTCCACATCACCTCTGTGATGATGGATTGTCAATTTCAGGAAACAGAGGATGAGAATGGTTATCAATTGTACAAAACTCTTTTATCATTTAGAACATTTAAAAAAGGCCCAATACACTTACTTTTAAGGTGGACAGCCACATTTTGAGCTATTTCGATGTCCTCTTTGTCCTACACTTATGATAGAGGAGAGTCGCTTCTCTGTTCCTGAAATACTATTCTCAAAATAAACCAAATAGAAATATATATCAAGGGGACACTTCTAGGTCCGTAAAATGAGTCTAAAAGCTAAAGCTAGTACTGAAAATAAGGGATGGGCACGTTACAGTGTCACTGGACCAAAACGCTGTCAGGAGGTTGAGGAAGTCGGGGGATGGTCATTGAATTATTTAGTCAAATGGATTATCTCGGTTTTAGAACCAACTATTCTGGAGAGTTGCCATGAAACGTCCCAAGCCGTACTTGGCTATCATGACCCTGCAGATCTCAGGAGGGAAAACAAACGTAAGAGATCATGCATGCTGATGGAATCAAAAATAATTATCCAAGATACATATATCAGATCGAGGTCCAATTTAGATTTGATGGAGTTGTAAAACAATTACTGTTCCTATAAAACTATCACTTTGCCAATGAAAGGATGTCTTGTGGATAAGCAGGGAAGTGGTAGATACAACAAAGACATCTACATGACATATTTCACCGTTACACACAGAAGGATAGCAGACATGTCATACTTGGCTTTTTATTCGTTAAGCCGCATTGTGCTTAATTCGTTCTCTGCTCGTTACTGTCAATCAACTATTATGTAGTAGACCTGCAGAACATTGCATTGCACAACAGCTCTCCTTGTCAATGTCGATCTTTACGAGATTAAAACTAACATGGAATCGCTCTTTAATGACTGAATGGCACTGAAGTAAGTAAATGATGATCTGTACAAGCGTATGATTGACACAGAAATTGAACACAGGGAAAACGCATGATCTTAAAAGCCTCGGTGACGTCATATTATCACACAGGCCAGCTCCATAGATGTACACTATGCTGGCCGTTTATCTGTGATGTATGTTGAGAGCTCTCGGAAGGGGGGGGACACGTGGTACGCACAAAGCCTAGCCTCAGGGAGCCAAGGTTATGATCTCAGCCAGTGATGAAATAGGCAAAATAGATCTAATTAAATAGCAGCAACATTGTAGCAAGCCATGTGTTGCAACAATGATAAGGCTGGTCAAGTTACAGGCCACACATAGTCACCTGGATATCAGATGTCACATGCAAGCAATTTTTTTTTTTTTACCTCCAACCAATAGCACTAAAATACACAGTGAAAAATCTGTGGAAAATCTAAAAAGAGGCTGCAAGAAAGTGACGCAAACACCAATGAATCATATACAAATGGTGTCTTGGAAATTGTTTGGTTTGAATGAATATTTTCTTTTAGGATCAAGATCATGAAGTTTAGTATGTTCAGAACGATTTCATGTTGGCGACAAGGTACTCAGTTTGCTGTTGAGGTCTTGTTTGTCCATATATCTTTCTATGGGGTCTCTTTTCTAAATATGTCCTTGGAGGGGAAGTTCTATCTAGAGCTCAGCACCCTGATTATTCCGAAATAATTCTAATACATTCTCAGGGGGAAATCTTTGGGAAACGTTCTGTGTAGTCTAACACCAATCACACAACTGATCACTAACCTCCACCAATCCAGGTTTTTTTTAGGTAGTCACCTGGAATGTATTTCAATTAACAGGTGTGCCTTGTTAAAAGTTCATTTGTGGAATTTCTTTCCTTCTTAATGAGCCAATCAGTTGTGTTGTGACAAGGTAGGGTTGGTACACAGAATATATCCCTATTTGGTAAAAAACCAAGTCCATATTACAGCAAGAACAGCTCAAATAAGCAAAGAGAAACGACAGTCCATCATTACTTGATGTCGAGAGTCATTGCGCGCCGACTCAGTACCGTCTGAGGAGCCGCATGACAGTGCCATCAATCAGACCACGATCAATCATAGCGCCTGCCTCTATTGGTGGTCACCAGACATGGAAGCTCCTCCAGAGAGCCAGGGCATGGAGGCTCGTGCCATGGATCACAGCCCACTGCCGGTGAAGGGGGTTGGGGACGGGTTGGGGACGGGGAGGCACAGTGGAGTTGAACATTACAGGTGACAGCGGGAGATAGTTGAGGACAATTGCACACCCCACTCTATTGGGCGAGTGTGTTAGAACGACTAAAATATTGCCACAGTCGATAGGTCAAGTGGTTAGAATAGCAAATACATGTCTGGAGATGTCTGGAGATGGAGATGGCAAGCCCTGTGCAGCCTAATGGTGGTGTGTGACAACATGGAGTAGTTAGCATTCCAGACCCAGTTTAGCTTTTATTCATCAAAAAGTGATGCCCAGCAAACAAGATCATAGCCAGTGCTATAGAAAAAAAAAGATTCAAACAGTATTGTAATTTCATTTGCCAATAAGCTATTCCCTGGCTGTATAATTACTGATTTATATTTTGATGAGACTTGCCAGAAAAACAGATTACCAGGATGATCATTAGATCCATAATTACAGACAGATATATATGCACCACAAACAAGTATGACAAGCACGTCTCACCTATTAGGGACTCAATACAACATTACATCATCGCAGGCTAATTCAGTGATTTTACCCTCTTCAGTCAAAGCCATTGAAAACATTATAGCATTTTCATCATTAGGGCCATGCAATTTCTAATGTACAGTGGGGCAAAAAAGTATTTAGTCAGCCACCAATTGTGCAAGTTCTCCCACTTAAAAAGATGAAAGAGGCCTGTAATTTTCATCATAGATACACTTCAACTACATTTACATTTACATTTAAGTCATTTAGCAGACGTTCTTATCCAGACTATGACAGACAAAAAGAGAAAATAAAATCCAGAAAATCACATTGTAGGATTTTTAATGAATGTATTTGCAAATTATGGTGGAAAATAAGTATTTGGTCAATATCAAAAGTTTATCTCAATACTTTGTTATATACCCTTTGTTGGCAATGACAGAGGTCAAACGTTTTCTGTAAGTCTTCACAAGGTTTTCACACACTGTTGCTGGTATTTTGGCCCATTCCTCCATGCAGATCTCCTCTAGAGCAGTGATGTTTGGGGCTGTTGCTGGACAACACAGACTTTCAACTCGCTCCAAAGATTTTCTATGGGGTTGAGATCTGGAGACTGGCTAGGCCACTCCAGGACCTTGAAATGCTTCTTACGAAGCCACTCCTTCATTGCCCGGGCGGTGTGTTTGGGATCATTGTCATGCTGAAAGACACAGCCACGTTTCATCTTCAATGCCTTTGCTGATGGAAGGAGGTTTTCACTCAAAATCTCACGATACATGGCCCCATTCATTCTTTCCTTTACATGGATCAGTCGTCCTGGTCCCTTTTCAGAAAAACAGCCCCAAAGCATGACGTTTCCACCCCCATGCTTCACAGTAGGTATGGTGTTCTTTGGATGCAACTCAGAATTCTTTGTCCTCCAAACACGACGAGTTCAGTTTTTACCAAAAAGTTCTATTTTGGTTTCATCTGACCATATGACATTCTCCCAATCTTCTTCTGGATCATCCAAATGCTCACTATGCAAACTTCAGACGGACCTGGACATGTACTGGCTTAAGCAGGGGGACACGTCTGGCACTGCAGGATTTGAGTCCCTGGCGGCGTAGTGTGTTACTGATGGTAGGCTTTGTTACTTTGGTCCCAGCTCTCTGCAGGTCATTCACTAGGTCCCCCCGTGTGGTTCTGGGATTTTTGCTCACCGTTCTTGTGATCATTTTGACCCCACGGGGTGAGATCTTGCGTGGAGCCCCAGATCAAGGGAGATTATCAGTGGTCTTGTATGTCTTACATTTCCTAATAATTGCTCCCACAGTTGATTTCTTCAAACCAAGCTGCTTACCTATTGCAGAGTCAGTCTTCCCAGCCTGGTGCAGGTCTACATTTTGTTTCTGGTGTCCTTTGACAGCTCTTTGGTCTTGGCCATAGTGGAGTTTGGAGTGTGACTGTTTGAGGTTGTGGATAGGTGTCTTTTATACTGATAACAAGTTCAAACAGGTGCCATTAATACAGGTAACGAGTCTTGCTTGTTTGTAGGTGACCAAATACTTATTTCCACCATAATTTGCAAATAAATTCATTAAAAATCCTACAATGTGATTTTCTGGATTTCTTTTCCTCATTTTGGCTGTCATAGTTGAAGTGTACCTATGATGAAAATTACAGGCCTCTCATCTTTTTAAGTGGGAGAACTTGGAATTGGTGGCTGACTAAATCATTTTTTGGCCCCACTCTATGTCATGTTTTGGTTAACAATTATATTATGATATCCACAAATATTATGATATACTGTACCAGTCAAAAGTTGGGACACACCCACTCATTCAAAGTTTTTTTTAAATCTGTGCTATTTTCGACATTGTAGAATAATAGTGAAGGTATCAAAACTATGAAAGTACACACATTGAATCATGTAGCAACCAAAAAGGTGTTAAACAAATCAAAATAGATTTTAGATTCTACAAAGTAGCCACCCTTTGCCTTGATGACAGCTTTGCACACTCTGGTCATTCTCTCAACCAGCTTCAATTGGAATGCTTTACCAATTGTCTTGGAGGAGTTCCCACATATGCTGAGCACTTTTTGGCTGATTCTTCTTCACTCTGTGGTCAAACTCATCCCAGACCATCTCAATTGGGTTGAGGTCGGGTGATTATGGAGGCCAGGTAATCTGATGCAGCACTCTATCACTCTCCTTCTTTGTCAAAAAGCCCTTACACAGCATGGAGGTGTGTTAGGTCATTGTCCTGTTGAAAAACAAATGATAGTCCCACTAAGCGCAAACCAGATGGGATGTCATATTGCTGCAGAATGCTGTGGTAGCCTTGCTGGTTAAGGGTGGCTTGAATTCTAAATGAATCACCAACATTGTCACCAGCAAAGCACCAACACACCTCCTTCTCCATGCTTCATGGTGGGAACCACACATGCGGAGATCACCTACTCTGCGTCTCACAAAGACACAGCGGTTGGAATCAAAAATCTCAAATTTGGGCTCATCAGATCAAAGGACAGATTTCTATTGCTTGTGTTTCTTTGCCCAAGAAAGTCTCTTCTTCGTATTGGTGTCCTTTAGTAGTGGTTTCTTTGCAGCAATTCGACCATGAAGGGCTGATTCACGTACTCTCCTCTGAACAGTTGATGTTGAGATGTGTCTGTTACTTGAACTCTGTGAAGCATTTATTTGGGCTGGTGACTCTAATGAACTTATCCTCTGCAGCAGAGTTAACTCTCGGTCTTCCATTCTTGTGGTGGTCCTCATGAGAGCCAAGATCATCATGGCGCTTGATGGTTTTTGGGACTGCACTTGAAGAAACTGACAAAATGATTGACATTTTCCAGATTGACTGACCTTCATGTCTTAAAGTAAGGATGGACTGTCATTTCTCTTTGCTTATTTGAGCTGTTCTTGACATAACATGGACTTGGTATTTTACCAAATAGGGCTATCTTCTGTATACCACTCCTACCTTGTCACAACACTACTGGATTGGCTCAAACACATTAAGAAAATAAATTCCACTAATTAACTTTCAACGCATTGAGAGAATGCCAAGAGTGTGCAAATATATTTCATATGATTATGAGTGGTTAGTGTTGGACTAGTAACCGGAAGGTTGCAAGTTCAAACCCCCGAGCTGACAAGGTACAAATCTGTCATTCTGCCCCTGAACAGGCAGTTAACCCACTGTTCCTAGGCTGTCATTGAAAATTTGTTAATTAAATAAAGGTAAAAAAATATATATGATTATACAACTTAGAAAATAGTAAAAATAAAGAAAAGCCCTTGAATGAGTAGGTGTGTCCAAGCTTTTGACTAGTACTGTACATGAACATCATCTACAGCCCACGAAACTGCGGTGAGACCGAACTTGTGTTTTGAAACTAAACAATTATAACGCTCGTCGAAATGGGTAGACCAAGGCGCAGCGTGATTTGGGTTCATCATAATTTATTTGAATGTCAACCAGCAACAACAATAATAATAACGAGAAACAAACAAAAGAACGTACAGCCTTGTAGGGCTTCCGGTGCCGACAGAGATGGCCGCCTCGCTAGCGTTCCTAGGAAACTATGCAGTTTTTTGTTTTTTTTACGTGTTATTTCTTACATTAGTACCCCAGGTCATCTTAGGTTTCATTACATACAGTCGAGAAGAACTACTGAATATAAGATCAGCGTCAACTCACCATCAGTACGAACAAGAATATGTTTTCCGCGACGCGGATCCTGTGTTCTGCCTTACAAACAGGCCAACGGAATTGATTCCAGGCAGCGACCCCAAAAAACGACTTCGTAAAAGAGGGAAACGTAGCGGTCTTCTGGTCAGACTCCGGACACGAGCACATCGTGCACCACTCCCTAGCATTCTTCTTGCCAATGTCCAGTCTCTTGACAACAAGGTTGATGAAATCCGAGCAAGGGTAGCATTCCAGAGGGACATCAGAGACTGTAACGTTCTCTGCTTCACGGAAACATGGCTCACTGGAGAGACGCTATCCGGGGCGGTTCAGCCAACGGGTTTCTCCACGCATCGCGCCGACAGAAACAAACATCTTTCTGGTAAGAAGAGTGGCAGGGGCGTATGCCTCATGACTAACGAGACATGGTGTGATGAAGGAAACATACAGGAACTCAAATCCTTCTGTTCAACTAATTTAGAATTCCTCACAATCAAATGTAGACCGCATTATCTACCAAGAGAATTCTCTTCGATTATAATCACAGCCGTATATATCCCCCCCCAAGCAGACACATCGATGGCTCTGAACGAACTTTATTTAACTCTTTGCAAACTGGAAACCATTTATCCGGAGGCTGCATTCATTGTAGCTGGGGATTTTAACAAAGCTAATCTGAAAACAAGACTCCCTAAATTTTATCAGCATATCGATTGCGCAACCAGGGGTGGTAAAACCCTGGATCATTGTTACTCTAACTTCCACGACGCATATAAGGCCCTGCCCCGCCCCCCTTTCGGAAAAGCTGACCACGACTCCATTTTGTTGATCCCTGCCTACAGACAGAAACTTAAACAAGAGGCTCCCACGCTGAGGTCTGTCCAACGCTGGTCCGACCAAGCTGACTCCACACTCCAAGACTGCTTCCATCACGTGGACTGGGACATGTTTCGTATTGCGTCAGATAACAATATTGACGAATACGCTGATTCGGTGTGCGGGTTCATTAGAACGTGCGTTGAAGATGTCGTTCCCATAGCAACGATAAAAACATTCCCTAACCAGAAACCGTGGATTGATGGCAGCATTCGCGTGAAACTGAAAGCGCGAACCACTGCTTTTAATCAGGGCAAGGTGTGTGGTAACATGACCGAATACAAACAGTGCATTTATTCCCTCCGCAAGGTTATCAAACAAGCTAAGCGTCAGTACAGAGACAAAGTAGAATCTCAATTCAACGGCTCAGACACAAGAGGCATGTGGTAGGGTCTACAGTCAATCACGGACTACAAGAAGAAACCCAGCCCAGTCACGGACCAGGATGTCTTGCTCCCAGGCAGACTAAATAACTTTTTTGCCTGCTTTGAGGACAATACAGTGCCACTGACACGGCCTGCAACGAAAACATGCGGTCTCTCCTTCACTGCAGCTGAGGTGAGTAAGACATTTAAACGTGTTAACCCTCGCAAGGCTGCAGGCCCAGACGGCATCCCCAGCCGCGCCCTCAGAGCATGCGCAGACCAGCTGGCCTGTGTGTTTACGGACATATTCAATCAATCCTTATACCAGTCTGCTGTTCCCACATGCTTCAAGAGGGCCACCATTGTTCCTGTTCCCAAGAAAGCTAAGGTAACTGAGCTAAACGACTACCGCCCCGTAGCACTCACTTCCGTCATCATGAAGTGCTTTGAGAGACTAGTCAAGGACCATATCACCTCCACCCTACCTGACACCCTAGACCCACTCCAATTTGCTTACCGCCCAAATAGGTCCACAGACGATGCAATCTCAACCACACTGCACACTGCCCTAACCCATCTGGACAAGAGGAATACCTATGTGAGGATGCTGTTCATCGACTACAGCTCGGCATTCAACACCATAGTACCCTCCAAGCTCGTCATCAAGCTCGAGACCCTGGGTCTCGACCCCGCCCTGTGCAACTGGGTACTGGACTTCCTGACGGGCCGCCCCCAGGTGGTGAGGGTAGGCAACAACATCTCCTCCCCGCTGATCCTCAACACGGGGGCCCCACAAGGGTGCGTTCTGAGCCCTCTCCTGTACTCCCTGTTCACCCACGACTGCGTGGCCACGCACGCCTCCAACTCAATCATCAAGTTTGCGGACGACACAACAGTGGTAGGCTTGATTACCAACAACGACGAGACGGCCTACAGGGAGGAGGTGAGGGCCCTCGGAGTGTGGTGTCAGGAAAATAACCTCACACTCAACGTCAACAAAACTAAGGAGATGATTGTGGACTTCAGGAAACAGCAGAGGGTCTGCACAACGCATCACCAGGGGCAAACTACCTGCCCTCAAGGCCATAAAGATCATCAAGGACATCAACCACCCGAGCCACTGCCTGTTCACCCCGCTATCATCCAGAAGGCGAGGTCAGTACAGGTGCATCAAAGTTGGGACCGAGAGACAGCTTCTATCTCAAGGCCATCAGACTGTTAAACAGCCACCACTAACATTGAGTGGCTGCTGCCAACACACTGTCATTGACACTGACCCAACTCCAGCCACTTTAATAATGGGAATTGATGGGAAATGATGTAAATATATCACTAGCCACTTTAAACAATGCTACCTTATATAATGTTACTTACCCTACATTATTCATCTCATATGCATACGTATATACTGTACTCTACATCATCGACTGCATCCTTATGTAATACATGTATCACTAGCCACTTTAACTATGCCACTTTGTTTACTTTGTCTACATACTCATCTCATATGTATATACTCTACTCAATACCATCTACTGTATGCTGCCCTGTACCATCACTCATTCATATATCCTTATGTACATATTCTTTATCACCTTACACTGTGTATAAGACAGTAGTTTTGGAATTGTTAGTTAGATTACTTGTTGGTTATTACTGCATTGTCGGAACTAGAAGCACAAGCATTTCGCTACACTCACACTAACATCTGCTAACCATGTGTATGTGACAAATAAAATTTGATTTGATTTGATTTGAAAAGCAACAATACAAAAGCAAGATCCCACAAACAACAGATGGGAAAAGGCTACCTAAATATGATCCCCAATCAGAGACAATGATAGACAGCTGCCTCTGATTGGGAACCATACCAGGCCAACATAGAAATACAAAAACTAGACTACACGTAGAAATAATAAACTAGAACATCCCCCAGTCACGCCTTGACCTACTCCACCATAGAAAATAAAGGCTTTCTATGGTCAGGACGTGACAACACTTTCCATAAAGGTGACCACACTGAAAAATCTGGTTCTTGTGTCAACATAAAACACAAATCTGGGTAGCAACCCATGGTTAGTAGTAAGAAAGATCTTTTGAGTTGTGTCTTTTTCTGCGTGGAAATGTCTGATTTTAATAGAGGGGGATTGAGGGTTGCATCAATGAAACATTGCCCTTTACAAGGACAGTCTAAAAGTTTATTAGGGGGAGTTGAGGAGAATATATCAAAAGAAAATGCAATTATGAAGAAGAAATCATTAGTGTAATACATCAGGGGTGTATCAATATAACACTTAACATGTCATGTCATAAAGGTACAATGGGATTTGCTCATCAGATCACTGATGGCTCAAAGAACCAATCACAAAACGTATTTTGGAGACAGACAGGTCCAGTGGTGAATGAGGTGAGCCTCTCTCCTCCTTATAAGGCTCCACTTGCCCACCCACTGCTCATTCTCAGGTCCTGCCGATAGTGTTGAGTATTGACCAAAAAGAAAGTTTTGCTTCGAGTATCATATATTTTCTACTTCACAGTCTCCGTTGGTAGCTAGCCTCACATGGCTTGGTTAGCTCATGCTGCAAGGCTTTAGCTAACATGGCTAGCTAGCTGCAAGTCTAGCTAACCACACTACAAAGGGCTAGCTCTCGCTGTAGGAATTAGTTAATCTAGGTAACGTGCCACAGGGCTGGCTAAACCAAACTTGCTTTTCAACCTGGAAAGGTCACATTGCTAGCTATCCTCTCGTGTTGAGCTCAACCAACGCTCATCCGTGCCAAGCTGAGTAGACTAGTTTCCCTAGTTTCACAGCTTGACAGTCAAGAGACATGCTTCGTTCATCAAAAGACAAATTAGCTGTGAGGCGAATGCTAGTTAGCTCACACTTTGCTCGAGGAATATTATTTCTCGGAGCCATGGAGCCTGCTACCACTAAATAGGGAGAACTGAGCAGGGCCCAGTTTCTCAAAAGCATCTTAGGCTAAGTTCATCGTAAGAACTTTCGTAGGAGCGTCGTCAAATCTCAGAGCTGTTTTGCAAAACCATCGTTACTACAATGGCACTTGAAAACGCTCATCATTTACCAACTGCCTCAAACCGCTCGTAGAGTAGCTAAGTGCTTTGTTAAATGCATTTTTCCTTACTGTGTCACTTTATACACAGAAGATAGAATCAATATGTTTATCTGTCTCTCTGTGAGCGCTGATAATTTTACAACAAAGTTGACTACAAATAAGTCTTTGTAATTGATGCAAACAATAGAAGGATAAAAGGACGGAAAGGAAAACCAAGATGACTCCATACAAATATAAATAACCTAGGCCCACAGGCTACATATGCCTACATAATTCAATAATATTGAAATAAATGTCATGTTTATTCAATTGAGTTCTATTTTGCAAATTGTAGGCTAATGTCTGTTATTTTTGTTTCAATATATTTCATGATGATGTTCCAAATTTTGATTTTGAGCATTATTATACGGTAAGCGTTAGAATAAGCCGGCTCAATATTTGCAGCCATATGCAATAATATCTTTCTAGGAGTCAGTATTGTGGAATAATTATAATGTTAAGTGAAGATTTGAATGGAGAAAGCTGATCCGAGAGTAGCACTGCCTTTCTTTCGATCCTATCAGTATCGAGACATGCCTCAACAATGCACTTCTTACATCTTTGGGAAACGCATGTTACATCTTCGGCCGTTGTAGGAAAGATGCATCGTTAAAACACGTAGAAGCCTACATTCCATCCCTTTCGGGAAACCAGGCCCCTTGTTTCCTGCCCCTGCCACAGCACCGGCGGCACACCCTTGTCCATGCGGGGCTATGATAGCAGGCAAAGATACACCCCCTTAAGCATCGTCTGCTTGGTGTCCGAGTAATTTGAGCTGGTCAGTGTGTAGGTAATCCTTTCTAACTGCTTTTTTGAAAGATATCACATAGTAGAACTGCGTAAGTGTTGATCTCCACTTTCTGGAGGACAGAGTTTTGAAATCAGTGTAATTAGAGTATGATAGCTAAGGAGATGTATAAAATTCTGGCGTTTTATTGCAAATATGCAGACGGAGTCGAAAAGAGAACACACAGAAGGCGGTTGTAAAACACCTGTCTCCGGATTACATCTTCAAACTAAGGGCAACAATGACATCCGTGACAGAGAGGGAGATGCGTCCATCCATGTAGACTTGTTGTTTGATAATATAAACATTTTATCCCTTTTCAATTCATTTGGAGAGAAAAAAAACAGCTGGAATTAAGATTTTATTTTGTCTGTGGAAAAAAAAACGGGAGTTCATTCAAACAACCGCACTACCCTTGAATGTCATGTACATTTGAATACTAGTTAGCTACATTTTCAGATATTACACATTACTACTTTTGTCAGAAAGTCATAATTAAATTGTTACCAGCAGCACAGTTGTAGTCAACAATGCTCTGGATAACATAAAAACAGGCTAACCAGCTCTGCTAGTGCGAGTAAAATGGGCTGAGGGAGTTGTTCTCTCATTTGTGTCTAGAAATAGATAACATGCTAGCCAACGTTAGGTAGTTATCTTGGGTGCTTGACGGCTGTTGTTCGGTCAGAACTTTTGGATCAATCCTACTTTGCGGCCAGAGCATCCATTGTGTGCTATGAACGCTCCGAGAGCAAAATGCTCTGAATTTGCGAACGGCCAATCTGACAACAATCTGAGTTTACGAACGCACAGAGCACACTGGCACTCCAGATTAAATTTACGAACACACCCATAATATAAGCTCGCCTTTAGCCTTGAAATCTTTGTTTGTTTAGTACATAGCCTCACATGTGTCCTGTGATGGGTGGGACTAAAGCTTAGAAGGGTGTGAACGATGCTGAATAAGGAGTAGACAAAGAAAAGGTCTTCAGTACAGTGGTTCCTTAATTAAAAGTTTTGAGATGCGGGATTTAGAGGTCATTTGTGGTTTAGTACAGTACCCTGCGTCACTGCTTCAGTTGCTCCAGACCAACGCAAGGCCTGACAATGAATGATATAAACCAACAATTGAGCACAACTTTAAAATTGAATTTCAATGAACTGAATGATAAGGATGAAGAAGGTGACTGAATTTAGAACAATGGTGTAAGAATTGCTATTCCTCTGTCCTGCACTCACACCCGAAAAAATACACGTACTTCTTTTGTTTCTACTTGCTCAGAAGAAGCTATAACTGGACTGTAGCCTATTACTTACTAAAACTATTGTTACACTAAGGTTTTTATTCTAAAAGAAACAAAAATGTTCAATTATATTCCATGATATTCTTAAGATATATGTGTTGACTGAATATAAGCAAGTGATGTCTACTAAATAATCGAGTTGATGGCCCAGTCATATAGCCTTGGCACCTACATACAGCTGAGTGACTCACTCATGCATGGCTTTGGATCAAAATAAATAAGAACCAACATTCTTTCTGATAGTCTTTCTGATAGTCTTTAATAAAGAAATGTTTTGGTTATCCTGACCTGGATGCCATGTATTATAGTCTCTATAAAAGGAAAAATATTACCACAGTCTCTTGCGCATGTCATTTTACAGATTTGCCCTAACAAAAAGTGCCCCTTAGATATAGATTGCAAAATAGTTGGGGAGAGATTTTTGATGGCACATGGTATGTGAAATGAGACGCAATTTTCCGATCCTTCTGATCAGTGCTAAAGGTCAAATTCTCTCCATTGCCCACATGCACTTTAAACATTTGGAAAATAAAGTATTTAAAGGCTGATATTGGTTGATTTTATGCATTAATTAATTAAAATCGCTTTAGCTGACATGTTGCGGTTCATCTGAAGGAGGTGCACATGGGCCTATTTATATAATGAATATGAATTCAGAGGGCAGAAATCATTAAATCATTAGACCTCTCACTAAATCTGTCAGTCATACAAAGTTATACTTAAATCCGAACTGGTTTTGCAGCACGCAGGTCGATGGCTGAAATAGTCTCGCTGGAAATGGAATACCACGGTAGATGCTGTGTTTTTGGTTGATCGTCAAACGGTCGGAGAGCGACCAGTTTAAATTATATGAGCAAAAAAGATTCCATTTTATTTGGAGTGGCGAGCCAAAAGCATTAGACAGAGTTCATGAGTACTTGATGTCACCGAGAAAGTCTTGACACGCGTGCTCTCCCTTATGTAAGGAATTAGACACTTTATCATGTTTATTATGTACTGTAGGCTATGTTTACTTGTCAGACTGCACAGTAGCCTAATAAACAATAGTAAACAAAATTGTTTTGAATTCAATATTCATAACATAATAACATATTTCTACCGGGTAGATGTTGTGTTTTTAGTTGTTGGCCAATATTAAAAACACTCAAATGTCATCCAATTGTCATCCAATTGTTATAATAGGGTCCTCAAGCCAAAACGTCTTGATGGAGGGGAGTAAAGGCAGAGAATGATGCATTGAAGAGAGCGATGAATGAGATGGAGTCACAATCCATGCCAGGTACCCCTGTGAGCTCTGGAACTCCACCTCCTGTTTGTGGACTCTGCAAACAACGTGTCCTTGATGAAAATACCCGTCTATTTGTGGGAAAATCACCCTGATTAATTATCTGCTCCCGAAAGGCGCAGCGATCTAAGGCACTGCATCGCAGATCACTATCACAATATTAAAAACGAAGGAATCAGTCAGACAAAATGTATACTTAAATCCAAACTGGTTGGAGATTATAAGAGTAAATCAAATCAAATCAAATTTTATTTCTCACATACACATGGTTAGCAGATGTTAATGCGAGTGTAGCGAAATGCTTGTGCTTCTAGTTCCGACAATGCAGAAATAACCAACAAGTAATCTAGCTAACAATTCCAAAACTACTACCTTATAGACACAAGTGTAAAGGAGATAAAGAATATGTAAATAAAGATATATGAATGAGTGATGGTTCAGAGCGGCATAGGCAAGATACAGTAGATGGTATTGAGTGCAGTATATACATATGAGATGAGTATGTAAACAAAGTGGCATAGTTAAAGTGGCTAGTGATACATGTATTACATAAGGATGATGTAGATGATATAAAGTACAGTATATACGTATAAATATGAGATGAATAATGTAGGGTATGTAAACATTATATTAGGTAGCATTGTTTAAAGTGGCTAGTGATATATTTTACAACATTTCCCATAAATTCCCATTATTAAAGTGGCTGGAGTTGAGTCAGTGTGTTGGCAGCAGCCACTCAATGTTAGTGGTGGCTGTTTAACAGTCTGATGACCTTGAGATAGAAGCTGTTTTTCAGTCTCTCGGTCCCAGCTTTGATGCACCTGTACTGACCTCGCCTTCTGGATGATAGCGGGGTGAACAGGCAGTGGCTCGGGAACTACTGTTCCATCGATGTGGATAGGGGGGTGTTCCCTCTGCTGTTTCCTGAAGTCCACAATCATCTCATTAGTTTTGTTGACGTTGAGTGTGAGGTTATTTTCCTGACACCACACTCCGAGGGCCCTCACCTCCGTCTCGTCGTTGTTGGTAATCAAGCCTACCACTGTTGTGTCGTCCGCAAACTTGATGATTGAGTTGGAGGCGTGCGTGGCCACGCAGTCGTGGGTGAACAGGGAGTACAGGAGAGGGCTCAGAACGCACCCTTGTGGGGCCCCAGTGTTGAGGATCAGCCGGGTGGAGATGTTGTTGCCTACCCTCACCACCTGGGGGCGGCCCGTCAGGAAGTCCAGTACCCAGTTGCACAGGGCGGGGTCGAGACCCAGGGTCTCGAGCTTGATGACGAGCTTGGAGGGCACTATCTGTGTTAAATGCCGAGCTGTAGTCGATGAACAGCATTCTCACATAGGTATTCCTCTTGTCCAGATGGTTTAGGGCAGTGTGCAGTGTGGTTGAGATTGCATCGTCTGTGGACCTATTTGGGCGGTAAGCAAATTGGAGTGGGTCTAGGGTGTCAGGTAGGGTGGAGGTGATATGGTCCTTGACTAGTTTCTCAATGCACTTCATGATGACGGAAGTGAGTGCTACGGGGCAATAGTCGTTTAGCTCAGTTACCTTAGCTTTCTTGGGAACAGGAACAATGGTGGCCCTCTTGAAGAATGTGGGAACAACAGACTGGGATAGGGATTGATTGAATATGTCCGTAAACACACCAGCCAGCTGGTCTGCGCATGCTCTGAGGGCGCGGCTGGGGATGCCGTCTGGGCCTGCAGCCTTGCGAGGGTTGACACGTTTAAATGTTTTCCTCACGTCGGCTGCAGTGAAGGAGAGTCCGCATGTTTTAGTTGCAGGCCGTGTCAGTGGCACTGTATTGTCCTCAAAGCGGGCAAAAAAGTTCTTTAGTCCGCCTGGGAGCAAGACATCCTGGTCCGTGACGGGGCTGGTTTTCTTTTTGTAATCCATGATTGACTGTAGACCCTGCCACATACCTCTTGTGTCTGAGCCGTTGAATTGAGATTCTACTTTGTCTCTATACTGATGCTTAGCTTGTTTGATTGCCTTGCGGAGGGAATAGTTACACTGTTTGTATTCGGTCATGTTTCCAGTCACCTTGCCCTGATTAAAAGCAGTGGTTCGCGCTTTCAGTTTCATGCGAATGCTGCCATCAATCCACGGTTTCTGGTTTGGGAATGTTTTAATCGTTGCTATGGGAACGACATCTTCAACGCACGTTCTAATGAACTCGCTCACCGAATCAGCGTATTCGTCAATGTTGTTGTCTGACGCAATACGGAACACATCCCAGTCCACGTGATGGAAGCAGTCTTGGAGTGTGGAATCAGATTGGTCGGACCAGCGTTGAACAGACCTCAGCGCGGGAGCTTCTTGTTTTAGTTTCTGTCTGTAGGCAGGGATAAAAAAAATGGAGTCGTGGTCAGCTTTTCCGAAAGGAGAGCGGGGCAGGGCCTTATATGCGTCGCGGAAGTTGGAATAGCAATGAACCAAGGTTTTTCAGCCCTGGTTGTGCAATCGATATGCTGATGAAATTTAGGGAGTCTTGTTTTCAGATTAGCCTTGTTAAAATCCCCAGCTACAATGAATGCAGCCTCCGGATATATGGATTCCAGTTTGCAAAGAGTCAAATAAAGTTCGTTCAGAGCCATCGATGTGTCTGATTGGGGGGGAATATATACGGCTGTGATTATAATAGAAGAGAATTCCCTTGGTAGATAATGCGGTCGACATTTGATTGTGAGGAATTCTAAATCAGGTGAATAGAAGGACTTGAGTTCCTGTATGTTGTTGTGGCAACACCACGTCACGTTAACCATGAAGCATACGCCCCCCCATGGTCATAAAGTCTAGATAATTTTTCAAGCTGTTCAAACATTCATAGATGAACAGCAGGTTCAAATAATATAAACAGTGGTTATAGAGGGTGCCAATAGGAACACGGCCGGCACTGAGTATGCACACAATAATATGGTTGAATAGTGTGATAGAAAAATGACATATTGCCCTGGTTTGTTTGATATTAACAGTTAGCAATTAATACTTAACAAATAGGAAGATATTTCTGTTCTGTTCAATTCTGTGTTTCTGTAAAGAGATCGTTTCCACTCTAGCTTCCTGCAGTTATTCCGCTAGAGATAGCTTGAGCTGACAATGATCTTAAAGCTGGCCTTCCATAGACAAGATGTGGTGTGTGTGACCCGAGATAGAGATAGCCTGGAAGAGTTTAGAACAATGCCTCATTGTCTCATCTTCCTGGCATCTGGTAAACTAAGCCGGGTTGGGGGTAAAACAACATCCTCTGTAAATAACCAAGGTGGCTTATGGGAAGGTTAGAAATGACTGAATAAGCTTTTTTTTATTGCCTATATAACATCTGTTTATCATATTCAGTTAGACTGTTACACTGTAGTCAAGACTGTTGGGCTGACTGGTCTCATTATTGCAATAATTAATTGATATTAAGTGAAGATGATTGTTTGAAGAAATGACCAAGTCTCTCTCAGTACTGAATTTCCACGATAATAGTCAGATTGATATAATAGTTTGATTCAAACATTCACAAGCTTTGCAATAATAATTATTTCCCTAATAATCTTTATATGACACATCTGAAAGCAGGCTACCTGATGGGATTTTTATGAATGCACAAAATCTGCAATCAAAATAAATGTTCCACCACAGCGATCACGTCATTTTTGGGATGCCTATTTGATTCTGAGTTCAGACATATAAGGTTTGAATTTGAAACGATTTACGGATGTACAGTATACTTTCAGATTTGTTGACGTAGCCTATGTCAGCTGACGTAGCCTTGCAAGCCCATCTTGGGATCTGTCTATTTTGCTTAATTCGATTGCACATTAATAACCTTTTGAGCCGCTGAAAAGCTTGGAGTTGAAATACAGTGTCTCTCCTGCAAAACTGCTTTTCTGATTGCTCTTACATCTGCAAAGTGAGTGAGTGAACTGCACATACTGTCAGTCCACCATTCATGCCTACATTTTGCCCCGGGGTTATCCAAGGTAATATTGTTCCCCGACCCCACATTTCTGCTTAAGGTCAACAGCAAATACAACTGTCTCACCTTAGAGCTTATGGCTTTCCACCCCACTACCCATCACTTCTACAGAAGAAGAGCATGTCCATCGTTTATGTCAGTACACGCTTTGCACATCTATTTGGATAGAACAAGAGCATTGCGTAAGAGTGACCAACTCTTTGTGTCAACGGCTATCCCATTGGATAGTAGAGGCTATTACATTGGCTTATAATAGCAAGGGTTTACATCTCCCAGGGGGCCTGTGGGCTCATCCCACCAGTGGTATGGCTACTGTAACTCTTGAAAAGGCATCTCTTCACAAGAGATTTGCAAGGCGGCATGTTGAGCCACCCCTCAGGATTGTTTTACCGACTGGATTTCACTGCACGTTCCTTGGTGCATACTGTTCGTTGGTGCATACTGTCCTCAGTGTCGGGGCCCTGGCTACGTGGAGCATGTCTGAGATATGGGAGTTGGCCATATCCCATTGTGGGACATCAAGAGGAGTATTTGAAGTAAAACTTTGGGATACTTGCGTAACCCCGGTTTATGATCATTTGAGTGAGCTGTCTCTTCACATTTCCCTGCTCTCAAGAGCAGAAGGAAGAAAAGCATGCTTGAGAAGGGAGGATGAGTGGTGCTTGATAAGAAGGAGCGGAACTCACCTCATTCGCCACACAACCTGTCTGTCTGCAACAAACCTTGTGTGGTAGGCTCTTCAAGCCGTTAGTGACCTGCTGAGTGAATCCCATTGTGAGACATCTCAAACATATTAATAAATGTTTTTTTTACCATTATTTAACTAGGCAAGTCAGTTAAGAACAAATTCTTATTTTCAATGATGGCCTAGAAACAATGGTTTATCTGCCTTGTTGAGGGGCAGAACGACAGATTTTTACCTTGTCAGCTCAGGGATTTGATCTTGCAACCTTTCGTTTACTAGTCAAATGCTCTAACCACTAGGCAAGCAACCCTACACTTCGTGAGAGAATTCTAACAAGCGTTACTACAATGACTATAATCTAGCATAGCTGTAGACTTCCAGTGATTGCGCTAATGCTAGTTAGCATTGGCTTGCGAAACTACCTTCATACCGCATTCAGAGACATAAAAATGGTATCCATGACTTCATCTGGCTCTGGGTATCGTAAAAAAAAGTGCAATATGCCAGTAATATCCTTGCTAGTGTGTCATTTATAGTATTTTATGTAGGCTTTGACAGTCTGCAGGTATAGGACTGACAGAGGTCTTGCAGCCCTCAGGCTTTTCAGACGCTGAAGTGAACTAATGACTGGGGGTCAGCTTGTGAGGAGTTCATTGACTATCACCAGCTATTTTACCAGATAGGAAGTCAACATCAATTACATGGGGGTCATTTCTTCAGAGCAATCAGAAGTCCCCTAGCAGAAATGATTTTGATCACCCCAAGGACACTGCTTTCAACCTTTAAACTCACATTTCATGCTGAGCCTAATGTGTTGCATGCATACAGACAGACGCTAACCAGCCATGGGTCCCAGAGGACAGCAAAGACAGAGAATAATTAAATGTGATTTCATACAGCCTCTGTTGGAATAGAAACACTCTTGTTTTAGCTTAACAAAAGACTCATCAATTTCAACCACTGCTGGTGTTCCAGAGATCATCCTCTTTGTAGTTGATTAGGTGCATTAAACTGTGACTGTCTCTCATCAAGCTGATGCAAAATGGATCAAACGTGATATCAAACCCCATTCAGGACACAGACACCGATGGTAGGCTATGCCCATGTTGACACTACGCTGCTCAAAGGACTTTGAAGATAAATGTCCTGTACGGCTCTCTGGCAACCTACAAACGTTTATAAACATGAAGTATTTAGTGTTCTGTTCATTCTGTATTGTTTTGTTACCTGTCCTCAACTCCCATAGCACTGTAATGAGACTGGGAACAAAAGTAAAGGGATTATCAACCCTAAATTATGCTAAATCAATGAAGCCAACTCGGGCATGGCCAAATTTTCTGAATGGTTCCAGATAAATATATTATCTTTAAATTAAAAAAAAATCCAACTTATTGTATTCACTAGTAAGAATAAGAAATATTGTAAAAAAATGAGTATTTCTGTAAAATGATGTGTCTCTCTGCAATATCACCGGATGTTTTTGGAACTAGTGAAAGTAACGCGCCAAAGTATACTGAGATTTTTTTATATAAATATGCACTTTATCGAACAACACATATATGTATTGTGTAACATGAAGTCCTAAGAGTGTCATCTAATGAAGATCATCAAAGGTTAGCAATTAATTTTTATCTCTATTTGTGCTTTTTGTGACTCCTCTCTTTGGCTGTAAAAATGGCAGAATTTTTCTGTGAGTTGTTGGTGACGTAACATAATCGTTTGTGTAGCTTTCGCTGTAAAGCCTATTTGAAATCGGACACTTTGGTGGGATTAACAAGAAGATTTCCTTTAAAATGGTATACGATACATGTATGTTTGAGACATTTTAATTATGAGATTTCTGTTGTTTGAATTTGGAGCTCTGCACTTTCACTGGCTGTTGTCATATCAATCCAGTTAATGGGATTGCAGCCCTAAGAAGATTCAAGAAGGAAACCAATTCCACAAATTAACTTTTAAGAAGGCATCCCTGTTAAGGATGGTGTAACAGCGTAACTGTATCTCTGAATGTGTATATTTCACAGTTGTCAGGTTTACATCTAAATGTTGTGGAATTTATATGACTCAATATGAAGCTATTTGTGAGAAGATGAAATGTGATGTTAGCCTTCTAAAATGAGAAATGTTTTTCACATAAAAGTTCTACCCAGTCAGTGACCACACCCACGTGAGCACAGACATTATGTCGGCGTCATGGAACGCCCCCTTTTTCCAGAGTGCATAAAACCCCTCCTAAAGAATTCGCATATCAGACCAAGCAGGCAGACAGTATTAAACCAGACATCACAAATAGTGAGACTCTTGAGACCAGAAAAACACGGGAGCATGGCTGCATGTTGAAATGGTTAGAAACTCTAAAACTCTCTCTCTCTCTTCAGCCTAGTAAACTCGACCGAGAACCACTGGGTGGTGCTTTGAAAGACCAATTCTAACCAACATTGGTAGGTCTGGAATATTCGTTCTAACAGAAAATCCGAGACCAACCTACTACAACTACAATATGTAACTGGTGGTAATTGCAGTCTGTAATTACAGAGGTGTAACAAGAAAGTCTTGTCACCATGCTCATTACAAATGGGCAAGTTTCCACTAAATTCACCAATATAGTGTTTATTTGGCTTTCAGCTGCATCTGATTTAGTAATAACTGTCACAAGGTTGTAATCTCTTGTGGAGATATGCATTGGGTGTCTGAGATTACAAAGGTTGGAGGCTCAATAGGCTCTAATTACCTACCCGTGAATGCCACTCTTCAAAATCTCCACTCAATGTTGTTGCTACTGTAGTACTTGCCCCCAAAAAGTGTATATTCTGGGTTAACTTGGTTGAGTATTCAAAAACAGATCAGATATAAGTAAACCTCACTGACTGGGGTCTACCATACAGGTGTTATCCCAGGTTATATATATATATATATATATGTTTAACATATAATTAATCTCCTTGCCATCCCCTCAATCTCCTTGCCATCCATGTGAAAAGATAAACCCACAAGCGCACCACAGAGTATGTGAAATAACTGCTTAAGTACAATGTAATTGCTAGGTGTTACACAGGATTTAGCTAGTTAATCAGGTGTATATTGAGGGTACTTACTTGTTATTAGTGTACCTACAAAGTACGTTGCTAATTCGGACAATCTAATCATCAGCTTCTGAAAGCGCCACCCAAGTGAGAAATACACCACACAGTTATACACCACAGGGCACATCTGTAAAATCTGCATAAGTACAAGGTTGTTGCTACTTTTCCCACAGGATTTAGCTACTTAAAGTGAAGTGTAGCTAGCTATGAGCACAATTTATATAATTACTTATTACCAATTGAAAATGCCTACAAACAAAAGGTAAGATTCTAATTTAGTCAACTTTATTGCAACATGTAAAAAGACCTTTCACGTCTTACAAAATATTAAGGATTTTTATATCTAGATTAAAAATGTGATTAATTAGATTAAACAAAGATATAGGCCTACTCCGTAACATAAAACTAACAATTATTGTGGTGACTTCAATCTGTAACCTATAGTATGGTGAGTAGCCTAGATGTGTAGATAGCTCATTTAGAAAAGTGTGATTGTCTTATTCTTCCCTTTTTGACATTACAATAACAACGGAAATTGCCAACTCTGTGTCTGACTCTGTCTTCATCTGTTTCTTTCTTGTAAGCAATTCCCATCCTAGAGTCTGAGACATTGTGGGAATCTGTGGTAGAGAAGAAGAATCTATCACAATTTAGCATAGACACTACCGATAGTTATTATAATCATGATTTCTATAGTTGTATCTCTTCATTCAAAGACTCAATCACGGACACTCTTACTGACAGTTGTGGCTGCTTTGCATAATGTATTGTTGTCTCTACCTTCTTGCCCTTTGTGCTGTTGTCTGTGCCCAATAATGTTTGTACCATGTTTTGTGTTGCTACCGGGTTGTTGTCATGTTGCTACCATGCTGTGTGGTCATGTGTTGCTGCCTTGCTATGTTGTTGTCTTAGGTCTCTCTTTATGTAGTGTTGTGTTGTCTCTTGTTGTTATGTGTGTTTTGTCCTATATTTATATATTTTTTTATCCCAGCCTCCTCGCAGGAGCATTTTGCCTTTTGGTAGGCCGTCATTGTAATTAAGAATTTGTTCTTAACTGACTTGCCTAGTTAAATAAAGGTTAAATAAAAAAATATAGCTTGCTAGGCTTAGCTAGTTGTTGTATTATCCAGCTAGCAATAGTAGTGCTAATAAGTTAGCTAGTGCTTAGCTAAATTGAAAAGGAACTAATGTTAATTATAGTGTGTTGGCACCAATGATATACATACAGTAAACCCTGGATTCCGGATGCTATGTATTGGCCATTGAGAGTATTTGAAGCCCCCGATCGGCCATATTGTCACTTACCAGCAATAGCAGTCCTCCATAGGAATGAATGGAATTTGTATTATGACCGTTTTAAGTGCATTTATAAACTATTATTCAACCAAGCACCAATGACTCACAATTTTAACCACAGCTTTTTATTAATGTGTCTAAAACTGTTTAATTGATGGTTAACCTAATTTATCCATTGTCAAATGCACCGGTAAATTATTTTACAATTTAGAGTATTTATTACGTGAATTGTTTGTTAACCTGTGTTTTGGTTTGTGCAGGCTGAATTGTGGTGCGTTGGGATGCTATCGGAAGCTTTAACATTTATATCAAGCATGGTTACAAGCATTTGTTACATCCCTGTAATTACAGACTGCAATTACAAATAATTACAATACTTGTTAGGGTAATTACACATGAACGTATACTGTAATAAGGACCTCTTAAAATTAAGTGTTAACAATTTTTATTTTCAAATAGTATTTTTATTTAGTTTTGAGACTTTTGTGTGTGAAAATCTATTTAGCTAATACTTCAGATGCTAGCAAGGGCTCCATGTCTATTGTGGTGCATGCTGGAATTGTTATTTTTATCTCAAGCACAGAACATATTCTTCACCCATTCTGTTATTACACTCAGATGGCCTTGGGTATTACTTCATACTCATTATTATCCATATCATTAGAACTTTACACGACAATTAGTTGCAGTGTTGTTCATAAACCTTGTTCCAAGGCCACCTCTGTGTTCGATCTCTGTTGAACCTTGTTTCACGGCCACCTCTGTGTTCTATCTGTTTCAATGTTATCATCTCCATTTCAGTGAATTATCTATTGCTGTTGTTTGTAGACGATGGGGACATGTTTTTTCAAATACAAAACAAAAACATTGTTAACACCTAGACGGACCAGGTGAATTCGGTTTAAATCTAATTATCCCGTATTGATGTCACTTGTTAAATCCACTTCAATCAGTGTAGATGAAGGGGAGGAGACAAGTTAAAGAAGGCTTTTTATGTCTTGAGACAATTGAGACATGGATTGTGTGCCTATGGTAGTAGGTATCAGGCCACCGGTTTATGTCAAGATAAGCAACAGTATTTCTATATGTTGTAATAGTTTATATAATATCATACAATAATATAATACAACGGGTTCTATCAACAAAATAATTTACAAAAGTAAGAACTAATAATGAAATCATTATAATTAGTAAACTCTTCAAGTATTGTGTGCAACTGTCTGAAAACTAGCTGCCAATTTTTCCTTTCCACAAGTGCATTGTTGCCTGAGAGAAGGAACCTTCACTCCTATCCCCCAATGTGCTTTGAGAGAGGTGAGGAATGGAGGAAACACGGGGAGAATCTGAATTGCATTTTCCTCACATCTTCTCTTCTTACCTCCTTCTCAAAACCCATTGGATAATAAAGTGAGATTAGAATGACCTCTAACCTTCTCATTCAATGAGTTTTCAGAAGCAGGCCGGCTGCGACAGAGCCTGGGCGCGAACCCAGAGTCTCTGCTGGCACAGTTGCGATGCAGACCACTGCGCCACCCGGGAGGCCCCATCATTGGTTTATTCTAATTAGATCACATTGTGAGATCATGATTTGGGACAAAAGTTCCATCCCACCTGAACAGGCTGAAATTCCAGGCATTTTTTTCAAACAGCTCTAACACCTAAAGGGCATTATCATCATAATGTGATTTCGACCTCATAGTAGGGCTGGGACAATACCATTATCGCAATACTCACTAGTATCGTGGGAAGAAAACAAAACACTTAATTGATTTAACTTTTTCGGTAAACATGTTGGAAACATGTTTCTTTTCTGGGAATTCTTTCCACTAGATATTGGAACATTGCTGCGGGGACTTCAGCCACAAGAGCATTAGAGAGGTCGGGCACTGATGTTGGGCGATTAGGCCTGGCACACACTCGGCGTTCCAATTCATTCCAAAGGTGTTTGACATGGTTGAGGTCAGGGCTCTGTGCAGGCCAGTCAAGTTCAGGCCAAATACAGAAATAGAAAATCATAGAAAAACTAACATAGACAACCCACCCAACTCACGCCCTGACCATACTAAAACAAAAGACAAAACAAAGGAACTAAGGTCAGAACATGACACCGCTTCAAATCATCCCACAGATCCTCAATGATATTCAGGTCTGGGGACTGGGATGGCCATTCCAGAACATTGTACTTGTTCCTCTGCATAAATGCCCGGGTAGATTTTGAGCAGTGTTTTGGGTCGTTGTCTTGTTGAAATATCCAGCCCCGACCAAATAACTCAATCTTTGTTTCATCAGTCCACAGCACCTTAATCCAAAATGAAGCTGGCTTGTCCAAATGTGCGTTTGCATACCGCAAGCGACTCTGTTTGTGGCGTGTGTGCAGAAAAGGCTTCTTCCGCATCACTCTCCCACTCAGCTCCTCCTTGTGCAAAGTGCGCTGAATTGTTGAACAATGCACAGTGACACCATCTGCAGCAAGATGATGTTGTAGGTCTTTGGAGGTGGTCTGTGGGCTGTTTTTGACCATTCTCACCATCCTTTGCCTCTCGAATATTTTACTTGGCCTGCCACTTCTGGCCTTAACAGGAACTGTGCCTGTGGTCTTCCATTTCCTCACTATGTTCCTCACAGTGGACACTGACAGCTTAAATGTCTGTGATAGCTTTTTGTAGCCTTCCTCTAAACCATAATGTTGAACAATCTTTGTTTTCATGTCATTTGAGAGTTGTTTTGAGGCCCCCATGTTGTCACTCTTCAGAGGAGAGTCAAAGAGAACAACAACTTGCAATTGGCCACCTTAAATACCTTTTCTCATGATTGGATGCACTTGTCTATGAAGTTCAAGGCTTAATGAGCTCACCAAACCAATTGTGTGTTCCAATTTAATCAGTGCTAAGTAGTTACAGGTATTCAAATCAACAGAATGACAAGTGTGCCCACATTTTTGCATAGCCTATTTTTCACATCTGATTTAATTTCATACAACTTAATATTGCTACACTAAAAATCTTTGTCTGGACAATACCCCAATACTCAGTTTTTATTCGAAAATGAATGGCATGCCACTGTGATCATTTTCTGTGACGACAGAGTAAATTATTATGCAGCCTCAGCTGGTTGCCCAAACTTTTTCATACAACTGTAGCTCTCGCCTCACATTTCCTGGTTGAAAGGTTGATTCCTCTTCCACCTTTGGTAAAAAGGGGCGTTCCGTCATGCTGACAAGCTCTCTGACCTTCCTCGGAGCATGGCTACTTATTGTGCAAGGATACGATTAGAGGTTATCTCTTATGACTCCTAAAATCACATTCCTATATTAACAAAAATGCATTCATAATTGTTCATATAATTTGCACAACGTATTGGATGGAAACTTGACAGTTAAGGGGGTTTCCTTTCCAAATTACATGACCATACAGTTTTTAATAACATCACAAAATGAAAAACAATATGACCTTAGTTGTCTACATCTCCCCAATGACCATTTTGATGAGCTTTGAGGGCACTATGGTGTTGAATGCTGAGCTGTAGTTAATGAATAGCATTTTCACATAGGTGTTTTTTTTTTGTCCAGGAGGGAAAGGGCTGAAATCTGCTCTGATTTCAGAGCGCTCTCATCTGAGTGTGCCAGAGCACAGAATAACTGATGAATTTACGAAATGCGCAACACCCGCTGAATTTGACCAGTGTCAGTAAACATACGCAAAAAAGTAATGAACGTTCTACATAACATGTAAACAGTCTAACCAGCTCTGCGAGGGCGAGTAAAATGCTCAAAGTGAGGTGTTCTCTCATTTGTGTCTTGAAGAAGCTAGCAAGCTAGCCAACTTTAGCCAGTTAGCTTGGGTGCTTGACTGCCGTTGTGAGGAACGATCGGATCAACCCTAATTTACCTACACCTCGGCCAGAGCGTCCAGTGTCAATCTTGCAGTGTGCTCTCTAAACTCACAGATTTTAATGAACAGACAATCTGACAACACACTAAATTTACAAATGACCCAGAGCTCACTGACACACTGAAGGAAATTTATAAATGAACCCTTCGCCACTTTAATGTATTGACGTAAAAAAGGCAAATTATTATTAATTACTTTGTAACCGCTCCAAACAGTTGTCCACTACAAGAATTGCTCACTGGTACCCTAGTTTATAGAAAGACCCATATACAGGTTAGCAAAGTATGAATGAAATGAATAATTTACCTGTCCTGGAAACCCAACCATTCCCCTTCGTGTCTTCCATTTGCAACTGAGAAGATATTGAAGTATCTGCTATTCAGAAAGACAATAGCCAGCGACCACCTATTTAGATGAGACAAATGCCAAGCAGTCTGTCAAGTATACAAAAGAGGAGCACGTATAACTTAACATAAGCAGGTAAAATAAAGTTTCCTCAACCCCAAGGCTGAAGCGGGCCCCCACCCAGCATGCTGTATATTTAGCGTCTTGCTTGCGCTAGCACACCATATTATTATGGGGAAGGCCAATCTGTACAACAACCACCTCCTGGCTATCATACCTAAAACACTGTCAAAACATTAAAAATACAATTTATTTATGCTTCGATTCAGAATCCCAATTTCTATTTCTTTTTAACTGATACAGGATCGGTGTCCCGACCTCGGGACGGTTGAGCTAACGTTGTAATGGTTCTCTTGTGGTGAAGGAGAGTCGGACCAAAATGCAGCGTGATGATGATTCATGATGATTCATGATTTTAATGAAGGAAAAAACTATACATGAATAAACTACAAAATAATGAAATGTGAAAACCAAAACAGCCCTATCTGGTGCAAACACAAAGACAGGAACAATCCCCCACAAAACACTCAAAGAATATGGCTGCCTAAATATGGTTCCCAATCAGAGACAACGATACACACCTGCCTCTGATTGAGAACCACTCCAGACAGCCATAGACTTTGCTAGATAACCCCACTAAGCCACACACCAACACCCCACAAAACCCCAAGACAAAACACACCACAATAAACCCCTGTCACACCCTGGCCTGACCAAATAAATGAAGACAAACACAATATATTACGACCAGGGCGTGACAGAACCCCCCCCCCCTAAGGTGCGGACTCCCGGACGCACAGCAAAACAATAGGGGAGGGTCCGGGTGGGCGTCTGCCCATGGTGGCGGCTCCGGCGCGGGACGTGGACTCCACTCAATCAATGTCTTAGTCCCTCCTGCTCGCGTCCTAGGATAGTTCACCCTCGCCGCCGATCATGGCCTAGCACCCAGAACCCCACTGGACTGAGGGGCAGCTCGGGACTGAGGGGCAGCTCGGGACTGAGGGGCAGCTCGGGACTGAAGCAGCTCGGGACTGAGGGGATCCTGGCTGGCGGATCTGGAAGAGTCTGGTTGACTGGCGGATCCTGGCTGCCTGGTGGATCTGGAAGATCATGGCTGACTGGCGGATCTGGAAGATCATGGCTGACTGGCGCATCCTGGCTGACTGGCGGATCCTGGCTGACTGGCGGATCTAGCTGCTCTGGCTGCTCCATGCAGACTGACAGCTCTGGCTGCTCCATGCAGACTGACAGCTCTGGCTGCTCCATGCAGACTGACAGCTCTGGCTGCTCCATGCAGACTGGCAGCTCTGGCTGCTCCATGCAGACTGGCAGCTCCATGCAGACTGGCAGCTCCATGCAGACTGGCAGCTCTGGCTGCTCTATGCAGACTGGCAGCTCTATGCAGACTGGCAGCTCTATGCAGACTGGCAGCTCTGGCTGCTCCATGCAAACTGACAGTTCTGGCTGCTCCATGCAGACTGACAGCTCAGGCTGCTCCATGCAGGCTGGCAGCTCAGGCTGCTCCATGCAGGCTGGCAGCTCTGGCTGCGCTGAACAGGCAGGAGACTCCAGCAGCGCTGTAGAGGAGGAAGGCTCTGGCAGCGCTGAACAGGCGGGAGACTCCGGCAGCACAGGAGAGGAGGAAGGCTCTGGCTGCGCTAAACAGGCGGGAGGCTCCGTCAGCGCTGTAGAGGAGGAAGGCTCTGGCTGCGCTAAACAGGCGGGAGACTCCAGCAGTGCTGTAGAGGAGGAAGGATCTGGCTGCGCTGAACAGGCGGGAGACTCCGACAGCGCTGGAGAGGAGGAAGGGTCTGATAGCGCTAGACAGGCGAGGCGCACTGAAGGCCTGGTGCGTGGTGCTGGCACTGGTGGTACTGGACCGAGGACACGCACAGGAAGCCTGGTGCGGGGAGCTGCCACCGGAGGACTGGTGTGTGAAGGTGGCACAGGATGGACCGGACCGTGAAGGCGTACTGGAGAGCCTAAGAGCAGGACTGGCACAGGACGTGCTAGGCTAGGTAGGTACACAGGAGGCCTAGTGCGTGAGGTTGGCACAATTTTCACCAGCCGACTAACACGCACCTCAGGACGAGTATGGAGCGCTGACACAGGTGCCATCAAATCCCGACACGCTCCGTCGGGCGAATATCGTACCTAAAGCACCAACCTAGCAACTCCCTCATAACTCTCTCCTCCACTTTCCCCATTAACTCCTTCACAGTCTCTGCTTCACTCACCTCCAACACCGGCTCTGGTTCTGGTCTCCTCCTTGGCTCCTCACGATAAACAGGGGGAGTTGGCTCAGGTCTGAACCCTGACTCTGCCACACTCTCCCTGAGCCCCCCAATACATTTTTGGGGCTGACTCTCGGTCTTCCGTCCGCGCCGCCATGCTTGCTTCGCCAACTCCATTCTCCGATAACCTGCTTCGCACTGCTCCAGCGAATCCCAGGCGGGCTCCGGCACTCTCTCTGGGGCGGGCTCCGGCACTCTCTCTGGGTCGACCGCCCACCTGTCTATCTCCTCCCAAGTTGTGTAGTCCAGATATTGTTGCTCCTGTTGCCGCTGTTGCTTCTCCTCATATCAGCACCTCTCAGCTCTCGCCGCCTCCAGTTCTTCTTTGGGGCGGCGATATTATCCAGGCTGCACCTTGGGGCGGCTACACTCCCCTGGTTTAGCCCAGGGTCCTCTCCCGTCGAGGATTTCCTCCCATGTCCAGAATTCCTTATTACGTATCTCCTGCTGCCGCTGCCTGTTGACACGCTGCTTGGTCCTGTTAGGGTGGGTGATTCTGTAATGGTTCTCTTGTGGTGAAGGAGAGTCGGACCAAAATGCAGCGTGATGATGATTCATGTTATTTTAATGAAGGAAAAAACTATACATGAAGAAACTACAAAATAATGAAATGTGAAAACCGAAACAGCCCTATCTGGTGCAAACACAAAGACAGGAACAATCACCCACAAAACACTCAAAGAATATGGCTGCCTAAATATGGTCCCCAATCAGAGACAACGATACACACCTGCCTCTGATTGAGAACCACTCCAGACAGCCATAGACTTTGCTAGATAACCCCACTAAGCCACACACCCAACACCCCACAAAACCCCAAGACAAAACACACCACAATAAACCCATGTCACACCCTGGCCTGATCAAATAAATGAAGACAAACACAATATATTACGACCAGGGCGTGACAAACGTGGGCTAATGTGAATAGCATGAGCTTGTAAGAAACAAAAAAAGTTCCCAGGACGTAGACATATCTGATATGGGCAGAAAGCTTCAATTCGTGTTAATCTAACTGCACTGTCCAAGTTACAGTAGCTATTACAGTGAAAGAATAACATACTATTGTTTGAGCAGAGTGCACAATTATGAACTTGAAAATGTATGAATAAACCAATTAGGCACATTTGGGCAGTCTTGATACAACATTTTAATAAATATGCAATAGTTCATGGGAGCAGTCTAAAACTCTGCACATACACGGCTGCCATCTAGAGGTCAAATCCTTTATTGCACCTGGGCAAGAATAATTAATTATGGCCTTTCTCTTGCGTTTCAAATATGATGGTACAATTTTTTTGTATTATCTTTTACCAGATCTAATGTGTTATATTCTTCTACATTAATTTCACATTTCCTCAAAGTGGTTCCTTTCAAATGGTATCAAGAATATGCATATCCTTCCATCAGCTACAGGCAGTTAAATTTGGCCATGTCATTTTAGGCAAACATTTTAAAAAGGTGCAGATCCTTTAAATGATCAAGCAAACAAGCCTTACAAATTGCATGATATAGAGCTTTGAACAAGAGACAAAACCAAAGGCAAAATGCCCTCTTATCCGTCAGCCTCAGATACTATAATCTCATTTTCATTTGCTCTGCCCTCTAAATGGTTCCGACAGTTGTTATTTTTTCCTTTTTACCTAAAACTCAATGGCAAAGAACATTATGAAGTAATTTACTGAATTGGAGGGTGACAACAGTAAGCAAAGGATTGTGCGGTTTTGTTTCTCTGGGTCCTTTCCCCCCACCTTATCTCTCTTTTTCTGCAGCGCTGGAGACAGAAATGGGTAAAGATAGCACTAATCCTTTAATTCCGGGATCCTTAGAATCAACCTACATCACGTCAACCTACATCACTTACTGTGTAGTGTATTCCTAGTCTCTCGTTGCTATACCACCTTGAGTGTGCGCTATACACAAAATCGACATACATCAACATATTTTAATGTGGTTTAAAATCAGCAATTTCCCAGCCATCCTCACACACTGTTGCACCTACGACACTAATCTCGTGAGCACCTTTGGAGTTCTGCCCAAGGAAGGCATTTTCCAACCCCTCTTTAGTGGATTTATGCCATGGAACTTCCCCAGGCTTCCCGTTTTAGGGAAGCATAGTTGGCGACGAGGCAAGCGTCACCCATACATTCACACACACACAGTGGTGTGCTAGCTGAGCCGGCCCTCCTCTGGCTGTGCCCCTGGGTGGCATGTTAGCCAGCACTCCCCCAGCTCTTTGTTTCCTGTTTACACAGCCCGATCTGGGGGTCCAACTCGAGATGTCGAGTTGGACCCCCAGATCGGGCTGTGTAAACAGCGGTTTAATCAGATGTCTAATCAAAGAGCCATTTAATCAAATCTTTTGGCCCTGGGTTTGTTAACCCGTTATTGGCTATTAAGGAGGACGGATAAGGACGTTCAAGAGCACAAAGTAAACAAATCGATAACATGAAAGGGTATTAGTATAGGAGTTGTTGCAGATCGGGTGGGAGGAGGGCTAAAGCATTCTATAAGTTCCATCATGCACAAAGTATCAAACAACTACCATCCTTCCTGTTATACATAGCTATATATTCCATCCGAATACAGTAGAGTATATTCAGTATATTTCTTTGGGAGAAGCCAGGAACAGGGAGCTTTTTTTCCAATTAAACTGGGTCTATAAATAGATTTCCACGAGAAGATCAATGTTCACTATACAGTATGCATCATTCAAGGGAGTTCTGGGGTTAATTAGATACATCAATCGAACAACAACAAAATCAGTAAGACCAATTCAGTGATATTTGACCTAATACCCTCGATCTATATCATTTAAACTGTGCTGGGTTTTAGCAGGGCTCTAAATGATGATGTCACTGGAGACTGAGAGAGTGAGACCTGATCAATGAATAAAAGTGGTGGTTTGTGTTCCACTTTTTCAAGTTCTGAATTTGGCTGACAACAGACTGACTGATCTGGTGTGCTAGAGACATTGAGATTCAGATGACATCCACCGCTAATTGTAAGTCATCTCAGATGAATAGACCATCTGCCCTGTACCAACTGCTTCTGAGAAAAGATCCAACAAGCCAAACGTTGTCTCAATCGCTGCCCTGTTGCAACGAGAGGGTATGCCTTGAATTCAAAATGGCACTATTTCCGGACAAACAGGACTTCCGGGAGGCAGCTGGTTTGGCAACCGAGACATCAAAAATAAGAGGGCTACCATTTTCTAGCGCAGTCTAGATTACTGATCTCAGAAAATGGTGATTTAAGTGCCAGAAAGACTTCCCAAAGCAATGACACTTTGATACCTCTTTCCCTTAAACTGATATAGATAAATGTGCAATAACACAATATATCCACATATAAATAGCCCCTTAGGGCCATCTGTATTCAGTAGTCAAGGGATACAATTCTGAGAAAGAACCCAATGAATCATTTCAAGGTATACAACTGAAAGATAGAGACCCGCACACGGTCAAATAAAAGGAATGCATACTGTACTTAACAGAGGCTTGAATGCAAAATAAGATGTTGATTAGAACATCATGGTGCCCCCCCCAAAAAAAAATATGTAGTATATTCTGTATAATATGTAGATCATGTGACATACTGTATGCAATTATTATTGAAATAGAAGCCCGGTGTGTGTGCCGGCTTTTACACCGAGGATGGCCTAAGGCAGAAATGTTTGTGTTCTGTTCATTCATGCACGTCCTTGCACCATGATTTTGGGGGGGATTACGATCAGATACGAGCTAGTTACGGCTAGCTTTAACTGTAAGTTGATCTATTAAAAAATGACATATCAAACAGGTATTTCAGTAGGTGAGAAATTGTACATTTCAGCCCCCCCCCCAAAAAAAAAAGTGGTAGGGGAGAGATTGCGATCACTTCTCTTAGCTCCAGGGTGGTGCAAGGGGGGATATTATCATCCTCTGAGGTGCCCGCTGGATGTCCCCTTCTCTGAGCACAGGGAACAACAGAGGCGATATGAAAGGTAAGAGGAGGGCGAGAGTCTGATTTAAACCCTGACAAGAAATCCTGCGGAGGCTGTGATAAGCAGAACCTTGCAGGTCACTGAATGCACGACCAAACCCTCTACTATCCCTCTTCCCTACCCATCAATATCCTTTCACTGGAATCTGTGGAAACCAGTGACTTTGCCTGTCATTCTGCTGTCTGAAGATTATGCCCAGATGGATTCAGACGTCCTCTGGCTGCTGGCTGCTGTGTGTAAGCTGCTTTCCCTTGGACAAGGAAGTGTTTGTATATATGTAAATAAGCAATGTACAGCTTCATTCAAGGTTTACACTCCCCTACGTATTTATTTGGACAGTGAAGAAAACCTTTTAAAGGTTGAAGAAATGTATTTACAATAAATGTGACTCCAAAATGACACAATACATTATTTATCATTTGTCACAACATAATCACATGCTTGATGTAGTCATTGCATGCTAGGAAAATGGGACAATAAATTATTAATAATTTTAAAAAAATAAAAAATTAATTACTCTTATTTAACTAGGCAAGTCAGTTAAGAACAAATACTTATTTTCAATGACGGCCTAGGAACAGTGGGTTAACTGTCTTGTTCAGGGGTAGAACAAGAGATTTTTACCTTGTCAGCTCGGGGATTTGAGCTTGCAACCTTTCAGTCACTAGTCCAACGCATCTATCCACTAGGCTACCTGCCGCCCCAAACACTAAACTTTTGACTAAATGTAGGACACTGTAAGAGAATTGGTCCAAATACTTATGACACATTCAAATGGGGGTACTAGATACATGAAGCGCAGTCCTTTCTTAAATGGAAAAACGGGTTAACAAAAATGGAGTATAGGGCCAAATTAAACGTTTCAGCTTCACTGTCCTTCAGAAATACAAAGGGGAGTGTAGATACATAATGAAGCTGTAGCGTTTTTAGAATTGTACTTTGTAAGATTTGCACAAACAAACATGAACATGCTTACTCCTTCTGCAACTATTCGGCAGATGGCCAACCAGTTACATTAATGAGGATATTATGGATATTTGGTTCACCCTCACAACCAGCTACTCATATTCTGTAATCTTGCAAAACAGCCCAAAACCTGAAACACAATGTCACCCTCGCTCAGTACACCCACACCTTGCAGTGATTTAGCTTGATGGAGTAAAGTGAGACATGTTGTTGTCCCCTCACAATGAACACTCAACCCTGGAGGCAGGGGACTCACATCTCTATGAATCCAATCTAAGAATTCCTGTGGGCAGTGTTAGGACGCGGGTGCTCCATGTCTGACACCCCTGACAAGGGCATAAGTGTGTTCACCCTAAAGGAGCACTGCTGTCTAACTAAAAGGTTCAACCCATTGAGGAGAGCAGTGGTATTCAAAGTTGGGGTCGCGACCCCTAGTGGGTTATTTGTTGATGTAAAAAATATAAATGTAACGATTTTAAGGTTGTGTCATTAGATTTGGGGTGCGGTGGGGTCATTAGAAATAAAAAAAATTGGGGGGGGCTCCGGAAATTCTGCCGGATAAAATGGGATCCCACTGAAAATGTTTGGATACCACTGGACTAGAGACTGTGTTGCACAGGATGGATAGACAACACACACACACACACACACACACACACACACACACACACACACACACAGCTGTGACAGTGTAGCCAGGATGTGGCTCCACACACCAGAGATACACTGGCACAGTAAAGCTGACAGGTTGATGTGTCTGGTATCTCCCTGGAGACTGGCCCTGTCACTGTTCTCCAATATGAAAAGGGACGTCTGGCCTTAGAGATAATTGGATCCAGGGTCGTGACAGCATGCAGCCACCGGGGAGCACTCATTGGAATCAGGATTACATGCCTTGGGGAATAGAGAGAGAAGCAACTACCACACACAAACCTGCAAAAACAAATAATTGTTCATAAGACGCCTTCCTACTTCCCTATGCCACCCCCAATCACACCCTCACACTAGATACTGTAAGTGTTAAATAAGTGAGCGTTCTGGTTAAACTTTTGAAACTCGAACTACCCATTATCTAGGAGATGATAGAGATAAGGGTAGATTGTCTCAAGCAGGGCTTTGATGTGAGACAACCAACTGTGCAAATGCAGTAGGCCAAGACCTCAGCAGTGGCAGTATAAGATACCCATCAGCTGTCTGGGGTTTAAGAGGGAGCTAAACTGTGATAAAAGTGAAATGAGACCCTGGAGCTAAACCCTCCTGCAAGTGGCTCCGAAATGTTAAAATGTACTGTGTTTCTCATCCTGTGGGCGATTCACTGTATGGTAGCTCTGTAAAAAACACAACGTATTTTAAGTGTTAGTGTTAAATCAATGGCACATCCCACTTGTTTGTCATGCATTGAATGGTGGTTTATTTCCTAAGTAAACTGGAATAAAAATGGATTTTAGTCAAAGAAGAACAGCCTCACTCTTGACTTTTTGTGATTTTGTGTTGACGCATACTTTCCTTGAATACTTTTCCAAGTAAGGATTCAAAGTAGTCCCAGACTTCAGTTACCACATCATGTTACTAAAAAAAAAGCCTTGGAGGCAGGTTTATTTCCCAAAGATGAAATTCGGTTTTCTTTCCACAAATGTGTTGTTGACCTTTCTGCAGCAGTCTCATTATTTTGTTTTATTTTGTGCTTGTGATGATTATACAAGCCTTTTGTCTGCTGGTTTGTTTTCTCCAAGCAGATGGGTCTGAGTGGATCTAAAAAAATTGCCTTCGTGATCACAATTAGTCTGGCTTTTCCAGTCTTCAGCCGAGTTTATATCAAAGCCTCTGACAATTCTTTCAATATCTTCTCACTAGGGAAGGAAAATCACATGACGATGAAACTATCAGGAATCAAGGTAAGACCCAGATGCAGTAACAATGTTTATTATAGCAACCGGGCAGGCAAAGACAGGTCAAGGTAGGCAGGGGTCGAAAATCCGGGGTACTGGACAGGCGGGCGGGTGCAGGGTCAGGTCAGGCAAAGGTCAAAACCAGGAGGAAGAGGAAAGAGGGGCTTGGAGTCGATAGGCGCTGACAGGAAACCGCTGGTTAGCTTGAATGAACAAGACGAACTGGCAACAAACAGACAGAGAACACAGGTATAAATACACAGGGGATAATTGGGAAGAGGTGCGACACCTGGAGCGGGGTGGAGACAAGCACGAGGACAGGTGAAACAGATCAGGGTGTGACAGAAACAATGATCCTTTCCATGGAATTCCTTGTGTTTTGATGCCAACTGAAATCTTGTGCTAGTAACCAGAGTGCAATATGTTTGTGCAGAGTAACTGAAATAACAATACCGTAGACTGCTCCTGTTCTAGTATTATTGTTAATGCATATAATAATGAATATATCACTACATGATTAATATGCAACTACACCACTGTGTAACAGTTCAACAAGGTTAACAAAATCTACTCTCAAAAGTATTTTATATCACAAAATATCTAGAGAAAATATGTCTTTGTAAACCTTTTCATAAACCTTTTCATTATTGATAACTTGATAACCCAAAGAAATTATTATTACGGACTAAAATAGGTCAGTCCTAAGTTTCTGCTTGGTGGAGATGGAGGGGAGTTGATTGGTTGATGTCCAGCAATCCTTCACAACAGGGATTAAAACCAAGGCAGGAATTAATTGATTTTATCCCAGCTTTGGAAGATGTACCAAATCTACAGGGAAAGCACATCAGTAACATTAAGCCAGCTAGATCATTTGATTAACTCTTAAGGTTAGAAAGTGGGACATATCCATCTGTACACACTTTCAGATGCCATGCAGTAAATACCTGATTGAATGCTTTCTGGTGTTTTGCACGTGCAGTACGTCAGTGTTTATTGCCGTGTTTAATGCTGCATGTTTAATGCTGCATGGCAACACAATTTGTTTTAAATTGAACATTTTTGCAGAGTAACAATTGCCTTGTGTTTGGTGGTATTAAGTTACAAGTTTACGTAAAAACAATGGGAGAAACATAATATATTCATGTCCATGTTGACATTTCTAAGATAAATGTTGGATTTCACATCATTAAAGAATATCAAAAGAGTAAATGCAAGAAATATTTGTTTTATTCATTTCAAGGATGCAAAGTTTACCTTAATGATCGCCTCTCATGCTGTTTGGGGGAGAATGGAGTGCTTCAGTTCTTTTGGCCTTGCAGTGGGTTGTTAAACACAAACTATGTCGGATCAGACATGAATGTGTTTTTTTTCCTTTCAAGAAGTGTTTTTTCTTTCAGAACAAAATCATTTTGATTTAGAACAGAACATGAGTTCTGACACTATGAGTTCAGAGTTCTGTCATTTGTTAACACCCGATGTGGAAACATCAAAGCTTCCTCTGTTCAGATTCCCTATTCCTGATTCCCAAACAGTTGCAGGATATATACACTGAACAAAATTATAAACACAACATGTAACAATTTCTAAGAATTTACTGAGGGACAGTTCATAGAGTTGAAGTCGGAAGTTTACATACACCTAGCTAATTACATTTAAACTCAGTTTTTCACAATTCCTGACATTTAATCCTACTATAAATGCCCTGTCTGAGGTCAGTTAGGATCACCACCTGCTTTTAAGAATGTGAAATGTCAGCATAATAGTAGAGAGAATGATTTACTTCATCTTTTATTTCTTTCATCACATTCCCAGTGGATCAGAAGTTTACATACACTCAATTAGCATTTGGCATTGCCTTTAAAATTGTTTAACTTGGGTCAAACGTTTCGGGTGGCATTCCACAAGCTTCCCACAATAAGTTGGGTGAATTTTGGCCCATTCCTCCTGACAGAGCTGGTGTAACTGTGTCAGGTTTGTAGGCCTCCTTGCTCGCACACTCTCTTTCAGTTCTGCCCACAAATTGTCTATGGGATTGAAGTCAGGGCTTTGTGATGGCCACTCCAATACCTTGACTTTGTTATCCTTATGACATTTTGCCACAACTTTGGAAGTATGCTTGGGGTCATTGTGCATTTGGAAGACCCATTTGAGACCAAGCTTTAACTTCCTGACTGATATCTTGAGATGTTGCTTCAATATATCCACATAATTGTCCACCCTCATGATGCCATCTATTTTGTGAAGTGCACCAGTCCCTCCTGCAGCAATTCACCCCCACAACATGATGCTGCCACCCCCGTGCTTCACGATGAGGATGGTGTTCTTCGGCTTGCAAGTCTCCCCTGTTTTCCTCCAAACATAATGATGGTCATTATGGCCAAACAGTTGTATTTTTGTTTCATCAGAGCAGAGGACATTTCTCCAAAAAGTATAATCTTTGTTCTCATGTGCAGTTGCAAACCGTAGTCTGGCTTATTTAAGGCGGTTTTGGAGCAGTGGCTTCTTCCTTGCTGAGCGGCCTTTCCGGTTATGTCGATATAGGACTCGTTTTACTGTGGATATATACTTTTGTACCTGTTCCCTCCAGCATCTTCACAAGGTCCTTTGCTGTTGTTCTGGGATTGATTTACACTTTTCGCACCAAAGTACGCTTATCTCTAGGAGACAGAACGCGTCTCCTTCCTGAGCGGTATGATGGCTGCGTGGTCCCATGGTGTTTATACTTGCGTACTATTGTTTGTACAGATGAACGTGGTACCTTCAGGCATTTGGAAATTGCTCCCAATGATGAACCAGACTTGTGGATGGATAAAAAAAAAATCTGAGTTCTTGGCTGATTTCTTTTGATTTTCCCATGATGTGAAGCAGAGGCACTGAATTTTAAGGTAGGTAGGCCTTGAATGCTATCATGTAGTTTTGTTTATCAGACTGCACACTTACACACCACTCCATATGTGCAGCACCATTCCATATGTACAACAGCATGCGTTGAGGTCTGTGTCGAATCCCTTATGGATCTGCTTCATAGAGATGCTAAGTGACAGTTTGCGTTGAGAGGAGAAAATGATTGAGCTGCAGCCTAACATTTGGAGCAAAACATATGGAACGAAAGGATTAGTATAACATTTCTTACCTTTGCCATCCTTATCACTGATGCATTTTGCTGATGTCCCGAAAGTATTTTGATCCTTCAATGGGAAAGTGTGTTTATTTATGGGATATAGAGTTGATGGGAACATATTGCTATGTTACAGTCTTATTGAGCTATAGAAAATGGGGACTGGCCATGTGTCCCAGTCTTATTGATTCCAATTAAATAGGGCATTTATTATACGGATTTCTACTGACATCAAGGTTGGAATTAAAGTAACGTGTTGAAAATATAATCATGTTCCTGACACAGAATGTCTTACCATAGTTTCGTTCCATATGAATTCAATCACTTTCTGATATAGGTGCTCAAAGTGGGCCGATTCTGCATGTCCCACCCTACCATGAGACGTCTTCATCACAAAAAAATATAAACATTTGAATTTGATATCTTTTCAAAGCTTACAAACAGAGTTGTCATATTTTTTTTTTTACCTTAAACATCAATTATGAAATAAACACGTAAACTCCGATTTGTAAAATGTTCAGATAATAATGTTGTCGCTTAGACCCTATTTTCCATTGTCTCATGGTAGGGTGTTCGTGTTGCGCCCGTCATCGGTTGAGACACAGCATCCTCTTGATAACTGGGTGGGTGTCATTTTAATTATAGAAACAGAATTAAGAAAATGGAAATATGCCTTCATTTACCACCAGAAAGATGGCCTCCAGTCCACCAAACGTCAAGTGTCAACTTGAATAGCAATGACTATGTCTATGATTCAATAGTTTTGCTGTGGAATATTGACGGAACACTTATAAAACTATGGATATTGCCACTCAAGTCAACATTCTCTGATGTGTGGACCTCGGATCATCTTTGTGGTACCATTTGAAAGTTGACATTTCAATGTTATTGACATTTTAGTTAACTTGTCAGCCAAAACGTGACACCCACCCTGTATTCAAGAGCATGCTGTGTGTCAACCGATGGTGGACAGAACAGAAACACCTCTGATGATGTAAAATAAGGCTACAACATATGTGAACATAAAAACACACCTCGAGTTTTCGCGTTTTTAGATTTACCGATGCGAAAGGTTCAAAAAATGAAAAAGAAAATGACAACTGTTTTCAAGAAATGATCGAATAGTTTGACAAACCTGTTTGTAAGCTTTTTAATGATTGCATATTAAACTCAACCGTTTATCTTTTTCAGTGATGAAGATGATGTTAGCGTGGGGTATGCAAAATGTGTCAACTATCTCCTGAACGTTTTGGCATATAGGTCAAAAAGTTACTTTCTGGCCAGTTCCACCATGGACAAACGTATGGAAGGTTTCGTTCAAATCAAACGGTGTGCGGTCAGAAAGTGATTGAAATGATCTGGGAAAACCCCATACCTAGTGTGTAGTACCAACCCTATCGTAGAGGCCCGAGAGTATAAATATTGTCTGGCTCAAAAGACTACGCCGTCAGCAGTCTGCCCTTTCAGATGTGCTGAGTGTGTTCCCTAGTTAGCAAAGGCAATCCCTGAGAGGTGAAAAGGTTTTTAAATACCTTTGTGCTTTCCCATTTCCACTTGCAAACTACAGTTTCCAGCTCACGTCATTCAATAAAGAGCTTTGTGATTTCCTTCAGTCACTTATGCAGAAACATCAGAATATTTTAAAAAGTTGTTGCTTTTAAAAAAGTGTGAAAACTGTCTCACAATCTGAAAATGGCCCCGAGGGTTTGAGACAGGCATAGATATTTAGAAAATCACTCTGTTTAATATTTTCAGAAGTTAGATAATGTATTCAGGGACAAGAGAGTTGAACGGGATCGTCTCTGACTTTTAACTGCTAAGTCTTCACTTGCGTAACGTAATCGGACTGCAAGTCGAGAGCGTTGTCGGATTGAATTCAAATGATCTTTACTGCACAGCCTTGTTGATGACTTGCAACCGCTTCGTGTGCTCTCTAGGGAAAAATCCACTACCACTGGGATTGCAAGTCATGACTGGCCGAAAGGATTTTTTTTTTTCCTGCACAGCTGACAAGTCAACAGGTTTTTAATGGTATGTGCAAACATAGAAACAACTTGACTCTTACACTCTCAGAAAAAAAGGTTTAGGATTGTACTTAAAGGTCCAATGCAACTATTTTTTACCTCAATATCAAATTATTTCTGGGTAACAATTAGGTACCTTGCTGCGATTGTTTTTCATTAAAATTGTAAAAAAATCAAAAATACATTCAAAAAGTAGCTTCTTAGCAAAGAGCAATTTCTCATGCAATAATTTTGCTAGGCCAGTCTGGGAGTGGGGAGGGGACAACTAAAAACAAGCTGGTATTGGCAGAGCAGTTTGGAACTCCTTCTTATTGGTCTATTAACTAACTTACCGCCTGGGGATGACACTAGAAAGGACAAAACAGGCAGACATTTCAGGCAGTTTTTTCCCAACAGCTCTTACACTAAAAGGGCATTATCACAATTTGCACAGTATCATTCCAACCTCACTGTGGAAATATACACAGAGTGTACAAAACATTAGGAACACCTTCCTTATATTAAGTTGCACCCCTTTTTTACCCCTAAGAACAGCCTCAATTCATCAGGGCAAGGACTCAACAAGACGTCGAAATGCTTCCCAAAGTTGTGTCAAGTTGACTGGCTGTCCTTTTGGTGGTGGACCATTCTTGATACACATGGGGAAACTGTTGAGTGTGAAAAACCCAGCTGCGTTGCAGTTCTTGACACACTCAAACCGGTGCGCCTGGCACCTACTACCATACCCCGTTCAAAAGGCACTTACATATTTTGTCTTGCCCATTCACCCTATGAATGGCACACATACACAATCCATGTCTCAATTGTCTCATGGCTTTAAAATCCTTCTTTAACCTGCCTCACCCCCTTCATCGACACTGATTGAAGTGGATTTAACAAGTGACATCAATAACGGATCATACTGTAGCTTTCACCTGGATTTCCCTGGTCAGCCTATGTCATGGGAATAGCAAATATTTTGTAGACTCAGTGTATATACAACACAGGAAAATCTCATTTTTGACTGCACTGGTCCTTTTGGGGGTACAATCACATGTAACTGCAGTGGTACCCTGTAAGGTATGCACATTGTACTTTTAGTTATGGGTACATACATAATTGCACCCTTGCATTTGGCACCTTTAAAGAGCCAACAGTGTATTTTACGGGACTAGATAGTACCTTGCTTACATGTAGTCCACAGGTACAAAAGCTCACCTTTTAGAAACTTTTTTAGGGTACCACCACAGTGACAAAGCTTTTTGTTCCTTTTAAATGCCAAAAATGTACCTCTAAAACGTTTTTGGGGTGTTGTTTTAATAATACTGTAGGGTGTAAAGTCTTATTTGCATATTTCCCAGAGCGCCTAGCAAGTGAATTTTTGAGTTACCAGTACCACCCATGACTTTGTTTGCTAGTGACAGAGACATGATTATTGCGTTCAATTGTTTTAATTAAAAACTCTTTATGAAAATACATTGCATACAGTATATCATAAGGCCATACTTTATCAGCCTAGTCTTTCCCCAATACAGTCACCTGCATTATGTTATGCATTATGCAGGCTTGCGAAGTGATATGTAATTCCTATTGGAATCAAGCCAGAGTTAGGATATCCCAAAAATGTAACTTTCAATTCTTCAGAACGACTGCCAAGGTTGGGAAAATGTATAAATGAGACTACCTAAACCATCTAAACAGGAACAACCATCTCAGTCCAACTATTAACAGATTGGATTCGCTTCGAAAAATGTATGTTATTTATTTTTGTGTAGCTTAAGATCAATCAATGTGCATGCGGAAACACACATATCGAAACAAACAATTTAAAAAATCAACCTGCAATAGAGAATGCTGGGGAATATGATAATGATGGCCGTGGATTTTGAGAGTGTTTGATGATTGTACTTGTATATTCTAAATATTGGGTACAAAAATGTACCATTATGCTAGATTATACCACATGTACCCTAAAAGGTACCATGTGATGTTGTATGTATACCTCTGAAGGTACAGTATATTATGTATGTATTTTTTATTTATTTTTTGTACCTCAAGGAGCAATAGTGTACCATAACTGTACCCATTTTCTCTGAGAGTGTAGAGGACTCGTTCAAATAAGGAACTTCTAATAAGGAAATATGGAACTCTATCAAATACGGTCACTTAGTTCAAGCACCAGTTACAGTATATACAGTATAATTCAAGTGGCATGAAAGTGACCGGGAATGTGGCCGCAACCCTTGATAAAATAGACCACTCAACAAGAATGTATAAAAAACCTATCCCTCAACAGACTCCTTTACCGCCGTGAAACCACGTGGTTTGTCTTAAGTATTAATGATCAGGCTAAAGAGGTAAAAACCAACTACTCTGTTTTTGAATACTATATTGAAGGATGACCTCCATGTTGGTTTCTCAAAGTGTAAGACCTTGCTGTGGCAGTAAGGTGTACATTGATTGATTAGTGACTAACAAAAGTGGATTGAGCTGAACAAACTGGTGTTCTGCAGACTCTGCACACTCACCGCTAGCAAACTGTCTGCTCGTGGCGTGTGAAGAAACAGTCTGGGCTCCGTGATGTTTGTGACACGGTGTATGAAGGAAATATGGCATCGATCGTTGGACACATTGGAACAACTGGGAGAGTGTTCCAGGAATCTTGATCGTTAATTAATATCTTTTCAAGTGTCCCTACAATCTGAGGACAGAATGTCAGCGTAGGGTCTTACACGTGGAGTGTGTGTGTCAAATCAAAGCAACTTGTATTTTTCACATGCTTCGTAAACAACAGGCAGAGACTAACAGTGAAATACTTACTTACGGGTCCTTCCCAATGATGCGGAGAGAAAGAAAATAAATAAATAATAATAACACATATTAAAGAACATAATAAGAAATACACAATGACACGGGTACATCAACCTAGTCGATGTGCAGTGTTATGAGGTAATTGAGTATGTACATATGGCAGTGGAGTCTGCCGAGGGGATGAAGTGACGAAGCAACAGGATAGATAATAAACGGTAGCAACAGCACATGTGATGAGTCCAAAACGTCGCAAAACGTTGTGCAAAATGGGCCAATGCAGATAGTACCGGTAGCTATTTAGTTAACTATTTAGCAGTCTAATGGCTTGGGGGTAGAAGCTATTCAGGGTCCTGTCGGCTCCATGCCATCGTGTGTGTGTGTATGTGTGTGTGTGTGTGTGTGCGCGCATGTGTGTGTGTGTGTGTACGCGCATGTGTGTGCGTGCACATCTACGTGCATGCATGGGTGACTATACATTCACCTACAGACCATCTTCAAGTACAGTCTGATCTGGAAGACTGAAGATGCTGAAGATGGGATCATTTTGAGATGATATTCAGTGGCCATGGAGCTGCAGAGACTTTAGCACCACATCTCTCTTTTACTGCAAGGCCATCTTATTTCCGTTTGAAAAATATTACGATGCTTGGCGTGAAACTCATTGTGAGCCACGGTCAGGGAGAACTGTCGCCTTTTATCAGCTACATATTTATACATCTGGCAGCCAAGGAATTTTAAATTGCAAATGCATTTTAATATCATGATATACATTTCCCTACATTTGTCATCTTGAAATATTGTATGTGAGTTTATCTGTGTTTATGTCTGTGCATTTGATGAATTGCATTTTGGTGCAGGTTAGACAGAAAAGATTTTTGTTTGTTGCAGCAAATTTAAAACAACTTTTCCCTGGCTTTGTTTTGGGGGAAAGGGGACATTGGTGAACTATAATGAAACCATAGGTACAGTACCAGTCAAATGTTTGGACACATCTACTCATTCAACGGTTTTTCTTTATTTGTACTTTTTTTTAAACCAAATATCTGTATACCACCCCTACCTTGTCACAACACAACTGTTTGGCTCAAACGCATGAACTTTTAACAAGGCACACCTGTTAATTGAAATGCATTCCAGGTGACTAACTCGTGAAGCTGGTTGAGAGAATGCCAAGAGTGTGCAAAGCTGTTATCAAGGTAAAGGGTGGCTTCTTTGAAGAACCTAAAATATAATATAATAATAAATATAATAAAATATAATATAATATAAAGTGTTTTTGTAGTAACCAAAAACACTTTTTTGGTTACTACATGATTACATTTGTGTTATTTCAAAGTTTTGATGTTTTCACTATTATTCTACAATGTAGACAATAGTAAAAAATTAAGAAAAACACTTGAATGAGTAGGTGTGTCCAAACGTTTGACTGGATTCAGTTATGCATACTGTATGTGCATTTTCCCTGCACCAGAAGACACATGGTTGATTAATACTAAGCACAAATTAACTTTATTCACAGACAGATTACTGATGCATTTTATGCAAGATCCCAAAAGAGTATTCAAGAAGTACAACACGCTCAATGACCACCATCAGAACCCAGACATAAGATGGCTGTTGTCTGTAGGCGCTGTCTAGTTCACCCACGGTGACTGTTTAGTCAACATGCGCATTCACAAGAATAACATCAAAATAGAGGCAATACTTGGCCAATACGGCTTGACAAGTAGTGTCCTAATAGGTGTTAACCGGTTAATGGGAAATGTCACGACCTTATCATAGTAAGCACAGACTTTTTACTGGCCAGACACTGGGCAACCTTTGTCAGTAGGAAGCAATTCGTCGAGACCATTAGAAGTTACTGGCCGCAGGCGACTCCCTATCAAAGAATGTAAATGTCTGTCACAGTCAATGAGATGAGGGAAGAGAAGCACGATACCTCAAGTCTCACATACACCAGGGGATGTTAAGCCGTTTGCTCTGTTATATGGAATGAACACTTTAATATTCAATCTGACCAATGCCCTTGCCTGAGGCAGGAATAATACACTGCTTTCAAACATGGCCACCGGCAAGAGGTGAAATGTAACCACTATTTCTGATGTCAAGCAAGTGTTGCAGTTCACTACCCTCTATCCCCTTCATGTTTCCTTTTACTTTGCTCACAGCAATATTTTCATCAATGTTCTGAAAAAAGTCATGTTGAGTCAGTGTATTATTACTATTATTATTGAGTGTTATTTAATTACTTTTGGTATGGTGTAATACACTCTCTGTCTCCATCATGTAATTACATATTAGCATCGCATGAGAGATTTTAGACGTTTATAAGGTCACAAGAGATGAGTTACTTACTCAAAATGAGCATCTGTGGCGCACATGGAAACAACATGTTGCTTTACATTTTGAACGTAGAAACATATTGTGCATCAATCTTATTCGATTTTGCAGAATTATCACAGTCAAAGGAGCATTCATCTCGGAGGCAGGAACATTATGCAGATGTGCGTTGGCAGAATGCAGGGGCTCCTTGCCTGAGTTAAATGGTTCTTTAAAACTACCCACCGCTTCCTATTATACACAGGTCAACAGTACTTGAACTCGAACACTATTATCTATAATCCTAAAACCTTGGATGTGTGTAGACATCAAACTTGCAAACCCAAGAGTATGTCAGCATACGGATAGGTTGACTGGTGTCTGCTAGGCCTATAAAGGGCTTAAAGACTTTTATTTCATTTTTTTATGAAACAATGTATTAATCTAAAACCTAACTCTACACACCATTACACCTAAGGGTCATGTTCCCTAAATCATTGATGCTGTGCGTTTTGGTTTTGTTTAGCTTAGTGAAGGTGTGGGCTCTTGAAACTGTCCTTTACAGCATCTTTTACATCTTTCTTCCATATCTAATGTCTGGGTTCCCTGAGTCAATGCAGTCAGTACACCTGTGCTTTACCATTTGAGACTAGGTGTGCCTTCTCAAAGAGCAGTGCCAAGGCAGAAAGAGACTGCCAGAAGAGCATTACAATAATTATGAAATCAATTTATGAACCCAAAACCATGGCAAACCAAACTGCAAAAAAGTGCATTCGGAAAGTATTCAGACTCCTTCTCTTTTTCAACATTTTGGTACTGTAACGAAGACGCAGGGAGTCAGGAAGCAGGTGCAGTTGGTGACTTTAATAGGAACGAACATGGAGTAAACGCAAAAACAGGAGTAGCGTCTGAACATGACAAAATTAACAATACTGCCTGATGGGCGATACAACGGTGCGCTTGATAAAGGGGAAGTAATCAGGGTAGTGATGAGGTCCAGGTGTGCCTAATGATGGGGCGCAGGTGTGCATAATGAAGGTTGACAGGTGTGCGTAATGATGGGTTGCCAGGTTTGGTGTACAGCAGACTGGCGATGTCGAGCGCCGGAGTGAGGGAGTGGGAGAAGACATGACACCCCTCGATGTCCAGGGGAGGCGGAGGGGTGTCGTGGGGGACGCATCAGTCAAACGACCAGGAACCACCGGCATGAGGAGGGAAATGTGAAAAGAGGGTGAGATCCAGTAGTTAGGGGGCTGTAATCAGTCTGTTACCTTATTGACCCTCCGGAGGACTTTGAATTGCCCCACAAACTGGGGGCTCAGCTTCTGACAGGGTGGAGGAGTGACAAAGTTAGTTCTGGGTGAAATCCGCCTCGGGAAGGATCCGGGCTCACTCCCCCTGCCGGTCCTGACAGTGACTCCTATGAAACCTCCGCTGCTTCTGGTTAGTCCTTTCTACCTGCCTTTGGACTGAGACCGTATCCAGATGTGAGACTGACTGTGACCCCCAACTTCTCCATGAATGCTCTCCATACCCACAACATGAATTGTGGACCACGGTCCGAAACAATGTCCCCCGGAAGGCTACAGTGTCGGAAGACCTGCTGGAACAGTGCCTCAGAGAGCGGTAGGGAGAACAGAGAGAGGGAAAAAACGGCAGGATTTTGAGAATCTGTCCACAACAAACATAACAATGGTGAAACCATCAGACGGGGGAAGTTCAGTAACAAAATCTATGGACAGATGGGAAACAGGAGGCAGGGGAAGCGGAAGGAGTTTCCCTGCTGGAGCGTGCCAGGGAGATTTGGATTGGGCAAATACGGAGCAGGCGTTGATAACGTCCTGCACCAAGGTGAGCCACCAGAACTTAATGGAGATGGATTGAGTGGTGTTAGTGACACCTGGGTGTCCAGCAGCAAGGGGTGTGTGTGCTCAGGTCAACAGCCGATCCCTTACCTCCATGGGAACATAGGTGCGCTCCGGAGGGCAGGTAGTAGGTCCCGGTTTACTCTCCAGTTTTGGGATGTAGGGGGCAACAATTCGGGAGGGCGGTATAATGGGCGCACTCAGAACAGGAACTTCTCCCGAATCGTGGAGACGAGACACGGCATAAACTTTGATGTTCTTTGAAACCTGGGTGCAATGACAGGGTGAAGTTGAATCTAGTGAAGAAAAGCGTCCACCTTGCTTGGTGTGGGTTCAGTCACCTCACTGTCCGTATGTACTCCAGGTTCCGATGGTCGGTGAGGATGACAAATGAGTCCTTGGTGCCCTCCAGCCAGTGTTTCCACTCCTTTAGTGCCACCTTCACTTCCAGGAGCTCCCAGTTGCCGACATCATAGTTCCTCTCTGCAGGAGGAGGTTTTTATAGTATGCAAATACATACAATTCTTGTGGGTGACAGGACAGCCCCATAACCACATCCAGAGGCATCCATCTCCACCACGAGGGGCAGCGTAGGATCTGGATGTTTCAGCCAGATCCGGTGAAATGCCCCTTCAAAAGGCCTCAATGGATGCAGGACTCAACACCAAATTACGGGGACCCTCCACCCTTGAGGAGAGAGGTGAGAGCAGAGGCGATGAAACTGAAGTTTTGAATGAAGAGCCGGAAGAAGTTGGCAAACCCCAAAAATCGTTGGAGTCCTTATACGTTGGTTGGGACTGCCCATGACCTGACTGCCTCGACCTTCCTCTCCTCCATAACCACTACCTGTGGGCTGATCCGGTATCCCAAAAAGGAGACAGCGGCTTGATGGAACTGGCATTTCCACTTTGACATACAGATGGTTCTCCAGGAGGCGTCTCAGGACTACTCATTCACGCATGCCTGGAACACCGATGGAGCATTGACTAAAGGCATCATCAAGTACTCGTAGTGCCCAGACATCGTGCTGAAGGCCGTTTTCCTCCCGGATGTGGATCAAATTGTAGACAAAATGGCGGCCGGCACCAACGGGGGGTAACGGTACTTGGTGGTGATGGAATTGAGACCTCTGTAGTTGATGCACGGACGTGGACCCCTCCTTCTTGGCCATTAGGAAGAAACCTGCTGACGCAGAAGAGGTGGATGGGCGAATGAAACCCTGTTGGAGAGCCTCCTGGACATACTCCTCCATAGCCTTGGTTTCAGCCAGCGACAGGGGGTAGACGCGGAAGAGTCTGTTAGCAAGTCGATTACACAGTCCCATGGGCGATGAGGGAGACAACCTCACATAGATCCTGGTAAACCTCCGCGATGTCAGCCTCGAGGGCAGCCACAGGACTCTCAACCGATGTGGAACCACAGGATAAGGGACAGCAGGTCTTCCGACATCCGGGTGCCCAGGCAGTAATTTCCACGCTTGACTAGGAGATGGTGGGGTTGTGGTGTTGGAGCCACTGGAGGCCGAGGATGACTGTGTACCGGTGCCTCGATGATGAGAAAGGGAAGGCTTTCTTGATGCAGGGGATCCACAGTGATAGTGATTGGTGCTGTAATGTGTGTTATTGTCCCAAATCCCAGTGGTCGATTATCCGGTGCTTGAACCAGAAACGTAGATGAGAGTGGGTATGAGGTTATGTTCAGGGAGGAGGCAAGGGCCTGTTCAATTAAATACCCCACGGCACAGGAGTCCACTAGAGCTGTATAAACAACACAAGAGGGACAGACAGCTAGTATAATCAGTACTGCGGAGGGTGATGTTGACTGAATACTCACACCTACCCCAGGAGATGGACAAGTCTCTGAATGTCCTTGAGTGGCTCAGCCAGAGCCTGGACTTGAACCCGATCTAACATCTCTGGAGAGACCTGAAAAGAGCTCAGCAGAGCTTGAGAGGATCTGCAGAGAAAAATGGGGAAAACTCCCCAAATACAGGTGTGCCAAGTTTGTAGCATCATACCCTAGAAGACTCAAAGCTGTAATCGCTGCCAAAGGTGCTTCAACAAAGTACTAAGTAAAGGGTCTGAATAATTATGCACATGTGATTATTCAGTTTTGTTTATTTATACATTTGCAAAAATGTCTAAAGACCCGTTGCAGCTTCGTCATTATTGGGTATTGTGTGCAGATTGATGAGGGGGAATAAGGCTGTAATGTAACAACATGGGAAAAAGTCAAGGGGTCTGAATACTTTCCGAACATTTCCGAATGTATGCATCATTCTCCCCAAATCAATGATGCTTTGCTTTAACGGCTACAGTGAGCCGGTCCACAGGGAAACATGATTTAACTTGGTGAACTGTTTGGGGTTTTGGTTTGAGTGTTTGGACTTTCTATGTTGGTTTTTAAAGAAGACTATCTAAGGAACTGCCCCTTTGGCCAGTGGGATGCTGAGTCAAAAACTGGGAGCCCAAGGGATCACCTTCGATAGCCCCTGGTAAGTATGCCTCAATAAAACATCACACACATCATAGCCAGTATAAATAATTAATCTTAGAATCAGAACGAGGTCCTCATCAGAGTAGAATCCCTCTGCACTTGCACTACAGTGACTTCCAAGGAACCCAAACAAACACTTGTAAGCTATCTGAGAGAGGAGACATAAAAAATGCAGCAATAGTCACATAAAGAATGTAGGTTTTAGGAATTTGTAAAATAATGAGATTGTTCCAAATGTGTGGTTTATAAACTCAGAATCAACCCTCATCGATAACAACAAAGTTTGAAGATTATGTCAATCAGGGATTCTTGAAAGACTGGACAAATATTTTTCTTAATATTAATAGCATTTGAAATAATATGTTGATAGACCAAAGTATCAGCTATCACTCCATGTAAATGAAAAACATCCGAATTCCATTTTTCCATAGATTACAACCAACTGGATTTATGTCAACTCCGCCAGACATCATAAAAGGATTTCTTTTTTTAATGTTATTGACCAACATGTGTTTAAATGCCTTGATTGTTTAATTCTAACATTATATAATTTGAATACGTTATATAATACTCCAGGGATTTAGCATTTTGGTATGCTTTTCTAAATTCATAACATAAAACATTTATAAAGCAAACATTATACCTTAGATCCAGCACAGCAAATACTTCAATAGTTTAAGCATATTTTGCAGAACAGTGACCAAAATATGGCAAAAACCTGGCAAAAAAATTCTTAAGAGAGTTAGCCATTATTGACGGAATTGACAAGTCACTGACAGAGTTGACAACAAAAACTCAAAACAGGTTTATTTTTGCCTCTAAAAATAAAAGTGGAACACAAACATTGGTCAAATGTGAAAATCCATTCTATCAGATCTTTCAGCACTCTGACGGAGTTGACATTAGACAAAAACAAAATGTTTTCTTCGTCATTCAAGTTGTATACACGAAGTACGAATTACATTTTTCCTCAATTGCTTTATGACTCTATAAAATAAACATGGATTAAAAATTTTAAAAATTGCACCAAATTCTATATATCCATATCCTAATCTATCGGGGAGATGGAGTTGAGAGTTTATGGTTGTGACCATGGGAATTTCAAAATTGTCCTTCCAGGATTTCGGGGAGATTTTCAGTGATATTTGCAGACAAAAATGCTTGATTTTGCTGTGGCAATTCTGACATTTCTTGAAAATGTGCTAATGGGGGTAAAGGTTTGTTGACGCTTTGTGGCTTGTGGCTTGATTCAAACATATTACTTGGCAAATGTGCACTGATTAGTTGAAATTGCGAGCCCTCTTTTTTTTTACTGCGGTGATAGATCAGTCTTATGTGATAATATTGCAATGATTTTATTGTTTTATGCAGAAATAGTGCGGTGGTTGGTCAAATTTGCCCTGGCATGATATCCAGTGTTGTTGGTTTTGCTGAAAATGTTACGATCACAGAGCCTGATTTGTTTTAATCTATCAAAAGTAGAGAACTTTCCAGACCATGAGTGGTCTTGTTACACTGCATTCAACGAGGACATGAAAAATAGGTCCTTGTGGTGTTGCTGACCTTGCTTACTCCTGATTAGTTTAGGATTTAGACTAATCCGACTGAGTTGATCAAATCTCCAGACACATTTTTAAGGAATCAGAGATGAGAGAAATATGTTTTTAAAGTCAGAGAGTACTTTTTCAAGAAACTACATAAGATCCCTCTTTTTCAGTTAATATTCCTTATTTCACTTTTTGGGAGGGTTTGTAATTGAGATCCTTTTCTCCTGACAAGGGAATTGTAAATTAATAATATTGAAAATATTTAGAAAATTCAAAAAGCCAATCTTCCGTCGTGTAAAATTCCCCTAAATGTAATTTCGTTAAATCTCAAATAATGGAACAAAATCTTAGTTTCCCTTCCCTGCCGCACAAGGATGGTCCCGACTTTCAAGAATCCCATCATTTTCCTGCTGAAACCACTTTCAACTTTTAATGCCGATCCTTAGGTACTTTCTTTTGTTTTATGTGTTTTATGTGCTTTAGATACTGTCATCCGTGGAGCCGAGGACACTCATATGTCCTGAACACACATTTTGTTATAGTGACCTTTGACCTTTCACTGTTTTTGACATGGTGTGAAAAGCTTATGGGTCTTGCCTGGAGCTCGACTGCTTCACAGTTAGAACGTGTATTAACCGCTCTTTGCATCCCCAACAGAATACTTTTAATGCCAAATTATTATTTTATTGATGTAGCCTTTAAGATGCACTATGCAGAAATTGCTCCGCCATTTCCTGGTTGCAAAAATTCAAATAGTTCACCTAATTTCAGTTTATGTGACAAAACAAGCATAAAGTATAAGCAACAAGTATAGTGTAGAGAATCATTGTACCATCTAAACTACTGTGAAATATATTTTCAATAATCCAAGATGTTGTACTTTTAGTTGTTTGAAGCTGGTGTACAAAACCCGAAAGTAAGACGCAAAAACTAAACTTAAGAATGGGAAGAGTAGAAATAGCACACATAGAACAGATCTACCTCTTCTTAGACCTTGCTTCCAATAAGAATGATAGATCTATAACAGACATTTGTATGCGAATTTGGTTGGTCGGACAAAAAGTGACACATTGCAGCTTTAAGAATATTTTCATATTCCATGGCACTGATTATTCAAATTAGTATCATATACAGTCCATAATTATTGCCACCCTTAATAATTAAGATGAGAAAAAAATATGTTATAAATAAAACAAAGCTCTCTATCAAGTAATAAAACAAATCTAAAAAAGAAAAGGGTCAAAATTAGCACCCCTGTTTTCAATATTCTAGCACCTTCCCCATGCGAGAATAATGACACTGAGCCTTTTTCTAAAAAGTTTTATGAGATTAGGCCATTCCTCCACTGATGTGCATGGCCAAAGAGCTGTATTGTCATTTCATCTGACCATAGCATCGCCTGGACTTTGATAAACGGCATTGGCACTTGGATTGGAACCGATGCTATACTCAGATGACATGAAAATAAGAGCTTTTTGGCCACGCAGTCTAAGATCCCTCCCAACGCATTCTCCAATCTCATAAAACATTTTAGAAAAAGGCTCAGTGTCCTTATACTCGCAAGGAGTATTGAAAACACGGTGGCAATAATATTTACCCATATCTTTTTTAGATTATTTTGTATTTCTCGCTAAACAAACTGTTTTTGTATTAATATAAAATCATGTCATTTCCCAATTCTTTGGATAATACAATATAGCTCAGTATTTTATTATTTATTTTATAGTATTTGTTACTCATCTATATCAAGGGTGCCAATAATTACGGACCTGACTGTGTGTCCCTTTTGTATCATGTGTGTGATGCATTCATAAGCCTGTCAAGGCATGATGCAGAATGTTGAAATAATGTGCACATATAAGTCAATGTCACGAACCATGTTGTAATTAGATCAGCATCTTGTCCCAAAACTACCAATATCCCATGAATTAAGAATAAGTAAATACGATTACATAATGAGTCCCACCCAATGTATCGGTTAGACATGTAGATTACCACTGGAGTGGAACTCAATTTGTAAGTACTTGGGACTACTGTGGGCACGTGTAGGGGGCAATATGACATATTCCTCAGACTGTAAAGTGTCCAACAGTGAGGAAAGTGGCACTGACAGCCGAGCCAACCAGGACATTTTATGATTAGCGTGTGACTTTTCTGCCTTTCCATGACATTGGCTGTGGGTTAAGACTTCACATGCTTAATGCCACCAGCAAAGATGTAATTCCTTCCCTTTCTCTTCTCCATATTCTTTTTTTTCCCCATTTAAGAGCTTTTTTTTTTTTTCATCTGTCCTTCAGCTATAGTGAGTGGTCTATAGCCAAAGCTTGCAGTGGCATCTTGTCACATATACTCCCTCTCCGGCACTCGAGGTCTGCTTATTGTTATGCACACTTGTCACCATCGTTACGCACACCAGCGCCTCATCTGACTCACCTGGACTCCGTCACCTTCCGGATTACCTTCCCTATATCTGTCAGTCAATTCTGTTCTTGTGTTCATGTCTGTATGCTACTCGTGTTTCTTGTTTTGGTCTATTTTAATTTATTTATTACATACACTCCCTGAACTTGCTTCCCAACTCCCAGCGTACGTGTTATACAGCTACAGGTCCAGTTGTGTGTTTACCAAAACCTATTTGAAGGTAACTTCAATCCTCCGCCACTACTTCTGCATATCAGTAACATGGCTGTGGATAGTTAGCATGCTGGTAGGACATACTCCACTTCCTGGAACCTCAGAGAAGTGTTCTAGACACATAGGGGTGGTTTTGAGGACAGAGTGTAATTTAAATCAGAACTAGGCTAATTCTACTTAAATTAATCCAGATTTTTTTTAAATGGCTTTCTGAGATGTTGCTTAACTTTAGTTTTAGACTAGGGAGTCCCAGACTAAGGTAAATTAGGTTAATCTTTGTGAAGCCTGATTAGATTAACAATGTGCACTTGGTGCTGACCTGAGGATGCTTCAAAAGCCAGGGATGGGACACTAATACATAAGCATTGTGTGGAATTGGAGAAAGTCACCTAAACCAAACAATTGACAGAGGTAAAAGAACATTTTCAAAGAATTTCAGTGACTTTGAAAAAATCCTTGTGACGAATTGTGTCAAAACACCCAATTATCGAGAACAAATAGCATGATTCATCAACAGAAAACAAGAAAAATAATGCCTAGACTACCTTTTGTAATTCATTTAACTCAAATGAAAAAGATCAAATGAAACTACAACAACTTCAGGGAAGATACTGCATTTACTGTTGGCAACACTTCTACAAATCAGTGTCACTTTGACATTTGAGTTTTCTTGTGTAACACAACACAGTGGAGCCTAACAGGTATTTGTGTGACAGAAATGTAACAAACAATATCATACATAATTACTAATATCCTTTATATATTGTCTTGTCTTTCTAAGGTCCTGTCGAAAAACATCAAATCTACTTAAATAAGACAAAATTCTGTTTCAAGAAACTTGTGAGCTGAGGGACTTGTTTGACCGGGATCAGTGATAGCCAGCAACCCCTGGAAGGTATCTCTGATGATGACCATTTGGACAGTTCAGATGGGGGACCGTTCCAATCCTCATTTGGTACGGCACATTCATTCAACATTTGCCATCCCCAGACTGCAGGGAATATGTAATGTTGTCAGTCATCTCCCATAATTCAAATGATGTGATGAACTCAGCCGTTGAGGAAACAATGTTCTCTAATACAGGAACATAATCATCTTCTAGAGGCAGATGATCACCATAGCTCGGAAGGGATAAGATGAGATGAAGGTCAGCCCGCTACATCTGCAGCAGCCAGAATGGAAGATTGTGTCACTAATCCAGGCCAGAGGACCCAGAAGCTGGGCATGCATGAGAAACTGGCCATGGAATTTCATGAGCGCAAACTAATGTATTTAAAAGAAAAGCATGACATGAAGATGCAAATCCCTCACGTTGAGTTGGCTAGGAAGGAGGAGGCGAGGAACATGAAGCAGAGTAGAGTGTTCTTCTTGAACCAGCACTAGTTCGGGGTCCCAATGTTTCCATTTGTGAATTAAATTTTTTTTTGTTACCAATCCATTGCTATGTTTTGCTTCAATCACTTGAGCTATCTTTGTTGTGAGAAGTGTTCCATAGAAAAGCATCTCTGCAGGCTCGTCCATTTCTGTCATTGTCTGCCTCCACCGTGGGAACATCTGGGTCGTCCTCATCTGCAATGCGAGGATCTGAGCCGCCATGCTGTTTGAGGTAATTGTGAAGCACTGCTGTTGCAATTATGGTAATGCAGCATCTTCTTGGTTGAAAGCGCAATGTGTTTCTGAGACACTGGAAACGTCTCTTCCATACATCAAACTTGCGCTTCCACTACACCTCCGGTGGGTAAATGAGCCTGGTTGTATCGTTGTTGCTCATGTCCCATTGCATGAAGATGGGGGTTGAAAAAGAAGTTGGTCTGTGCGTACCCACTGTCACCAAGTATGTTTCCAGTAGGTTCTCCTCCTTCAAGCTGAGTTTACAAAGGGGAGTTTTGGAAAATCATTGAGTCATGTGTTGTACCTTTTTAAAGTGCAACAATGTTGGAGAACAGCAAATTGGGAGTACACAAACTTTGTACATTCATTGACAACCAGTTTTCCCCCCTGTACTCCTCAGCATCTGCTGTAGAGGGACACTTACACTTGATGGGAATATGACATGCATATATACAGCCAATGACTCCAGGGAAGTTCCCATACTCATAGAAGTCTAAATTGTCGTTGGCTTGGGCAGCAGCATAAGGGAGCTTGATATAATTATCTTTCAGTTCACATATGGGATTGCAGACGTTGTGGACTATTCTGCATATAGTCGGTTAATTTACACCACACAAAATCTCCTGTTTGATGATGGAAAGTTCCAGATGCCAAAAATCTCAAGCTGATCAGTACTTGTAGGGAAGGAGGGATGGGATTTCCCCAAAGAGAATCAGATGAAAGCCATGGCTCAAGCAAAATAAATAATGTCAGGTGCATTTTCTTTGCACAAATTGATTCAATCAAAGTCATTCAGTGGGTTGCTCCTGTCTATAACCACCCTTCTGTCTGGTCTTGGTGGTGCTCTTTGATCATCATTTAAATGGTCCAGGTAATCCATTTTCCTACATTGTCATGGTCAACCTAGGGGTCAACCATCCATTTAATCTGAAGTTAAACCTGCCTCTGGCCAGGTTTAATTTAAACCTTCACTTAGAAGTCTGGAAATCAGACTTTTTAAATCTAGACTAGAAATCTAGACTAGAGAAGGTCCGAGACTATTTTAAACCATGTCTGAGAAATGCAATTTCTGTTAGTCCAGTTTAAAAATGCAATTTAGTCTAGGATTAAGATTAATCTGTGTCCGTGACACTGCCCCGTATTGTCAAAGGCTTAAATTTAGGATTTCCCCCGAGAACCGACAAAAATGCTACAAATATATGCAAGTCTTAATTATTCATACAAGTTAAATCACTGCCCCCGCTCCTCATCTGGAATTAATTTGCACCTGCTCTCAGTCCATAAAGTACAAAGTGGGAGGCACACTGCTGAGTGGAATCGCTGATAATATATGGGGCCCAGTCTTCCCTAGGTTCAGCACATAACACACAGACAGAGACTAAGCTCATCTGCGTTAGGGGAGATGATTATTTGCCTCATCAACTGCAGAGTATTGATGAAATGTGGCGAGAAGTGTGAAGTTGAACCTCAGTTGTCTGTCAGCGAGGATATACTGTACTCCCCATGATACATACAACCCCTCCTGGCAGAGAGGATGGGAGACGGATCTGACATCATGGCTTACTGGGAGATCTAGCACAATGATTAGGCACAGCTGCTGTAGTGCCATCTCACTGGAAAATATACTGTGTCACCGAATTTCCGAGGAGGCGGAGAAGTCTGAAGCATGAAAGTCAGTCAGAGATGATTGTGGCATGCTCCACCCTTTTCAAATGAAGATACTGTCAATTAGTAAGTGTTGCAGACTCATATAACTACAATCCTCAGAAGGAACAGCAGATCTAACTATTTTATCTTGAAAGTATCTGTTGGGTCTACATAGTGGTGTCAACCCACTATTTATCGGTAAGATTGGCGTGCTCTAAATGTCATGCCCAAATGTTCTTAACATGTCCTCAGCTATACTGTACACTATAGTTGTATGCCTAACCCTAAACAAGGGTATAAAATAAGCTCTAAAACAGATCTAACAGTTGCATTACCAATGACCTCTATCCCCAAAAGCCGTCCAATTAAATTGTTATCGGTCAGTCACTTGGTGAGGCCTTGCATGTTAATTCACTCTCACAAAAAGTCCTTATAGAAACCCATGGTCCAGCAATTAGCTGCCACCATGTAATGTAATTGAAGAGCCATACTCCCAAGCCTTGTGTTTCAAATACTGGGTGCCTGGCTTGAATGTTTTCATCATTATGTTATTTATTACCATGGAGAGCTATGGTTATTGGCAGTCATGGGGGTCATTGGTAATTAAGGTTCTGGTGTTGGAATGGCCATTGAGGAAAGTTGAAATTGCAATCAAATGCACAAAATATTTAATCCGTTGCTTTCCCTTAGTAATGGCAGGGGATGACAAATAGTCTCAAATCTGCAATGTAATCGTTATCTAGAACATTTATTCTGTGACTGTTTTTGCTATATTCTATAGAAATTTATACATTTCTATAAATGTTTTCATTTTCAATGCTGTGCTGGCTCCAGGTAACACAGATTGTATATTGACTATTAAAAGGCCCAAAAGAGTGGGAATTCATTTTTTTCTACTGAAAGAAGATGCCCAGAGCTTACCCACGATGTTGAACAATGATTGAAGTCATTAAGTCATAGTTTTAGTCAAAATATGGTATATTTGGGCGTGAAGTGGCAATGCTGTGTGTTTCCGCTATGATGTGACGTACTAATACTTTTCAGTCTACATTCATTCGTCAGGGCTGGGTTCTATTAGAAAATTACCACCCACCAGCATGGCATTGTTTAGTAATCAGAAACAACTGCAAAGTTCTATCTCTTAGTTCACTAGCACACGGTAAATTGCCTTGTGCGGGTGTGCTGGCAGTATAGCATCAGTTCGGTTGTGCATCAATAATTCAGTGTAGCAAGTTTGTATGAAGGTCTGGTTATTAAATGGGTCAACAGTTTAATCCATTCTCCAGTTCATTAATTTATTTACAGGTAAATAGCAATATGCTTTAAACCACTCTGGCGACAAAGATACTTTTCTGCTGTGTTTCCAATCATCCATATGGCTGGGAGAACCTATTCAATTAAGTAAATACATTTAGAGAAAAAAAAATATATATATATATTATTAGCTAACTAGCTATAGTGCAGGCTAACTCAAATCAGCTGCTAACATAGCTAGTTAGCTATCTAGCCAACTTTAAAAACTGAATAACTAGCTAGCTAAATACATTAAATATAACCAGCTACCTAACTTCAGAATTAGCTAGCTATCTTGATGCATTTTCATTGTAAAAAACTAACTCCAAATGCATTTGTAGGTAGCTAGCTAACAGCCATGGAAGAGGGTGAAAGGATAGCAGCTCCAATTGTCAAAGCTAGTAGGCTATTCTGGATAGGGCAAGTACTTTTATGTAGTTCCAGTCCCTAGAACGAAGTGTGGACAGAGATAATAATAACATAATATTCACTGCCGTCTAATTTCAGTAAAATGAAGTCAGTTTCTTGTGATGTTTTCTGTCCTCAGATACAGAGAGCCGTGAAAGCATGGTATGCAGATGAAGAGGTCCCAATAAAGAGCAGTGGATCTCAGTCCTGGTCCTGGGGATTCAAAGGGGTGCACATTTCTTTCCTTAGCACTACACAGCGGATTCAAATGATCAAGTCATCATTAAGCTTCAAGTGGTATTCATGTATTCATTTTTGATGCTATCCTTGATATTATCAAGCTGTGTGTGCACATGCATCTATACAGTGGGGCAAAAAAGTATTTAGTCAGCCACCAATTGTGCAAGTTCTCCCACTTAAAAATATGAAAAAGGCCTGTAATGTTCATCATAGGTACACTTCAACTATGACAGACAAAATGAGAAAAAGAATCCAGAAAAATCACATTGAAGGATTTTTTATGAATTTATTTGAAAATTGTGGTGGAAAATAAGTATTTGGTCAAAAACAAAAGTTTATCAATACTTTGTTATATACCCTTTGTTGGCAATGACAGAGGTCAAACGTTTTCTATAAGTCTTCACAAGGGTTTCACACACTGTTGCTGGTATTTTGGCCCATTCCTCCATGCAGATCTCCTCTAGAGCAGTGATGTTTTGGGGCTGTTGCTGGGCAACACGGACTTTCAACTCCCTCCAAAGTTTCTATGGAGTTGAGATCTGGAGACTGGCTAGGCCACTCCAGGACCTTGAAATGCTTCTTACGAAGCCACTCCTTCGTTGCCCGGGCGGTGTGTTTGGGATCATTGTCATGCTGAAAGACCCAGCCACGTTTCATCTTCAATGCCCTTGCTGATGGAAGGTTTTCACTCAAAATCTCACGATGCATGGCCCCATTCATTTTTCCTTTACACGGATCAGTCGTCCTGGTCGCTTTGCAGAGAAACAGCCCAAAGCATGATGTTTCCACCCCCATGCTTCACAGCAGGTATGGTGTTATTTGCATGCAACTCAGCAATCTTTGTCCTCCAAACACAACGAGTTGAGTTTTTACCAAAAACCAATCTTCTTCTGGATCATCCAAATGCTCTCTAGCAAACTTCAGACAGGCCTGGACATGTAATGTCTTAAGCAGGGGGACGCATCTGGCACTGTAGGATTTGAGTCCCTGGCGGCGTAGTGTGTTACTGATGGTAGGCTTTGTTACTTTTGTCCCAGCTCTCTGCAGGTCATTCACTAGGTCCCCCCGTGTTGGTTCTGGGATTTTTGCTCACCATTCTTGTGATCATTTTGACCCCACGGGGTGATATCTTGCGTGGAGCCCCAGATCGAGGGAGATTATCAGGGGTCTTGTATGTCTTCCATTTCCTAATAATTGCTCCCACAGTTGATTTCTTCAAACCAAGCAGCTTACCTATTGCAGATTCAGTCTTCCCAGCCTGGTGGAGGTCTACAATTTTGTTTCTGGTGTCCTTTGACAGCTCTTTGGTCTTGGCCATAGTGGAGTTTGGAGTGTGACTGTTTGAGGTTGTGGACAGGTGTCTTTTATACTGATAACAAGTTCAAACAGGTGCCATTAATACAGGTAACAAGTGGAGGACAGAGGAGCCTCTTAAAGAATAAGTTACAGGTCTGTGAGAGCCAGAAATCTTGCTTGTTTGTAGGTGACCAAATACTTATTTTCCACCACAATTTGCAAATAAATTCATTAAAAGTCCTACAATGTGATTTTCTGGAATTTTTTCTCATTTTGTCTGTCATAGTTGAAGTGTACCTATGATGAAAATAACAGGCCTCTCTCATCTTTTTAAGTTGGAAGAACTTGCACAATTGGTGGCTGACTAAATAATTTTTTGCCCCACTGTATATCCTGCCTCATTGCCTGTATCCGCTACGGAGCCGCAGTCAAACGACCACCCCTCATCACTGTCAAACGCTCCCTAAAACACTTCTGTGAGCAAGCCTTTCTAATCGACCTGGCCCGGGTATCCTGGAAGGACATTGACCTCATCCCGTCAGTTGAGGATGCCTGGTCATTCTTTAAAAGTAACTTCCTCACCATTTTAGATAAGCATGCTCCGTTCAAAAAATGCAGAACTAAGAACAGATACAGCCCTTGGTTCACTCCAGACCTGACTGCCCTCGACCAGCACAAAAACATCCTGTGGCGGACTGCAATAGCATCGAATAGTCCCCGCGATATGCAACTGTTCAGGGAAGTCAGGAACCAATACACGCAGTCAGTCAGGAAAGCTAAGGCCAGCTTCTTCAGGCAGAAGTTTGCATCCTGTAGCTCCAACTCCAAAAAGTTCTGGGACACTGTGAAGTCCATGGAGAACAAGAGGCTAGGTAACACGGTCACCACCGATAAATCCATGATTATCGAAAACTTCAACAAGCATTTCTCAACGGCTGGCCATGCCTTCCGCCTGGCTACTCCAACCTCGGCCAACAGCTCCCCCCGCAGCGACTCGTCCAAGCCTCTCCAGGTTCTCCTTTACCCAAATCCAGATAGCAGATGTTCTGAAAGAGCTGCAAAACCTGGACCCGTACAAATCAGCTGGGCTTGACAATCTGGACCCTCTATTTCTGAAACTATCCGCCGCCATTGTCGCAACCCCTATTACCAGCCTGTTCAACCTCTCTTTCATCTCGTCTGAGATCCCCAATGTAACGCGTTCTTCGTTTGTAGAAGGAAGAGAGTCGGACCGAAATGCAGCGTGTTTGTTACTCATGATCTTTAATGAAGAAAACGAATGAATACATGAATTAACTGTGTACAATGAAAACAACAAACGGAACGTGAAACCTAATTACAGCCTATCTGGTGAATACACAAAGACAGTAACAAACACCCACGAAATACCAAGCGAAACTCAGGCTGCCTAAATACGGTTCCCAATCAGAGACAACGAAAATCACCTGACTCCAATTGAGAACCGCCTCAGGCAGCCAAGCCTAACTAGACACACCCCTAATCATACACAATCCCAATGCTAAACAAACCCCAATACGAACCCAACGCATAAACCCATGTCACACCCTGGCCTGACCAAACATATGAAAAAAACACAAAATACAATGACCAAGGCGTGACACCCAAGGATTGGAAAGCTGCCGCAGTCATCCCCCTCTTCAAAGGGGGAGACACCCTGGACCCAAACTGTTACAGACCTATATCCATCCTGCCCTGCCTATCTAAGGTCTTCGAAAGCCAAGTCAACAAACAGGTCACTGACCATCTCGAATCCCACCATACCTTCTCCGCTGTGCAATCTGGTTTCCGAGCCGGTCACGGGTGCACCTCAGCCACACTCAAGGTACTAAACGATATCATAACCGCCATCGATAAAAGACAGTACTGTGCAGCCGTCTTCATCGACCTTGCCAAGGCTTTCGACTCTGTCAATCACCATATTCTTATCTGCAGACTCAGTAGCCTCGGTTTTTCGGATGACTGCCTTGCCTGGTTCACCAATTACTTTGCAGACAGAGTTCAGTGTGTCAAATCGGAGGGCATGCTGTCCGGTCCTCTGGCAGTCTCTATGGGGGTGCCACAGGGTTCAATTCTCGGGCCGACTCTTTTCTCTGTATATATCAATGATGTTGCTCTTGCTGCGGGCGATTCCCTGATCCACCTCTACGCAGACGACACCATTCTATATACTTCCGGCCCGTCCTTGGACACTGTGCTATCTAACCTCCAAACGAGCTTCAATGCCATACAACACTCCTTCCGTGGCCTCCTTTCTGCTCTTAAACGCTAGTAAAACCAAATGCATGCTTTTCAACCGATCGCTGCCTGCACCCGCATGCCCGACTAGCATCACCACCCTGGATGGTTCCGAACTTGAATATGTGGACATCTATAAGTACCTAGGTGTCTGGCTAGACTGTAAACTCTCCTTCCAGACTCATATCAAACATCTCCAATCGAAAATCAAATCAAGAGTCGGCTTTCTATTCCGCAACAAAGCCTCCTTCACTCACGCCGCCAAACTTACCCTAATAAAACTGACTATCCTACAGATCCTCGAATTTGGCGATGTCATCTACAAAATTGCTTCCAACACTCTACTCAGCAAACTGGATGCAGTTTATCACAGTGCCATCCGTTTTGTCACTAAAGCACCTTATACCACCCACCACTGCGACTTGTATGCTCTAGTCGGCTGGCCCTCGCTACATATTCGTCGCCAGACCCACTGGCTCCAGGTCATCTACAAGTCCATGCTAGGTAAAGCTCTGCCTTATCTCAGTTCACTGGTCACGATGGCAACACCCATCCGTAGCACGCGCTCCAGCAGGTGTATCTCACTGATCATCCCTAAAGCCAACACCTCATTTGGCCGCCTTTCGTTCCAGTACTCTGCTGCCTGTGACTGGAACGAACTGCAAAAATCGCTGAAGTTGTAGACTTTTATCTCCCTCACCAACTTCAAACATCTGCTATCTGAGCAGCTAACCGATCGCTGCAGCGGTACATAGTCTATTGGTAAATAGCCCACCCATTTTCACCTACCTCATCCCCATACTGTTTTTATTTATTTACTTTTCTGCTCTTTTGCACACCAATATCTCTACCTGTACATGACCATCTGATCATTTATCACTCCAGTGTTAATCTGCAACATTGTAATTATTTGTCTACCTCCTCATGCCTTTTTGCACACAATGTATATAGACTCCCCTTTTTTTCTACTGTGTTATTGACTTGTTAATTGTTTACTCCGTGTGTAACTCTGTGTTGTCTGTTCACACTGCTATGCTTTATCTTGGCCAGGTCGCAGTTGCAAATGAGAACTTGTTCTCAACTAGCCTACCTGGTTAAATAAAGGTGAAATTAAAAAATTAAAAAATTGTATCATGATTTGTTATAAGAGATATTATACTTAATCCACAATGACCTGGTGATGTAAAAGCCTAATAATGACATTTACCTTCCATATTCCTACAGATACCTTGTGGGGGAATACAGACATATGTGAAGTCTACCTGTGTACTGCATAACTTCATGAGGATGGACACGAGGACCAGGAGGGGACCTGTAATTCTCCACTGTGTACCAAAGGAGAAGTCTGATGCACTGCAAGATGTTGCAAGGATGGGGGCCAACAACGCAGCATGGGAGGAAATCCGTGTGGAAGATCTTCACCTCCTACTTCTTTCGAAGAGGGTGCTGATCCCTGGCAACACCATAACCTACACTATGCACAACCAAAAGCTTGTTTAATCGCCACCCACAATGTAATAAGAGTATTCTTTCATTTACTTAGCTATTTTTACTTCTCAGGTGAGGGTGATGTCTGTACAAAAACAAAACAGGCTCTTTTAGGAGTCACATCATTTTTTTTTTTTTACAATTAGACACCCTACAACCCACACATACACACTTGTGTGTCAGTCTGATTGATGAATTGTGTTGTTGAGTAAGCAGGCTCGGGTGTATAACTCTGGCTTCCACCTTCTAAGAATAGGTAAGAGGACCAACCATGGAGAATAGTAAGACACTCAATTATTTATATTTCTTTAACTACGCTATATTGTTTGTCCTCATGTGTCTGTGTGTGTTTTTAAGTAAAAATTACTCTGCAGCCACAGTGTGGACACCAGGTGAGGCCCATCTTATTTTCTCAATAACAGTCTCTCTCCTTCACTTCATCCCTCTCCCCCCTCTCCCCCATTCTTCTGATCAGAGGTGAGAGGTCACTTGGTCGGATCAACAGGAAGTATTATTAAAGAGACACTTTACATTGAAATACATATGAAGATGTAGAAGTTAATGATACAAGGTCAGTTTTGTATTTCACTTCCTGATGATTATAATGACTGACAATGATAGAATTAAAAACACACGAGGCTTTTAATCATGCTCTCTCTCTCTCTCCATCTGTAGGTATGTTTTGATGTGAGAGAGGATACCAAGCCCCAGTCCTGTCATCGCCACCTGACACTAAGATAAACCTTCGGCCAACTGGGGGCCCAGGGCTGGTTAGGAGACACTGCTAGAGACACTATAATGTAATCATGATGATCTGAGAGAATATGAAGTTTAGTAGAACTGTAAATCATTAATCATATGCTGTCTTCCCTGCTCCTCTGTTCTTATCTTTCCATTTCAGTATTTGACACTCTCACCTCTCTCCCCACCTCCTCTTTCTTCCACTGTTTTTATAGTGCACACCAGATGTGTATTAAAGTATATATTGAACTTTATTTATAATAATACAATTATAACATGTATAATGCATGTATTTTTGTATTTAGAACACTTGGATAGTGAACTTCTTTCGATAAAGCTTCACATTCACAAAGGTTCACATTCTCTACTGGTTGAAATGAAGTCTCTCGTTTGATGAAATACTACACCTATCCTGTATCATCGGATCAATGCAGATGAAGGAAATTAGATATTGAGATTAACCTGTTTTAGAGTATTTACTGGATGCATGGGAAGGATAGTGTACTGTTTTTTCAATTCTGGTTCTGTATATATGAATTACAAATCAGCCGTTAACTAGTTAAAATCATGTGTTCTATTATATTCCAGAGTTACAATGTGTAACCATTGATGTCCCAGGACCACGATGGGTAAACACTGTTGAAGTGTATAATCGTAATACACACATGCTGACTCAGCATCATTCAAAGACTGGAGTTTGATACTCCTGGTATTGAATATGAATGAAAAAGATTGCCAAAGACATTCCTACATGGACCGCACATTTATTTTGCCAAGGTAGATTACATGATGAGTGAATATATTCAATGTACAGGCTACAATGTGGGGAACTCATGCTAGGTAATATAACTACATGAATATATGATTTGCTTCCTTGGTACAATAATGTTATATTATATTCTACTCAATCCATAGGCTTCATTGATGCCATTCAGATTGTATTGAAGTCGATACAACCGGCTATGATAGCTGAGGTTCATAGCTAGCTAGCTAATATTGACATTATAATATTGACGTGTAACAGTCATTTTCTGCAATTTCTTGGGGATGAATGATTAACTGGTGGAAGCAATTAAAACCACTGTTCTGAAATAATATTTATACCAAACGTTTTGGGGCCATACACAGATTGGCTACCTAGCTAGCTACACATCCATCGGCATACAGGTATTTTTATCCTCCACTAAACAATTAGCAAGAACATAGTTAACTAGCTAGCTATGTTACTTCAGATGCATTGCAAATACCAGCAAGGCAAGCTTACAAAATTGTACATTCAATTTGCAGTAGCTAGATTCACAACCACCGTTTCACAAGATGACAGCCTGGTTTGCTGGTTGTCTAAGGAGTCCCTAAAACATTAAACAACACAAATTACACATTTCATACTCATGTCAAAACACCCATAAAGCTAGCTAGCTAGCTGGCTAATGTTAGCTAGTCAGCTAGCTTTCTAACTAGCTATTTTCGTGAATTAACTTTATGACAAAAAAAATGAATAATCTTTTGTACCTACATTAACTAACATATTCCTCTCAACTGCATGTTTTGCATGATTCGTTATGACGTTAGAATTACTTGCATTTTCTTCCATCCTGGAATATTTGTGTTCCAGCTTTGGGTTGCATAGCGTCAAATTCGTCATGGGAACCACTCGATATGATTGGTCATTGCCCAGAGCCGCTGGTGACTTGCATAAAGTTTGAAATGCTGAACTTTTTCGCTGCCTCCCACACCACGTTCATGCTGCCCAACGGTCCCCGCCCACTCCGCTTCTCATCACGTTCCTTCCATTGAAAATGAATGGGAAACAGTGCTTCACCCCGCGGTTCCGCCCCTAGTGTACACGGGCCGTAACCCAAACAGGTTATCACTGAAGCCTACACTTGGCCGTCTAAACCATGGAAATTAAAATAGGGGGTGCAAACTTATGTTTTTGCTCCTCCACTTTACGACACAAAAATTAAGATAAACCATTGGAATTTTTTTTTACAATTTTCACTTATTTTTTTAGCTAGTTTGTATTCAAAATAAATATGACCATTTTATAAATGTTATAATTGCGTGATATGATTGCATTTTGCAACCCTGTTCCCCCCATCACCTCAAGATGAATGGTTTTGACCATTTAAGTCTTGCTTCTCTACATGATTCACTGCTTTTTTGGTGCAGCTAAACCTCAAGTGTCTGTTTCTGTTTTTGTTGTTACATTTGTTCTGGTGTTTCGTGTCCGATGCGCTCAAGGTGTTGTTACATGTAATTTGTGTTGTGCATCATGAGTGTCATTGTAGCCTGTCACTTCCCCTGTGAGAACCATGAAGCAAGGGCTGAATTGGCTTTGCTGTACAGCAGCCGCTGGCTGTAACCTGGTCTCCAAGCATTTCAAATGATTCTATACACAAATCTGAGACAACCCATTTAGTATATGTTAGGCGTATGTTGCACGTCACTACTTTACACTTCACATTTGAACGTAAACATTTATTTTTAATCAAAATGCTTCTGGAACATATGAACTTTCATGTGCCTTAATAATAACAAACTTGTATTCCATCCATAAATATGAATACAATTGTTAGTTATGATCCTTGTTGGCTTAGCCAAAGAAAAAGTCAGGAACCTTCCCACTAGCCATGATTGGCTGAAATAATGGAAAATTGGACATGCCGGGAGATGAGTTTGGATTGGTCTGCCATGTAGCATGCTTCTGTAATGTGAGATGCTCAGTATGTGTTGACAGTCCTTTCTACTGCGCTGTTTTTTAAAGATATAACGTGAGCCATCGAGAACTACAAAGGTTTTGCTACCCTTCTCAACAACATTGATGCCCTGAATTTAGCAGGCACTATCAACAGATCAGTAGGAAAAAGTGATGGGCTGCTTTCTGCACACGCCACATTCAGTGTTAACCGGAGTGACTTGACACAAAGCTGGCCACACAAGATGTAGCATCAAACAAAACCGAGTTAGATGTTTCCATTCTGCCGCAAAGTGTTCATCCGTGTATATAGGTAAGAATATAGCTACATTTTCCAGGTAAAACTGTCATTTTTTTCTGATCTGTGTAGTAATATTATTTGAATCAGAAATCCATTTGCAATGCTAGTTATAGCCTAATGTTAGCTAGCTATTGAACCTAGTTTGTTAGCTTTAGCTACCAGCAGATTCATACTACAGCTATGACACTGTTTTAGATGTGGCTATAGCATTTCCTTCACATGACCCATGAATTTAGACAATTGTGTTGGGTAAGGGTCATCTGTTTTGATATTGCTTCTATGCAAGCACTATCAATGTACCGTTTACACCTTCTGTATCCTGTGCATGTGACAATTAAACTTGGATTTTATTTGATATAGTGTGTGTTTGCCACATGGCCCAGAGTCGTCCGGGTGAGGGGAGGGTTTGGCCCGGGTAGGCCATCATTATAAATTACAATGTGAACTGACTTGCCTAGATAAAAACATATTTTTTTTAAGTCAGAGGGGCCATTTTCTCAAAAGTGGGGTTACAAGTTTATCAACTTTCAAAGCAGAATAACATTTCCCATTGTTCCTCAACTGCAGTGTATGATACATCATTTTCTAGACCTGCGTCTCTATTTTATCCAATGCAATAAACACTATTTCAAATTTTGCTACATAAGACCGAAGCGAGGCAGTTGGTCACATATGTTACAAATTTTCTAAATGTACAGTTGAAGTCAGAAGTTTATATACACTTAGGTTGGAGACATTAAAAACTCATTTTTCAACCACTCCACAAACTTCTTGTTAACAAACCATAGTTTTGGCAAGTCGGTTAGGACATCTACTTTGTGCATGACTGAAACGGCCGTCAAAAGAAGTGGACCAAAGTGCAGCGTGGTAAGCTTACCTTTTATTTTCAAATGTCGCCAACAACGACACAACCGTGACGCTTAGAGGGCTAAGTGCCAAAAACACAGTTAACTACCCACACTGAAGGAGGGGAAAAATGGCTACCTAAGTATGATTCCCAATCAGAGACAACGATAGACAGCTGTCCCTGATTGAGAACCATACCCGGCCAAAACATAGAAATAACGAAACCTAGAAAACAAAACATAGAATGCACACCCCACATCACACCCTGACCTAACCAAATACAGAAATAGAACGTCTCTCTAAGGTCCGGGCGTGACAATGACGCAAGTAATTTTTCCAACAGTAGTTCACAAACAGATTATTTCACTTATAATTCACTATATCACAATTCCAGTGGGTCAGAAGTTCATATACACTAAATTGGCTGTGCCTTTAAACAGCTTGGAAAAATCCAGAAAATTATGTCATGGCTTTAGAAGCTTCTGATTGGCTGGTTGACATCATTTGAGTAAATTGGAGGTGCACTTGTGGATGTATTGCAAGGCCTACCTTCAAACTCACTGCCTCTTTGTTTGACATCATGGGGAAATCAAAAGATATCAGCCAAGACCTCAGAAGAAAATTGTAGACCTCCACATGTCTGGTTCATCCTTGGGAGCAATTTCCAAATGCCTGAACGTAAGCAGTTCATCTGTACAAACAATAGTACGCAAGTATAAACACCATGGGACCGCGCAGCTGTCATACCGCTCAGGAAGGAGACACGTTCTGTCTCTTAGAGATTAACGTAATTTGGTGCGAAAGTGCAAATTAATCCCAGAACAACAGCAAAGGCCTTGTGAAGATGCTGGAGGAAACAGGCACAAAAGTATCTATATCCACAGTAAAACGAGTCCTATATCGACATAACCAGATAGGCCTCTCAGCAAGGAAGAAGCCACTGCTCCAAAACCGCCTTAAAAAAGCCAGAATAAGGTTTGCAACTGCACATGGGGACAAAGATCGTACTTTTTGGAGAAACGTCCCCTGATCTGATGAAACAAAAATAGAACTGTTTGGCCATAATGACCATCGTTATGTTTGGAGGAAAAAGGGAAAGGCTTGCAAGCCGAAGAACACCATTCCAACCGTGAAGCACAGGGGTGGCAGCATCATGTTGTGGGGGTGCATTGCTGCAGGAGGGACTAGTGCACTTCACAAAATAGATGGCAAAATAGATGGCATCATGAGGGGGAAAATGATGTGGATATATTGAAGCAACATCTCAACATCTCAAGACACCCGTCAAGAAGTTAAAGCTTGGTCGCAAATGGGTCTTCCAAATGGACAATGACCCCAAGTATACTTCCAAAGTTGTGGCAAAATTAATTAAGTCAAGGTATTGGAGTGGCCATCACAAAGCCCTGACCTAAATCAGGAGGACTACAAACATGACTCAGTTACACCAGCTCTGTCAGGAGGAATGGGCCAAAATTCACCCAACTTATTGTGGGAAGCTTGTGGAAGGCCACCCGAAACGTTTGACCCAAGTTAAAGAATTTAAAGGCAATGCTACCAAATGCTAATTGAGTGTATGTAAACTTCTGACCCACCGGGAAAGGACATGAAAGAAATAAAAGCTGAAATAAATCATTCTCTCTGCTATTATTCTGACATTTCACATTCTTAAAATAAAGGTGTGATCCTAACTGACCTAAGACAGGGAATTCTTACTTGGATTAAATGTCAGGAATTGTGATAAACTGAGTTTAAATATATCTGGCTTAGGTATATATAAACTTCCGACTTCAACTGTATGTTACGAATTCTAGCTAGGTGGCTAACGTTAGCTAGCTGGCTAACATTAGCTAGGTTAGGGCTTAGGGGGTTAAGTTTAGGAGTTAGGTTAAAGGATTAAGGTTAGGCTAAGAGTTAGATAAAAGGGTTAAGGTTATGGGAAGGGTTAGGTATAAGGTTTAAGGTTAAGGTTAGACGAAGGGTTAGCTAAAAGGGTTAAGTTTAGTGGAAGGGTTAGCTAACATGCTAAGTAGTTGCAAAGTAGATAAAATTTGTACGTAGTTGAAATTGTTGCTAATTTGCTAAAATGGTAAAGTTGTCCATGATGCAAGGCGAACTCGCAACCTTTGGGTTGCTAGATGTTTGCGTTATACGCCCATCCATCAACCACCATACCTAAGTAACCATCCTTGTTATGTAACCCAACCAAACGTAACATATCCTAATAATTTGAGTATCCTGGATTCACATTTATTAGGTTATGTCTAGTCTATGAAACCAGGCTGCGCAGCCGAAGCCTGCCAGCAGCCTACCTACCAAAGGTTACATGGTGTCCATTACAATGTAGAAAAACACGTCTCTTATGAAAGATTCCAAAATTTGGGAGATAACAATAGATTACAAAGTCAAAGATACTGGATTGCATCTATGGCAAAGTTTTCCCTATGCTTATGACAAATCCAGAACCAGTTTAGCCAGCTAGCTAATTTTTTGAATATGTGGTAGCAAAAAAATTAACCCCAACAATAGATAAAAATAGCTAGTTACCATGCTCTCTCGCAATCACCGCTGGTTTTATTTGACTGTTCACTATTTCCTAATTGACATCATTTGGGTTTACTGGCTGAGATACATGATGATCCTGTGATTAAGAAAGGAAACCTTTAATAAGAGATGTTCAATGGCAGATGAACAGATGCTGTTCCGTCAGGTTGCTGAGAAAGCAAAAAAACAGCTGAGTCATTTAACAGACAGGAAAAAGCAAAGCATTAATACACACTGTATATACACTGCTCCAAAAAAATAAAGGGAACACTAAAATAACACATGCTAGATCTGAATGAATGAAACTTATTAAATACTTTTTTCTTTACATCGTTGAATGTGCTGACAACAAAATCACACAAAAATTATCAATGGAAATCAAATTTATCAACCCATGGAGGTCTGGATTTGGAGTCACACTCAAAATTAAAGTGGTAAACCACACTACAGGCTGATCAAACTTTGATGTAATGTCCTTAAAACAAGTAAAAATGAGGCTCAGTAGTGTGTGGCCTCCACGTGCCTGTATGACCTCCCTACAACGCCTGGGCATTTTCCTGATGAGGTGGCGGATGGTCTCCTGAGGGATCTCCTCCCAGACCTGGACTAAAGCATCCGCCAACTCCTGGACTGTCTGTGGTGCAATGTGGCGTTGGTGGATGGAGCGAGTCATGATGTCCCAGATGTGCTCAATTGGATTCAGGTCTGGGGAACGGGCAGGCCAGTCCATAGCATCAATGCCTTCCTCTTGCAGGAACTACTGACACACTCCAGCCACATGAGGTCTAGCATTGTATTGCATTAGGAGGAACCCAGTGCCAACCGCACCAGCATATGGTCTCACAAGAGGTCTGAGGATCTCATCTCGGTACCTAATGGCAGTCAGGCTACCTCTGACGAGCACATGGGGCTGTGCAGCCCCCCAAAGAAATGCCACCCCACACCATGACTGACCCACCGCCAAACCGGTCATGCTGGAGGATGTTGCAGGCAGCAGAAGGTTCTCCACGGCGTCTCCAGACTCTGTCACATCTGTCACGTGCTCAGTGTGAACCTGCTTTCATATGTGAAGAGCACAGGGCGCCAGTGGCGAATTTGCCAATCTTGGTGTTCTCTGGCAAATGCCAAACAACCTGCACGGTGTTGGGCTGTAAGCACAACCCCCACCTGTGGACGTCGGGCCCTCATACCACCCTCATGGAGTCTGTTTCTGACCGTTTGAGCAGACACATGCACATTTGTGTTCATTTTGCAGGGCTCTGGCAGTGCTCCTCCTGCTCCTCCTTGCACAAAGGCGGAGGTAGCGGTCCTGCTGCTGGGTTGTTGCCCTCCTACGGCCTCCTCCACGTCTCCTGATGTACTGGCTTGTCTCCTGGTAGCGCCTCCATGCTCTGGACACTACGCTAACAGACACAACAAACCTTCTTGCCACAGCTCGCATTGATGTGCCATCCTGGATGAGCTGCACTACCTGAGCCACTTGTGTGGGTTGTAGACTCCGTCTCATGCTACCACTAGAGTGAAAGAACCGCCAGCATTCAAAAGTGACCTAAACATCAGCCAGGAAGCATAGGAACTGAGAAGTGGTCTGTGGTAACCACCTGCAGAACCACTCCTTTATTGGGGGTGTCTTGCTAATTGCCTATAATTTTCACCTGTTGTCTATTCCATTTGCACAACAGCATGTGAAATGTATTGTCAATCAGTGTTGCTTCCTAAGTGGACAGTTTGATTTCACAGAAGTGTGATTGACTTGGAGTTACATTGTGTTGTTTAAGTGTTCCCTTTATTTTTTTGAGCAGTGTAGTAAGCGCTCTTTGGGATATGAAGGTCATGAAAAGATGGGCATCAGATCAGAGTTTTTTGTTCACCATCAATTCGAATAGTCCGCCTCAGGAGCAGGGCTGATATGACTTTTTGCAGCCTTTTGACAGCTCCTCTGAAGCCAAAAGCCTGAGCACCAATTTTAATGGAGATCGTGTGGCAGGACTCCAGGGGCGGCAGGGTAGCCTAGTGGTTAGAGCGTTGGACTAGTAACCGAAAGGTTGCAAGTTCGAATCCCCGAGCTGACAAGGTACAAATCTGTCGTTCTGCCCCTGAACAGGCAGTTAACCCACTGTTCCTAGGCCGTCATTGAAAATAAGAATTTGTTCTTAACTGACTTGCCTGGTTAAATAAAGGTAAAATAAATAAAAATATCAATTTGGCATATCATTCTACAGTCTAGGTGAAATGGGAGAATGTACTGAAGAATTCATTGCACTTACATCATGGATAATTCTGTAGGTTTCTGTTGTTTAAATGTAGTCTACTCCATCAAAACTGTTTATCTATTCCCCAAATGCACCATCCTTTTTACCAAGCACTTGACCCAAGATTTAAAGACGGGGTACTTTTTGGTGTTTTAAAAGCACTTTTCAATGGGTATAATTACCCAGAAAAGCCATATTAGACTCCAATCAGTATTCATTGCCCCACTTCAGGACCTCTATCTCTTTGTGTCACAGTCTGGAGAAATGGAGGTCAGAAGGACCTTCCCTCCTAAAGTTCCATAAGAGGTATATTGGGGAAATAGAGACTCTCAGCAGCAATTCTTTGGAAGCTGTAAGTTTAATAGCTACACCCTTTACCCTGTCAACAAGTGTCGCCCATGTCCTGAGACAGTGTCCAAAGGCCTCATTTTATATCTCTGCCCCAAATGAGCCCATTATTTGTCATCAGCAGCTCATTCCAAACTCTCACACTGCAGAATGGTTCTCTGAAAGACGTTGTAATGGAGAGAATATGACAGGTCCCGACAATGCGCATCCACCAGCCTCGTCCACCTCATTACTTAGCGTGTCCATAGTAATAAGGGTCTACCAGGACCGTGTATTTGGAGACCTTTCCTCGCTTTTGACAGTTCATTAGGAACATGCAAACAAATAGCACTGAACAGTGCCTGCTCAAGGTTAATGTGGCCATTTAGTCTGCACTAAGTATGGGCCTGATTAAATTATCGGTGACTTTTCAATCTAATTGTTTTTTTCAGCACCGAGGCCTTATCATTCTTCTGTTCTCCACTGTAATTATATGACAAACTTGTTTATTTCTTACCATACGTTTTCCTATATAAAGATACTGTAGATTAGGTGGGTGAACGGGGTTGGCTTGATGAAATAGTCATTACAGTAAGGGCATTTATTGCTGAATGCAATGATGTGGGCTGAATACAACTGTTCTACTGCAGTAAATATTGTCTATAAGACAACATAACACAGTGGTGGTGATGTACACAAACAGATATGTTGAAGCTGAACAAAAGCAGTAACCTATGCAGTCAATTTCGCAGATAAAGTTAACAGAAAGCACTGCTTTTGTTTTGATAGCCAACAATGAAACGATCATGTGCAAGTATAGCAGATCAGTACATTTAGATCCAGGGACTCAAGAATCAATCAATCAAACCAATCAAATGTATTTATAAAGCCCTTCTTACATCAGCTGATGTCACAAAGTGCTGTACAGAAACCCAGCCTAAAAACCTAAACAGCAAGCAATGAAGGTGTGGAAGCACGGTGGCTAGGAAAAACTCCCTAGAAAGACCAGAACCTAGGAAGAAACCGAGAGCGGAACCAGGCTATGAGGGGTGGCCAGTCCTCTTCTGGCTGTGCCGGGTGGAGATTATAACAGAAAATGGCCAAGATGTTCAAATGTTCATAGATGACCAGCAGGGTCAAATAATAATAACCAAAGTGGTTGTCGAGGCTGCAACAGGTCAGCACCTCAGGAGTAAATGTCAGTTGGCTTTTCATAGCCGATCATTCAGAGTATCTCTACTTCTCCTGCTGTCTCTAGAGAGTTGAAAACAGCAGGTCTGGGACAGGTAGCACGTCCGGTGAACAGGTCAGGGTTCCATAGCCGCAGGCAGAAAAGTTGAAACTGGAGCAGCAGGTGGACTGGGGACAGCAAGGAGTCATCAGGCCAGGTAGTCCTGCGGCATGGTACTAGGACTCATGTCCTATGAGAGAGAGAAAGAAGAAAGAGAGAGAAAAAGAGAGAATTAGAGAGAGCATACATAAATTCACACAGGACACCGGAAAAGAAAGGAAAAATACTCCTGATATAACAGACTGGCCCTAGCACCCGACACATAAACTACTGCAGCATAAATACTGGAGACTGAGACAGGAGGGGTCGGGAGACACTGTGGCTCCGGCCGACGATACCCCCGGACAGGGTCAAACAGACAGGATATAACCCCACCCACTGCCAAAGCACAGCCCCCACACAACTAGAGGGATATCTTCATCCACCAATTTACCATCCTGAGACATGGCCGAGTATAGCCCACAAAGGTCTCCCCCACGGCACAACACAGGGGGGAGAACCGACCCAGGACAGGAAGATCACGTCAGTGACTCAACCCACTCAAGTGACGCAGGGATGGCATGGAAGAGCACCAGTAAGCCAGTGACTCAGCCCCTGTAATAGGGTTAGAGGCAGAGAATCCCATAGGAGAGAGGGGAACCAGCCAGGCAGAGACAGCAAGGGTTGCTCCAGTGCCATTCCGTTCACCTTCACACTCTTGGGCCAGACTACACTCAATCATAGGACCTACTGAAGAGATGAGTCTTCAATAAAGACTTAAAGGTTGAGACCGAGTCTGTGTCTCTCACATGGATAGGCAGACCATTCCATAAAAATGGAGCTCTATAGGAGAAAGCCCTGCCTCCAGCTGTTTGCTTAGAAATTCTAGGGACAGTAAGGAGGCCTACGTCTTGTGACCATAGCGTACATGTAGGTATGTACAGCAGGTCCAAACCTGAAAAATAGGTAGGAGCAAGACCATGTAATGCTTTGTAGGTTAGCAGGAAAACCTTGAAATCAGCACTTGCCTTAACAGGAAGCCAGTGTAGAGAGGCTAGAACTGGAGTAATATGATCAAATTTATTGGTTCTAGTCAAGATTCTAGCAGCCATGTTTAGCACTACCTGAAGTTTATTTAGTGCTTTATCCAGGTAGCATTGCAAGTAGAGCATTGCAGTAGTTTAACCTAGAAGTGAAAAAAGCATGGATACATTTTTTTGCATCATTTTGGACAGAAAGCTTCTGATTTTTGTAATGTTACGTAGATGGAAAAAAGCTGTCCTTGAAACAGTCTTGATATGTTCGTCAAAAGACAGATCAGGGTCCAGAGTAACACCGAGGTCTTTCACAGTTTTATTTGAGACGAATGTACAACTATCAAGATTAATTGTCAGATTCAACAGAAAATCTCTTTGTTTCTAAACCAGGCCAGAACTTGTTAGTGTAGACCAATTTGCGTTTTGAATCTCTCCAAAAGAATGCGGTGATCGATGGTATCAAAAGCAGCACTAAGGTCTAGGAGCACGAGGACAGATGCAGAGCCTCAGTCTGACGCCATTAAAAGGTAATTTACCACCTTCACAAGTGCAGTCTCAGTGCTATGATGGGGTCTAAAACCAGACTGAAGCTTTTCTTATACATTGTTTGTCTTCAGGAAGGCAGTGAGTTGCTGTGCAACAGCTTTTTGGAAACTTTTTGAGAGGAATGGGAGATTCGATATAGGCCGATCGTTTTTTAAACATTTTCTGGGTCAAGCTTTGGCTTTTTCAAAAGAGGCTTTATTACTGCCACTTTTATTGAGTTTGGTACACATCCGGTGGATAGAGAGCCGTTTATTATGTTCAACATAGGAGGGCCAAGCACAGGAAGCAGCTCTTTCAGTAGTTTAGTTGGAATACGGTCCAGTATGCAGCTTGAAGGTTTTGAGGCCATGATTATTTTCATCATTGTGTCAAGAGATATAGTACTAAAACACTTGAGTGTCTCCCCTGATCCTAGGTCCTGGCAGAGTTGTGCAGACTCAGGACAACTGAGCTTTGGAGGAATACGCAGATTTAAAGAGGAGTCCGTAATTTGCTTTCTAATGATCATGACCTTTTCCTCAAATAAGTTCATGAATGTATTACTGCTGAAGTGAAAGCCATCCTCTCTTGGGGAATGCTGCTTTTTAGTTAGCTTTGCGACAGTATCAAAAATACATTTCGGATTGTTCTTATTTTCCTCAATTAAGTTAGAAAAATAGGATGATCGAGCAGCAGTGAGGCCTCTTCGATACTGCACGATACTGTCTTTCCAAGCTAGTCGGAAGACTTCCAGTTTGGTGTGGCGCCATTTCCGTTCCAATTTCCTGGAAGCTTGCTTCAGAGCTCGGGTATTTTCTGTATACCAGGGAGCTAGTTTCTTATGACAAATGTTTTTAGTTTTTAGGGGTGCAACTGCATCTAGGGTATTGCGCAGGCTTAAATTGAGTTCCTCAATTAGGTGGTTAACTGATTTTTGTCCTCTGACGTCCTTGGGTAGGCAGAGGGAGTCTGGAAGGGCATCAAGGAATCTTTGGGTTGTCTGAGAATTTATAGCACAACTTTTGATGCTCTTTGGTTGGGGTCTGAGCAGATTATTTGTTGCGATTGCAAACGTAACATAATGGTGGTTCGATATTCCAGGATTATGAGGAAAAACATTAAGATCCACAACATTTATTCCATGGGACAAAACTAGCTCCAGAGTATGACTGCGGCAGTGAATAGGTCGATGATGGCTATTAGGAGTGGGTCTGTGGACTTTTCCATGTGAATATTAAAGTCACCAAAAAGTAGAATATTATCTGCTATGACAACAAGATCTGATAGGAATTCAGGGAACTCAGTGAGGAATGCTGTATATGGCCCAGGAGGCCTGAAAACAGTAGCTTTAAAAAGTGATTGAGTAGGCTGCATAGATTCCATGACTAAAAGCTCAAAAGACGAAAACGTCTGTTTTTTTTGTAAATTGAAATTTGCTATCATAAAAGTTTGCAACACCTCCGCCTTTGCGGGATGCGTGAGGAATATGGTCACTAGTGTAACCAGGAGGTGAGGCCTCATTTAACACAGTAAATTCATCAGGCTTAAGCCATGTTTCAGTCAGGCCAATCACATCAAGATTATGATCAGTGATTAGTTCATTGACTATAACTGCCTCTGAAGTGAGGGATCTGACATTAAGTAGCCCTATTTTGAGATGTGGGGTGTCACGATCTCTTTCAATAATGACAGGAATGGAGGAGGTCTTTATTCTAGTGAGATTGTTAAGGTGAACACCGCCATTTTTAGTTTTTCCCAACCTAGATCGAGGCACAGACACGGTCTCAATGGGGATAGCTGAGCTGACTACACTGACTGTGCTAGTGGCAGACTCCACTAAGCTGGCAGGCTGGCTAACAGCCTGCTGCCTGGCCTGCACCCTATTTCATTGTGGAGCTAGGGGAGTCAGAGCCCTGTCTATGTTCGTAGATAAGATGAGAGCACCCCTCCAGCTAGGGTGGAGTCCGTCACTCCTCAACAGGCCAGGCTTGGTCCTGTTTGTGGGTGAGTCCCAAAAAGAGGGCCAATATCTACAAATTCTATCTTTTGGGAGGGGCAGAAAACAGTTTTCAACCAGCGATTGAGTTGTGAGACTCTGCTGTAGAGCTCATCACTCCCCCTAACTGGGAGGGTGCCAGAGACAATTACTCGATGCCGACACATCTTTCTAGCTGATTTACACGCTGAAGCTATGTTGCGCTTGGTGACCTCTGACTGTTTCATCCTAACATTGTTGGTGCCAACGTGGATAACAATATCTCTATACTCTCTACACTCGCCAGTTTTAGCTTTAGCCAGCACCATCTTCAGATTAGCCTTAACGTCGGTAGCCCTGCCCCCTGGTAAACAGTGTATGATCGCTGGATGATTTGTTGTAAGTCTAATACTTTGGGTAATAGAGTCGCCAGTGACTAGGGTTTTCAATTTGTCAGAGCTAATGGTGGGAGGCTTCGGCGTCTCAGACCCCGTAACGGGAGGAGTAGAGACCAGAGAAGACTCGGCCTCTGACTCCGACTCGCTGCTTAACTTCTTGCGACTCCAAACCCGTATCCGGGAGCGTAATCATAGCCTCAAGCTCATTACCATAACGCAACGTTTCCTATTCATGAAAATCGCAAATAAATTAAATAAATATATTGAAACACAAGCTTAGCCTTTTGTTAACAACACTGTCATCTCAGATTTTCAAAATATGCTTTTCAAGCAAAGCTACACAAGCATTTGTGTAAGAGTATTGATAGCCTAGCATAGCATTAGGCCTAGCATTCAGCAGGCAACATTTTCACAAAAACAAGAAAAGCATTCAAATAAAATAATTTACCTTTGAAGAACTTCGGATGTTTTCAATGACGAGACTCTCAGTTAGATAGCTAATGTTTTTCCAAAAAGATTATTTGTGTAACAGAAATAGCTCCGTTTTGTTCATCACATTTGGCTAAGAAAAAAAACGAAAATGCAGTCACTACAACGCCAAACTTTTTTCCAAATTAGCTCCATAATATCGACAGAAACATGGCAAACGTTGTTTAGAATCAATCCTCAAGGTGTTTTTCACAATTCTATTCGATGAAAAATAATTTGTGGCTGTTGGTTTCTCATCAGAGGCAAAATACTGCAGCTGGAGATTACGCAATAATTGCGACGGAGGACACCAAGCGACCACCTGGTAGATGTAGTCTCTCATGGTCAATCTTCCAATGATAAGGCCTACAAATACGTCACAATGCTGCAGACACCTTGGGGAAAACGTGGAAAACGTAAGCTGACTCCTAGCTCCTCCACAGCCATATAAGGAGTCATTGCCATGAGGCGGTTTCAAAAAATGCTGCACTTCCTGATTGGATTTTTATCTGTTTTTCTTCTGTAACATCAGTTTTGTGGCACTCACATACAATATCTTTGCAGTTTTGGAAACGTCAGAGTGTTTTCTTTCCAAAGCTGCCAATTATATGCATAGTCGAGCATCTTTTCGTGACAAAATATCTTGTTTAAAATGGGAACGTTTTTCATCCAAAAATTTAAATAGCGCCCCCTAGTTATAAAAGATTAATGGGGTGAACCGGTTGAAAGTTTATGTCGGCTGAATGAGCGACACCGGTTGAGCATTCCTACAGCATTTCCCTCCAGAAGCCATGAGAAAGTTTTCCGGCTGCTGGGGACCGTGCGAGAGGATTTATACTACTATCTGTACTTACTGGTGGCACAGACGCTGTTTCATCCTGTCGTGTCTTTGGCTATGCTGGATTAAGTGATATGACATGCTATTCTATAAAATCCTTTCTCTGTAATTAATATTACCTGATTGAGGTAATCATATAAATGTAATTAATTAACTAGAAAGTCGGGGCACCACAAAATAATATTTATAGAGCAGTTATCTTCCGTATAAACTCTTAAAGACCTAGTAATATTTTACATCACTAGCAGTCAATATTAATCATTAGTCATCATTAGTCATCTTAATAATTCAGTCTCATCTGAAAGTTGTACATTCTTGCTTATCTGCACAAACCCTGGCTAACAAGTTGAATCAGCAATACAAAATTGGGTTGAATTATTTATTTACTAAATACCCAAATAATCACACAGAATTACATATACACAGAATTAATCATACCTATCTCCAAGTCTCCGACCACTACCTTGTATCCTTTTCCCTCTTGCTCTCATCCAACACTTCCCACACTGCCCCTACTCGGATGGTATCGCGCCGTCCCAATCTTCGCTCTCTCTCCCCCGCTACTCTCTCCTCTTCCATCCTATCATCTCTTCCCTCTGCTCAAACCTTCTCCAACCTATCTCCTGATTCTGCCTCCTCAACCCTCCTCTCCTCCCTTTCTGCATCCCTTGATTCTCTATGTCCCCTATCCTCCAGGCCGGCTCGGTCCTCCCCCTCCCGCTCCGTGGCTCGACGACTCATTGCGAGCTCACAGAACAGGGAGCTCCGGGCAGCCGAGCGGAAATGGAGGAAAACTCGCCTCCCGCGGACCTGGCATCCTTTCACTCCCTCCTCTCTACATTTTCCTCTTCTGTCTCTGCTGCTAAAGCCACTTTCTACCACTCTAAATTCCAAGCATCTGCCTCTAACCCTAGGAAGCTCTTTGCCACCTTCTCCTCCCTCCTGAATCCGCCTCCCCCCCCCCCTCCTCCTCCTCTCTGCAGATGACTTCGTCAACCATTTTGAAAAGAAGGTCGACGACATCCGATCCTCGTTTGCTAAGTCAAACGACACCGCTGGTTCTGCTCACACTGCCCTACCCTGTGCTCTGACCTCTTTCTCCCTCTCTCTCCAGATGAAATCTCGCGTCTTGTGACGGCCGGCTGCCCAACAACCTGCCCGCTTGACCCTATTCCCTCCTCTCTTCTCCAGACCATTTCCGGAGACCTTCTCCCTTACCTCACCTCGCTCATCAACTCATCCCTGACCGCTGGCTATGTCCCTTCTGTCTTCAAGAGAGCGAGAGTTGCACCCCTTCTGAAAAACCTACACTCGATCCCTCCGATGTCAACAACTACAGACCAGTATCCCTTCTTTCTTTTCTCTCCAAAACTCTTGAACGTGCCGTCCTTGGCCAGCTCTCCCGCTATCTCTCTCAGAATGACCTTCTTGATCCAAATCAGTCAGGTTTCAAGACTAGTCATTCAACTGAGACTGCTCTTCTCTGTATCACGGAGGCCCTCCGCACTGCTAAAGCTAACTCTCTCTCCTCTGCTCTCATCCTTCTAGACCTATCGGCTGCCTTCGATACTGTGAACCATCAGATCCTCCTCTCCACCCTCTCCGAGTTGGGCATCTCCGGCGCGGCCCACGCTTGGATTGCGTCCTACCTGACAGGTCGCTCCTACCAGGTGGCGTGGCGAGAATCTGTCTCCTCACCACGCTCTCACCACTGGCGTCCCCCAGGGCTCTGTTCTAGGCCCTCTCCTATTCTCGCTATACACCAAGTCACTTGGCTCTGTCATAACCTCACATGGTCTCTCCTATCATTGCTATGCAGACGACACACAATTAATCTTCTCCTTTCCCCTTCTGATGACCAGGTGGCGAATCGCATCTCTGCCTGTCTGGCAGACATATCAGTGTGGATGACGGATCACCACCTCAAGCTGAACCTCGGCAAGACGGAGCTGCTCTTCCTCCCGGGAAGGACTGCCCATTCCATGATCTCGCCATCACGGTTGACAACTCCATTGTGTCCTCCTCCCAGAGCGCTAAGAACCTTGGCGTGATCCTGGACAACACCCTGTCGTTCTCAACTAACATCAAGGTGGTGGCCCGTTCTTGTAGGTTCATGCTCTACAACATCCGCAGAGTACGACCCTGCCTCACACAGGAAGCAGCGCAGGTCCTAATCCAGGCACTTGTCATCTCCCGTCTGGATTACTGCAACTCGCTGTTGGCTGGGCTCCCTGCCTGTGCCATTAAACCCCTACAACTCATCCAGAACGCCGCAGCCCGTCTGGTGTTCAACCTTCCCAAGTTCTCTCACGTCACCCCGCTCCTCCGCTCTCTCCACTGGCTTCCAGTTGAAGCTCGCATCCGCTACAAGACCATGGTGCTTGCCTACGGAGCTGTGAGGGGAACGGCACCTCAGTACCTCCAGGCTCTGATCAGGCCCTACACCCAAACAAGGGCACTGCGTTCATCCGCCTCTGGCCTGCTCGCCTCCCTACCACTGAGGAAGTACAGTTCCCGCGCAGCCCAGTCAAAACTGTTCGCTGCTCTGGCCCCCCAATGGTGGAACAAACTCCCTCACGACGCCAGGACAGCAGAGTCAATCACCACCTTCCGGAGACACCTGAAACCCCACCTCTTTCAGGAATACCTAGGATAGGATAAAGTAATCCTTCTCACCCCCCCTTAAAAGATTTAGATGCACTATTGTAAAGTGGCTGTTCCACTGGATGTCTTAAGGTGAACGCACCAATTTGTAAGTCTCTGGATAAGAGCGTCTGCTAAATGACTTAAATGTAAATGTAAATACCTTGATTACAAATTACGTCATAAAGGAAAGCGTCCCTAGCGGGCGGAATAGATATGACAGCTGATTACACAAATAAAAGTGGGTTGGGTTTGAGTGAAAGAGCGGGCAGACTGAGGAACAAAGTGAGAAGCGATGTCTCTATCGTAAATACAGTATCTTATGCATTCTAAATTACTGCCCATTTGGAAAATGAAAATGCAATAAATATTTAGTTTGAGCTGCTCTTTGGTAGGTTGGTGGTTGATGGAAGGCCGTAGGCCGTCTTGCCCAACAGAGTACTTTGGAATTTGAAGAATGTCTCTGGTGGTAAATTGGATAACGTGTAGTAACGTTGTTGTGTGGTAGACGGGATACTCTGTCTGTTCTTTCCAAGCCCACGTTTGTAGCTGCTGTTGCTAACTCAACGGCTAGGAGGTATCACTTCTGTAGTGAATAAGAGTTCAAAGTTCATACCATTCGCAACCAAAGCTCACACTGAGGTCTAACCATTCTGACATTGGATCGTCGTCCACACTTCCTCGGAACAGGATGTTACATTTTCGTCAAGGCTTTATATAGTGGAGGAAGAAGGGTGTGTTTTCACAGTTTTATAACCTATGTCTCTTCACAGGGGCGGGCCACTGATTGAAAAGATCCCCAACCTTGTGAAAACCCAAATCTTTCATTTGGAAGCTAAAATTACATTTAATCTCAATAATTTTATATTCAAACATTTAAATTGAACAACAATTCCATGTGAATCCGATAACTACAATGTGTAGACTTTCCACTATAGAGTTTGCCATCCTATCATTGATGAGAATGTCTCAGATGACAACCGAAATGACATCATATTCAGTAAGTACTAACGCATATGTTCAAGTGGTCGGTTTACCAGAATATGGTTAATTTCTCCCCAACTTCTAATGTTCCCAGAATATCTATGTTAACCAAAGGATTTTCAAATGTCACATCAGTAGGGTAGAGAGAGGAAAATGGGGAGAGAGGTATTTATGACTGTCATAAACCTACCCCCAGGCCAACGTCATGACAATCCTTTCCTACACTGAAATTACCCTTGCCTAACGATTGCGTCTTAAACTGGGCTTGCAGCACAGCTATACTTGCCGTAAGGCGATCGTTCTCCTCTATATTATGAGTACAGCGACTGCAATTAGAAGGCATCATGTTAATGTTACTACTTAGCTTAGGCTGTTGGAGGTCCTGACGAACCATGTCCAGATAAAGCGTCCGGAGTGAAAAAGTTGAATGAAAAAAGGTTGAGTGATGGAAAATCTCAAAATATAAACGGTAATTAAAAAGTAAAAAACGTAAAAATTTTGGTAGCAAAGTAGGGTTAGCAACAAAACGCACAGCAGCACGTAAAGAAGTCTGAAATGACACAGTTCGTACTGTCATATTTCAGGTAAGACCCAGATGCAATCAGTGTCGAAGTATCAGTTTAAAAGTTTATTACTAATACAGGGGCAGGCAAACGACAGGTCGAGGGCAGTAATCAAGATATTGTTCAGGGTCAGAGCAGGCAGGGGGAAATAATCCAGGCTGGTGTGCAAGGTACAGAACAGCAGGCAGGCAGAAAGGTCAAAACCGTAAAAACCTAGAAAACAAGAACTAGAACAGACAGTTAAACCGCTGATCGGTTTCATGAAACAAAATGAACTGGCAACAGACAAACAGAGAATACAGGTATAAATGCAAGAAATGGGGAAGATCTGTGACACCTGGAGGTGGGTGGAGACAAGCACAAAGACAGGTGAAACAGATCAGGGTTTGACATGATCCCTGCCCTGTGATATGGCGTGCTTGTACTTTTCGTCCGTTTCTTTTCAGGGCTGGGTTTTATTTGAATGTTACCACCCACTAGCATGTTATGGTTTATTTTTCACCTGAGCTATGGAGCAAATGAAAATAGAGGTTGCACACTTGTGTTTTTGCACCTCCACTTTTTTTTTACCAGAAAATGGTCATAATCCATTGGATAATTTGTCAAGTTGAACTTTTTTTTGCTAGTATTGCTAGTAACTATTTTATTAATGGTCAAATTTAGTGTGATATGATTGCATTTTGGAACCACACTCCCCCCGTAGCCCCAAGACATTGTTTTGACCCCACTCCACTGCTTTGATTGGTGCAGCTAGAAATCACAAGTGTCTATTCTATAATGAAAAGGCACCCTCAAAATAAAATTCCAAGACCTTGTTTATCTATTTTGTGCTGTTGTTACATTTGTATTGGTGTTTAATTTCATGTCCGATGCTCTCAGGGTGTTGTTACATATAATTTGTGGCGTGTATCCACCTCTGGCCTGCTCGCCTCCCTACCACTGAGGAAGTACAGTTCCCGCTCAGCCCAGTCAAAACTGTTCGCTGCTCTGGCCCCCCAATGCTGGAACAAACTCCCTCACGACGCCAGGACAGCGGAGTCAATCACCACCTTCCGGAGACACCTGAAACCCCACCTCTTTAAGGAATACCTAGGATAGGATAAAGTAATCCCTCTCACCCCCCCCCCCCCTTAAAATATTTAGATGCACTACTGTTCCACTGGATGTCATAAGGTGAATGCACCAATTTGTAAGTCGCTCTGGATAAGAGCGTCTGCTAAATGACTTAAATGTAAATGTAAATGTATCATGAGAGCAAAGCCATTGTAGCCTATCATTTCACTTCCCCTATCTGTGAGAAGCATGGCATGAGCACAGGGCTGACTTGGCATTGCTGTAACGCAGCCAAATACCCTGCCAGTAGGCTACCAAAGGTTGCACCGTGTCCATTACAAAACACATCTCCAGTGCAAACTTTGCAATACTAAGGCTATCCATAACACTGGAGTTTCCTGTTATTCTTTCTATTTCTATGGTGGATTCACACCCGCAATTTATGGGAAGATGCCAAAACTTTGGAGATAACAATAGATGTCAAAGATACTGGTTTCCCCTGTCTATCTGTGGCAGAATTTTCCCTAAATGCTTATGACAAATCCAGCTCCAGAACCAGCAATAGCCTAGCCAGCTGGCTAATCTTTTGAATATGGTGTAGGAACATCCATTAACATTAGCTAGCTAGAAAAGTTTAGCATGGTAGCTAGCTACACTGACATACACTGCTCAAAAAAATAAAGGGAACACTAAAATAACACATCCTAGATCTGAATGAATGAAATATTCGTATTAAATACTTTTTTCCTTACATACCTGAATGTGCTGACAACAAAATCACACAAAAATGATCAATGGAAATCAAATTTATCAACCGATGGAGGTCTGGATTTGGAGTCACACTCAAAATTAAAGTGAAAAACCACACTACAGGCTGATCCAACTTTGATGTAATGTCCTTAAAACAAGTCAAAATGAGGCTCAGTAGTGTGTGTGGCCTCCATGTGCCTGTATGACCTCCCTACAATGTCTGGGCATGCTTCTGATGAGGTGGCGGATGGTCTCCTGAGGGATCTCCTCCCAGACCTGGACTAAAGCATCCGCCAACTCCTGGACAGTCTGTGGTGTAACGTGGCGTTGGTGGATGGAGCGAGACATGATGTCCCAGATGTGCTCAATTGCATTCAGGTCTGGGGAACGGGCGGGCCAGTCCATAGCATCAATGCCTTCCTCTTGCAGGAACTACTGACACACTCCAGCCACATGAGGTCTAGCATTGTCTTGCATTAGGAGGAACCCAGGTCCAACCGCACCAGCATATGGTCTCACAAGGGGTCTGAGGATCTCATCTTGGTACCTAATGGCAGTCAGGCTACCTCTGGCGAGCACATGGAGGGCTGTGCGGCCCCCCAAAGAAATGCCACCCCACACCATGACTGACTCACCGCCAAACCGGTCATGCTGGAAGATGTTGCAGACAGCAGAAGGTTCTCCACGGCGTCTCCAGACTCTGTCACGTCTGTCACGTGCTCAGTGTGAACCTGCTTTCATCTGTGAAGAGCACAGGGCGCCAGTGGCGAATTTGCCAATCTTGGTGTTTTCTGGCAAATGCCAAACGTCCTGCACGGTGTTGGGCTGTAAGCACAACCCCCACCTGTGGACGTCGGGCCCTCATACCACCCTCACGGAGTCTGTTTCTGACCGTTTGAGGAGACACATGCACATTTGTGGCCTGCTGGAGGTAATTTTGCAGGAATCTGGCAGTGCTCCTCCTTGCACAAAGGCGGAGGTAGCGGTCCAGCTGCTGGGTTGTTGCCCTCCTACGGCCTCCTCCACGTCTCCTGATGTACTGGCTTGTCTCCTGGTAGCGCCTCCATGCTCTGGACACTACGCTGACACACACAGCAAACCTTCTTGCCACAGCTCGCATGGATGTGCCATCCTGGATGAGCTGCACTACCTGAGCCACTAGTGTGGGTTGTAGACTTCGTCTCATGCTACCACTAGAGTGAAAACACCGCCAGCATTCAAAAGTGACCAAAATATCAGCCAGGAAGCATAGGAACTGAGAAGTGGTCTGTGGTCCCCACCTGCAGAACCACCCCTTTATAGGGGGTGTCTTGCTAATTGCCTATAATTTCCACCCGTTGTCTATTCCATTTGCACAACAGCATGTGAAATTTATTGTCAATCAGTGTTGCTTCCTAAGTGGACAGTTTGATTTCACAGAAGTGTGATTGACTTGGAGTTACATTGTGTTGTTTACGTGTTCCCTTTATTTTTTTGAGCAGTGTATGACAGTGCCCTACTTGTTATTTATCTACTCCACGTAGAAGTCACCACAATGGTCCCACCGCCAACTCGCCAATTTTTGAATATGTATTAGCAGCCTGCATCATTCTTACCATTCACATTGACGAGGCTCTCGTGAAGCAGGTGGAGAGCTTCAAGTTCCTCTGTGTCCATATCACCAAGGATTTATCATGGTCTTAACACACCAACACAGTCTTGAAAAGGGCACGACAATGTGTCTTCCCCCTCAGGAGGCTGAAAAGATTTGGAATGGGCCCTTAGATACTCAAAAAGATCTACAGCTGCACCATGAGAGCATCTTGACTAGCTGCATCACCACTTGATATGGGAACTATTTGGAATTCGACCGCAAGGTGCTATAAAGGGTAGTGCAGACAGCCCAGTACATCACTGGGGCCGAGCTCCCTACCATTCAAGACCTCTATACCAGTGGTGGCTGCAGAGGGGAGAACGGCTCATAATAATGGATGTAAATGGAATGGTATCAAAAACATGGTTTTCAGGATTTGGTACCATTACATCCACTACACTCCATTCCAACCATTATTATGAGCCGATACCAGGCGGTGTCAGAGGAAGGCAATACAAATGGTCAAAGACACCAGCCACCCAAATCATTGACTGTTCTCTCTGCTACCGCATGGAAAGCGGTCTGGAACCAACAGGAACCTGAACAGCTTCTACCTCCCAAGCCATAAGACCGATTAATAGTTAGTTAAATATTTAACCAAATATTTACCCGGACTTCTGCATTGACACTTTTAGCATAAACTTTTTTTGAATCATAATATACACCGCTCCTACTGTTTACTATATTCTTAGTTACAGATGAAGTCAGAAGTTTACATAAACTTAGGTTGAAGTAATTAAAAATCGTTTTTCAACCACTCCACAAATTTCTTGTTAATACCTCTTTGGGCTGCAATCCCGTAAACGGATTGATATGACAACAGCCAGTGAAGTGCAGGGCGCTAAATTCAAAACAACAGTAATCTCATAATTAAAATTCCTCAAACATACATGTATCTTATACCGTTTTAAAGGTAGTCTTGTTGTTAATCCCACCACAGTGTCCAATTTCAAATAGGATTTACGGTGAAAGCACCACAAACGATTATGTTAGGTCACCACCAAGCCACAGAAAAACACAGCCATTTTTCCAGCCAAAGAGAGGAGTCACAAAAAGCACAAATAGAGATAAGATTAATCACTAACCTTTGATGATCTTCATCAAATGATACTCATAAGACTTCATGTTACACAATACATGCATGTTTTGTTTGATAAAGTTCATATTTATATAAAACAATCTGAGTTTACATTGGCGCATTACATTCACTAGTTCCAAAAACATCCAGTGATTTTGCATAGCCACATCGATTCAACAGAAATACTCATCATAAATGTAGATGATAATACAGGTTATACACATGAAATTATACATATACCTGTCCTTAATGCAACCGCTGTGTCAGATTTCAAAAAAACTTTACGGAAAAAGCAAACCATGCAATAATCTGAGACAGCGCTCAGAACAATCAAGTCAAATTAGCCGTCATGTTGTAGTCAACATAAACGATAAATTACATGCTAAATATTCCCCTACCTTTGATGATCTTCATCAGAATGCACTCCAAGGAATCCCAGGTCCACAATAAATGCTTGATTTGTTTGATTATGTCCAATTAGCTACTTTTGTTAGCACGTTTGGTATACATATCCAAACGCTCGTTCTGGTCAGGGTTACGTCGGACAAAAACTTCAGAAAGTTATATTACAGGTCAAAGAAACATTTCAAACTAAGTACATAATCAATCATTAGGATGTTTTTATCATTAATCTTCAATAAAGTTCCTTCAGGAGCCATGGAACGCAGGTCGCTATCGTGTGAAATGCACGTGACCAGAAAATGGCTGACTGCCAGACACCTGATTCATTCTGCTGTCATTCAATCTCACAACACAGTAGAAGCCTCATTCAAATTGCTATAGACAGTTGACATCTACTGGAAGCCATAGGAAGTGAATCTTCATTAATATCTCAAGGGGATTTCAATGGGAACTGTGTTGAATACATACCAACCTCAGATTTCTCACGTCCTGTTTTGATTTCTCCTCAGGTTTTTGCCTGCCATGTGAGTTCTGTTATACTCATAGACATCATTCAAACCGTTTTAGAAACTTCAGAGTGTTTTCTATCCAATACTAATTGAATACTAACTGAGACTGAGGAGCAGGCCATTTACTTGTGGCACCTTATTCATCCAAGCTACTCAATACTACCCCCCAGCCATCTTAACAAACTATAGGTTTGCCAAGTCGGTAAGGACATCTACTTTGTGCATGACACAAGTCATTTTTCCAACAAGGTATATCTAGGTATATCTAGGAATATCTACCTAAATTACTCTGCAGATCACATCTGTACTGGTACCCCATGTGCAGTGCCTTCAGAACGTTTTCATACCCCATGACTTCTTCCATATTTTGCTGTGTTACTGACTGAATTCAAAATGGATTACGTAGATCTTTTCTCTCACCCATCTACACAAAATACCCCATGATGAAATGAAAATATTTTTAGAAATTTTTGCAAATCTATTAAAAATGAAATAGGTAGGTTTTCAAGTAGGTTGTTGATCATTGCTCAACAGCCAATTTCAAGTCTTGCCATAGACCTTCTAGCCAATTTGAGTCAAGACTATAACTAGGCCACTCAGGAACATTCAATGTTGTCTTAGTAAGTAACTCCACTGTATATTTGGCCTCGTGTTTTAGGTTATTGTCCTGCTGAAAGGTGAATTTATCTCCCAGTGTCTTGGAAAGCAGACAGAAGCAGGTTTTCCTCTAGGATTTTGCCTGTGCTTAGCTCTATTCCGTTTATTTTTATCCTAATAAAGCCTCCCTAGTCCTTGCCGATGACAAGCATACCCAAAACATGATGCAGCCACCAACATTCTTGAAAATATGAAGAGTCGTACTCAGTGATGGGTTGTGTTGGATTTGCCCCAAACATAACGTTTTGTATTCAGAACATAAATGTAATTTCTTTGTCACACATTTTTTGCAGTTTTACTTTATTTCCTTATTGCTAACAGGATTCATGTTTTGGAATATTGTTATTCTGTATAGGCATCCTTCTTTGCTCCATCTTCAGTTTTCTCCTATCACAGCCATTAAAATTCATCTCTAACTGTTTTAAAGTCACCGTTGGCATCATGGTGAAATCCCTCTCCAAAACTCCCAAAAATTTGCTCGGAATGACGCTTTATCTTTGTAGTGACTGGATGTATTGTGATTACTAACTTCACCATGCTCAAAGGGATATTCAATGTCTGTTTTATTTCTACCGATCTACCAATAGGTGCCCTCCTTTGTGAGTCATTGTAAAACTAGACTGGTCTTTGTGGTTGAATCTGTGTTTGAAATTCACTGCTCGACTGAGGGACCTTACAGATACTACTATGTGTGGGGTACAGAAATGAGGTAGTAGTTCAAAAAACATGTTTAACACTATTATTGCAGAGAGGGAGAACTTATTTAGGCTTGCCCTAAACGAAGGGGTTGAATTCTTATTGACCCACAACCTTTCAGTTTTTCATTTTTCATTAATTTGTGAACATTTCTAAAAACATAATTCCACTTTGACATTATGGGGTATTCTGTGTAGGCCAGTGACACAAAATATATTTGTAATCCATTTTCAATTCAGGCTGTAACACAACAAAATGTGGAACATGTCAAGGGGTGTGTATACTCTCTGAAGGCACGATAGCAATGTTATCGTTACTCATTGTGTATATATTATTTATTTTATTATTATGTATTTAAATGTTCTATTTTTCTCTATTTTCCTTCTCTCTGCATTGTTGGGAAGAGGCCATAAGTAAGCATTTTACTTTTAGTCCACATGCATTGTTTACAAAACATGTGATTTGATTTGAGGTGGAACCGCAAAACAAACAATTCCGCTATTGGTCAGAAATCAAGTGGAAATAGGGCTAGAGCTGATAGAGTTGTTGATTACTTTCAGGTTAGCTGAGTTTAGACTATGTTCCTTTCAGGTGCCCATCCTGTTTGTCATTTTTCTTATTAATACATACATTGTTAATAATACATACATTGTTAATGTACATATTGTAGGCTACGTACTTTTGGTGCCTTATTACCACTTTGCTCTTATCCTCACCCTGGGTATTGCACTGAATCTTCTGGTCTGCCTCAGTGGCCTCCTCCACCGCCTCAGAGTGAAACTTCACAATGAGGTAGGACCATTCTTGAGATTATATGATTATTAGGAGTTCCATTCATTGCTGTTCTGGAAGTTAAGTTGAAGAGTGTTTTTCTGCTGAGTCGGGTATATACCTACGTAAACGTCCAGCCATATGAACAGATAATGGGTCAATCTGAAATGTATGCAACATTGCGCTACCAGTGTACTTTGCATTTTGTATAGCAAGCATTCATTAAAGCCAACACCATTTGTCAAGTTGCAACAATACCCTAACTATTGTGTGATATAAAATACTAAAAAGCTAGTTTTTCCACACCATTGATCATAAAAAAGTATACAGTTTTCAGATGAGTACGATATTGAGTCCAAATGAAGCACTGCAACAGACAAGACTATGATGGTGATCATCTGTTGGTTTACTCAGTGATATTGATTACTCTGGTCTACAGGCCCTCAGGGAATTTGGTAGATCAAGAGTACCAGATGCAACCTAAACTATAGATCAAAGCATAAGCACATCAATTCCATAGCTAAGAAAATTTGAACGCTATTTGGAGCACCTATAACATCTGCAAGCCTCGTCCCCTCAACACACACAACATAATATAACTATTTGTCAATGTACAACGTGGTCTCAGGTTTTGGCATGCAAAACCTTCCAAATGTGGCCTTCCTCTTGTCCCTAGATGTGGTTTGCAGGAATTAGCATGTGTAGAAGTGTCTGAAAAAAAGCCAAGCATCGACAGTTAATCTTGTTGATGGCTTCTTCTAGAAATCAATGCACATCTGTAAAGACCATCTGTGTTGGGAGGCTTATACTGTAAATACAAGATAACAAAACCCTCCGTTAGAACAAGGGCCTAAGAGAAGCATCCAGGAAAAGCCATGGAAATACACACAAGAACGGTTACCTACATATCAGATGGTGTTTTGATAAGGCATGGTGGTAGTTGTGCTGAGTGAAGGCTGTGACATCTTTAGCTGTGATTGTACTGTCTGATTGTGCCCTTGTTTTCTGTGAGAGCAGCTATTCTCCTGTGGGCTTAGAGAACATGACACATGCCTTTGTGCTCCTTCTCTAATAGACTTAGTATTACCTTGGGGCTTCAGAGATGTTAGTCTTATTTTAGGTATAAGGGTAGGCTAAGACAGAATGGCACTGTAGTTTATTTAATTGTCTTATCCTCATAATTAAATAGAGAATCAAAATCACAAGATCTGCAAACCAATGCAAAAAAGTGAATGATAATTTATATATAATTGTAATTAGTTGTTATAAAAAAAATACCTGCATTCAGTGTGCATTTATGGTTATTTATGACTCAGTACTTTATGACATGCTTTAAAGGGATTATTACTTTATCTTGTATTTAAAAGCTAAACCATTTGGATGGTCTGTTTTGTGGGAATACAATGTAAATTGGTTTTATTAAGGCCATAATATTCTGGCTTATAATAGGTGTTGAGTTGCTGGTTATTTGCGTTCCATTCAACAATCTGAAAATATGTTGTGAAATGATGCTTGAGTCTTATTTCATAAAATTGAATATAAACACATAATTTAGGCCTGTGTGGTTGCCTCAGTCCTACTTAAACAACAACAACAACATTAACATCAAACAAGAAAGTGCAATGTACTCATTTTAGTTTTTAGTTCCATATAGCATTGTTCTCTTAGACACGTAATCAGAGTTCCCTCTTTAAAGTTTGACAACCATGAAAGTAAAAATTACTGCACAGTTGCAGATTTGAGACACAATGCTGATATGCCACCTAGAAATATTGTTGTGCATCTGTACACGAGGAGAACCCAGTGCTGCATGAAGTGGTGTAGTATACAGTACATCGTTGTCGTGACTTGACATTAACATTAATCTGAGGACTGTTATTTATATAATTAACTAACTGTTTAATTGTTACCCAATTAAATTAATCATGTAATTCACTCATTAGGATTTGGGGCACCACGAGAGTGGTTCTTTAAAGAGTTGCCATCTCCCGAATTAAACTCTAAAAGGTCTTTACCTAATCATAACCTCGTATCATATCACCATTCTGAACAGTCGTAACCTCCTTGCATCGGCAAAAATCAGAGGCTTACTTATGATTCAGTACTACACAAATTGGTTATTGGTTTAATTATATATTTACTAGCTATTTAAATGGGAACACAGGATAAACACACATACTCCACCGATATTGACTGGAGATACGCTGAAAACAGGTCCCTAGCAGAATGATAACATGAATACCTGTTAAAGAAGAGAAGGAGAGGGAGAGAGAGGGACAGAGACGCTTAATGTTGCCACATTCAGAAACTACTCTCACCAACAACTACTCTCGCTTTTGAACGTGTTAGAGTTTCAGCGGGAAAAGGTCTGTTCAGACAAAACACAGTCCTTTGGTGAATTTGGCGAGCACAGGCCTGGATCTTCTCTCTTGATTTTACAACAGGATGTGAGTGTCAATCCCCACCAGTTCTTTCCTCCCTCCTCTACAGGTGAAAGGGGGTCTGATTGAAGTTATCCATTGCAAACCTGATCTGAGCTATTTGGATTATTGTGGTCAGTCATGATATTACAATGCGTGGGCAATTTAACATATGTGACCAATCAGCTCAAATCAGGTCTTATGTATCAAAATTTGGAATTGTGTTTTTTACATTGGATAAAAGTAGAGACCCAGAGCTACAAAAATTATATATCATACACTACAACTGAGGAATAATGGGAAAGTAATTCTGCTTTGAATGTTGATAAACTTGTAAACTCACTTTTGAGAAAATGACCTTTGAATGTTTTGGTACTACTACTGGAGAGCCCTTCTTTGTTTACACCCATTCAGCATCGTTAACACCCTCTTAAGCTTTAGCCTCACCCATCTCCTTAAGGGTTGATCCGAGCGTTCAGTACTAACAACAGCAGTCAAGCACCCAAGCTAACTTGCTAGCTACTTCCAGACACAAATGAGAGAACAGCTCACTGAACTTTACTTGCCCTAGCAGAGCTGGTTAAGCTGTTATGTTATCCAGAGAGTTGGTGACTGCAACTGTGCTGTCAGACTGTCCATTCGTAAATTCAGAGAGTTTCGCTCTCAGAGCATTCAGAGAGCACACTGGTTGCTCTGGCCGATGAGTAGGGTTGATCCAAATGTTCTGACCTCACAACGGCAGTCAAGCACCCAAGCTAACTGGCTAACAATGGCTACCTTGCTAGCTACTTCCAGACACAATCGAGAAAACACCCAACTCTGACCATTTTACCCTAGCAGAGCTGGTTAGGCTGTTTTCATGTTATCCAGAGAGTTGGTGACTGTAACTGGGCTGCTGGCAACAATTGAATTGCGTTTTTTTGCTGACATTTACCGACAACGGACATATTCAAAGGGTGTTGAGCATTCATAAATTCATCAGTTATTCTGCGCTCTGGCACACAGACGAGAGTACTCTGAAATCAGAGTAGATGGCCAGACTGAATTTAAGAAAGCACCGAAATGGTTACTTTTGTAGTGGAGTCTTTTTTTAAGACATGTAGCTAGCTAGCTAGGTACTGAACCATAATCTCAACTCATGATGTTACTACCCTGCATGAATCTGCAGGTAGCTAACCAACCAGGTTCAATGTTAGCTAGCTAACATTAGGCTATAACTAGCCAAGCAAATGGCTCTGAGATAGGAATAAGATTATACACGAAACGCTAGCTAGTGAGCCAGCCAGCTAATGTTAGCTAGCTAACAGTACACTTTAACTTGAAATGAAACCACTTCCTCTCAAAATTAGAAACATGTCATATCTGAAAATGTAGCTAGCTAGACTATCTTACCCGTATATGTTGTGGATGGACGCGTCTCCTGTCAGATGCCATGATTGCCCTTAGTTTGAAGATGTAGTCCAGAGAGGTGTTTTCTCCATCTCCTTAGCTGTCATACTTGAATTCCACTGATTTCAAAACTCGGTCCTCCAGAAAGTGGAGAGCAACACTTATGCAGTTTTACTACGCAATGCAGTTCTAAAAAAGCTGTGTTAGACAGGAATACCTAGACATACTGACCAGCTCAAATAGACAGAAGCGTAATATATAGCAGACCAATCCAAACTCATCTCTCGGCATGTCCAGCTCACTCATCTCAGCCAATCATGGCTAGCGGGAAGGTTGCCCTCTTTTTCTGTGGCCTAAACCAACTAGGCTCGTAATTTAACAATTGTATTAGTATTTACAGATGGCATACAAGTTTGTTATTAAGGCACCTTTTTGCCAAAAAAAACACCTTTTTATTTAAAAAAATTAGAAAATCTCCTGTGAAGTAGTGACCCGTGACAAACGCTTAGTTTCCTGAAATGGGTCACATATGTGTCAACATGAGGTGAAATCTGAAACCTTTAAATCATCAATTCCAATTCTACTGCAAACATTCCAATGTCCGCCAACAGAGTACTCTGCAACCTTAGTAACAGACACACACTCTATTCCAGGGTTCTTCGTAACATGATGGATGTGATTTTCCCCTACTACAAAGGTAGCGCCCCCAACAGAATGTCTTCATCAGAGACTAACACAAACTCCCCTTTGGCCTCCTCTCTTCAACACAGCCAGGGGGCTCAGATCTGGGATTAGACTCCAGCGCGCCGGGGCTATAAGTGTTTGCATTATCTGGAGGGTTCCGTATGTCACTCAGCTGCTCTGAGAACAGTCCCCTCACCCCCAGGGAGCGGAGCGTGATTAAAACTGAACCTGTCACTGGGGCGGTTCTGCAGGCGGAGGGTGAGGAGGCGAGAATGGGAAGTGTGGTCCCCCCTGGTGGATTACTGATTAGAGAATCATTTTAAGAATTTAAAATGTATATTATTGTTGGAGGCTGCCTCTACTCTGTTGCCTGGCAGCACCGTTTGCAGGAGAGTGCTTCAAAGGGTTTCGCAGCATAGAGGCTTTTGATAAGGGCAGCCCCTGCGCTCGTCTCATCTCAACCGCTCACAGTGTCTCATCCCCCCTTCCCTCTTTCCCTCCCCTAACCCCCTGTAACTGACAGGAAGCTGACCTAATTAAGACAGGCTCCTGCAAAAAAAAAAAACTCTCATTCCAACCAGCCTTTGTTTTGGCCTGTAGTTTGACTGTTATTTAGAACCTATTTGTCAGACAATATAGGTAGTGAATGATAAGTGTGCATCATCACGTCCTAATAGAGAATTGCTGGCTTCGTTCTTGTGTCTTTTCAGGTTACGTTAGATCAGGTAGGTTAAACAAGGTTTGGGGTTGTGCAAGGGTGGAGATGGATGGGCATGTGGGAGGGATGGAGACAATCAAGGGGTTAGGGGTATGCGAAGCGGCTTCACTTTTGTGTAAAATGTACACTACCTTTCAAAAGTTTGGGGCCATTTAGAAATGACCTTGTTTTTGAAAGAAAAGCTATTTTTTTGGTCCATTAAAATAACATCAAATTGATCAGAAATACAGTGTAGATATTGTTAATGTTGTAAATCACTATTGCAGCTGGAAACCGACAATTTTATTCATGGAATATCTACATAGGCGTAAAGAGGCTGATTATCAGCAACCATTGCTCCTGTGTTCCAATGGCACGTTGTGTTAGCTAATCCAAGTTGATCATTTTAAAAGGCTAATTGATCATTAGAAAACACTTTTGCAATTATATGTTAGCACAGCTGAAAACTGTTGTTCTGATTAAAGAAGCAGTAAAACTGGCCTTCTTTAGATGAGTTGAGTATCTGGAGCATCAGCATTTGTGGGTTTGATTACAGTCTCAAAATGGCCAGAAACAAAGAACTTTCTTCTGAAACTCGTCAGTCTATTCTTGTTCCGAGAAATGAAGGCTATTCCATGTGAGAAATTGCCAAGAAACTGAAGATCTCGTACAACGCTGTGTCCTACTCCCTTCACAGAACAGCCCAAACTGTCTCTAACCAGAATAGAAAGAGGACTGGGAGGCCCCGGTGCACAACTGAGCAAGAGGACAAGTGCATTAGAGTGTCTAGTCTGAGAAACAGACGCCTCACAAGTCCTCAACTGGCAGCTTCATTAAAAAGTACCAGCAAAACACCCATCTCAAAGTCAACAGTGAAAGGGGGACTCCGGGATGCTGGCCTTCTAGGCAGAGTGGCAAAGAAAAAGCCATATCTCAGACTGGCCAATAAAAAGAAAATATGAAGATGGGCAAAAGAACACAGACACTGGACAGAGGCACTCTGCCTAGAAGGCCAGCATCCCGGAGTCACCTCTTCACTGTTCTTTTCTTTAAAAAACAAGGACATTTCTATGTGACCCCAAACTTTTGATTGGTACTGTATATAAATAAAAACAAGATCAGGAAGTGGTGGGGGTGACATAATTGACACCACCCTGTCGTGCATCTGGCCCGCCCCATAGCTGTGGTGATAATTAGCAGGTGACTCAACACTACCCTGCGGCGATGACGTGGGACTCACAAGGCGTTGGAGATATGGTGTCAATCTTTCATTTTCCCCTCACTTTAATAGACCTGTAGAAAGTTTCTCAAGACTTTTCTAGACATTAGCAAAGTATGCATGTCTCTGCATAGGGAGTCTGTGAGTGACAAAGCCTGAGCCTCGGTGGACTACGCTGAAGTATTTATGTACAGGTGCTGTGGTTCTGAGTCTGCCCCTGGGATAATATTGTTATGTACAGTTTCAGGAAAAGTATGTTTCTCAGGGCCTGGGGGACTAGGGAATGTCAATGAGTGACTGGCAACTTCTCAACATAGAAATTGATCCACAGCTGTAGGTAGTAGACTGAAAGCTCCCAGTTGATCTGGCTCCACATCGTGATTGAGTCTGTGTATGTGCATTTCTGTCACTCGTGTTTCTGCCTTTCCCCCTTTTTCTACCCTCCTCCTCTTTCCCGTTTTCCATCGGTTTTCAGGAAACGGTACCATGGCCGGTTCTATGTTGAATGATGTAGTTAGTAGTTATATTTCAATACCTCTGTATCTTGCTGTGGGGCACCAACTATACATCAGTAAGTCTTGTAAGTCAAACAAGTTTGGTGTTTTAGGCTGGGTTTCTGTATAAGCGCTTCTGATGTATAAACATCTGAGGATATAACAATGGCTTAATAAATACATTTGATCTCATTTTAAATATGTCCCGTTATAACCTCACAGTTCGTTGTTCATGTTGTTTTATTAATTATTCATTTGAGTTCGACCTTTTCTCTGCTCAAAAACACATTTTCTTTGAAGAAAGAAATATCTTCTGGTCCATGGAATGTTTTCGTCTTCAATATACCTCATTGTGGTTTAATTAAACAGGAGCTTGATACATACTGTTTAGCCAACAATGCATGGTTATAGTATACTTTGTTATGCTAACAGACCATATCTGGAAGTACAAACATGCTTGCTGCTTTCCCACAGTGCAGATGTGTACACAAGCGCAGGCATATTACCTCTATTGTAGGAGAGTTAATTAGAACGCTTTAGTTCAGAAGCAGTCTCAGCAGTTTGAAGTTGAAAGGAAAACAACACGGCACCAGATTGTATAGAGATCAACGTGTTTTAGTCATGGGTAAACTCATGACTAAAAAGCACAACAAAAGCAATAAGGATCACTACTGCAGACTGCATTCTCAAGATAATATACTACAGTCTGAGACAATGTGACAGTGTCAGATATGACAAGCCATCCAATAAGTGACTGATATATGTAAACGTGCCATACTCCCGTCAGGGAGGCAGGTAGCCAAGCGGTTAATAGCATTGGGCCAGTAACTGAGGTGTCGCTGGTTTGAATCCCTGAAAAATCTGGCACATAACCCTAATTGCTCCTGTAAGTCTCTCTGGATAAGTGTCTGCTAAATGTAACAATACAATTTCGATAGGCTCCTGATGAAGAATACAAGGTATAAATGTGTAATCCTACTTTGACCTGAATATATGACTGACTGACACGGGGCCTCTCTACTGTATACTGTATGTCACCTCCTCTCATGCTTGTTGTCAGCTCAATGAACACCTTGTCTGGCCTCAGCCTGCCATTTCCTGACGTGCTGTTCATTCTAATCATCTAGCCTACACCTCTTCCTCTCTTAAAGGAGGAGAGGAGGTGACACATGAGGATCAGTCAGGCGAGGCAAGGAAGTGAATCCAGATCTACACCAGATGGATCCTGACAGGGGCATCACTGTGCCATCTGCAGAGTCTACAGTATATCTCCATGATGTGACCTGTTTGTGCCGGAGGCAAGGCAGCACAAGCAACAACAAAAAAGGTACTGAAAAGGGAATTCTTCCTTTCAGGAGAATCCTTTACAATACCAAATACGGAAAGGCTACAATTGAAGCTGACCCCTTTAGATGGGTTATAAGTGAGGCTGACACAGGGTTAAATGGGTTTCGGTCACTGGAAATGGCCAGTACAATTGCTGTTTTTGTCCCAGATGTGGAATTCTACCATTTTAATCTGGGAAAGAAATATTAGGCCACCAATATAAAATCATCAGATCTTTTCTTTGTAATACACTGTTTTGTGATGTTATGAAGAGGGACAAATTGTTCATTTCTGAGTCCATTCACTGAATTCAAATAAAACTGTGTGATAGAATGGCATTATGGGTTCTTGCTAGCTTTCCAATTGGCAGTACCTTACAATGTCGCAAGGGAATGTTAGAGCATCAGCCATCTGCCATTGAAGTAAGTGTGCCTTCGAGGTTATGCCTGAAGCCTGCAGAGTACTGACACTTTGCCTCAGTAGCAGCATACCGTGTGGAAGTCTGGCACCAGAGTCAATGCTGTCTGTACAGTGGAGCTCAGTGCCATAAACCATCACCGTGCCCTATAATGAGGGAAATGGACAGGGGAAATGGACACCTCATTAGTCCACGTCCTGCATCATTAATTTGAGCTTTTTGCCAGACTGAGATGAATATCACGAATTAGCGTCACTAAAGCGTTGCTGTTATTCTCCATCACTGTGTAAACCGGACCCTAATTGAATCTAAAGGGGACTTCTAGGGCCCATTTAATTGCGGGGAGATGTTAAGAGAGTTATCATCAAGCAGGTCTACATTAGTTGTTTTTTATGTTAGTCTTTTTTCAAAAGAGGGATTAAGCTGAGGCTTACTGTGCCACTGCCTTTACAGTCAAGCGATTTCAGCGCAGGGTGATGAATGACTAGACTGATTTCAATGGCGAGAGGGACCATCACACACGATCAGAATTTATGGGTCTGCATTTTAAATGAGATGTTTTTTCTTCATTTCATTGAGCACACTGCTCCTGTGATTTAAACTCTTGACACATTTCCTGGCATAGAGGATGTACAATTGAACACGTCAATAGGCTTTTGAACGTTGGAGTGCTGAAACGTAGTCAAATGAATTGTTGAAAATAAGTAGCTCTAAAATGTAAATAATGAGACATGTCACCCCAAAAACATGTTTGGATTTATACTGTGTTAAGTTTTATTTTAAACGTTGACATTTTTGTCATTTAGCAGACACTCTTATCCAGAGCAATTAGGGTTAAGGACCTTGCTCAAAGGCTTGGGGATTCGAACCAGCAACCGTTTGGTTATTGGCCCAATGCTCTTAAATGATAGGCTACCTGCCGCCCAAGAAACCAAGCAACCACAACCAAGCAACAACATTTTTATTTGGAAATGACAGAGCATAATAAAAGTGAATCAAACACCACATTCTGTTTATGGTTAAGAAAAAAAAGAGTAATTTCCTTGAGTATATATATAATGTGCTGTAAATGTCAAAACCATTATGGCCATTTTACAGTACATTTTCTACAAATAAATAGCAGGTTCCACACCCCAGGCATGATCGATGGTTTCTCTGTTTAATGCCACACACCAGTGTGAGAAGTATTGAGTACCTGTGTGGGTGTCAGGAAAGACGAAGCTTTCACAGCCAAGACCAAGTGAAACCTTGGCACCAATTGTTCATGAAAGCGGGCGAGTTCATATGGAGCAGACAATCATCTCCATTTCTTTCAAAAACCAATCAGGAAGGCAGGAACAACCTGCCTTTTGTGTTAGAAAAGCTAATGCTTGATTAGCTTTGACACAAATAGCAAGTTTCTATCCAGGTTGGGTTTGGTTTAATATCAGTTTGTGTAGAATGGTTTCTGGCAACATTCAGGACTCTTCTTTCTGACTCCACTGTCATGGAGTGAAGTCTTACAGTGAATTCTTCGAAACTTTGGTTTGTGAGATCCTTTCCTCAGGGGTAGTAGAGCAAACTGCAACGACATGTTGTTATCCAACTTTTATAGGTGCCTTGTCTTAGATTGCAAGGATCAATATAAGGACATGGCTCCATTTCTGAATATTTTATCAAGAGGCGGGTTGTACAATTCTAATCTGATGCTTATCAATTTCATACAAAGATGCCTGATTATCTAATGCTATATGAGTGTATACACAGCAGAAGTCTCACACACATTACATTCCACTTACCACAGATAGAAATCTCAAGAGGCGCTCCTCTTCCTTAAAGCACCGGGTTGTTTCCATGGTGATAGAGCTGTCCCATGAAATCATGGCTGGGTGAAGAAGACAGGTCAATGGTGCCTGTGGCATTTCAACAAGCACCCAGCATCAGTCTCACACACCTGTGCTGCTTGGAGGATGAGTAGGTCACCCAATTGGACAATGACTTGAAGAGGGTTCGCTTTGCATATAGCTCTCTAATGCTAGACCAAGTCCTGCAAAGGCCAATAAAGTGAGTTGAACTCCTTCATGTAACATATCAGTGGGAAAATGTGTATGTCATATTTGCAATGCAAAAGCTGTCTTTTGTGCAATGGCATGACAGTATGTTGACCTTGGGTGTCTTTCGTGGGCCACCCAAAAGTACACAGAAAGCCTCTGTGAGGTTTGGTGCAAAGTTACAACGCATTGTCTATCTTTTTTTCTCTCCAACCTAAAAATGCTACAATAAAATGGGTGATATATGATTCTCATCTCTCTGTTTTTTGTGTGTCAGTATGCTGCAGGGAAGCCATATTTTTCTCCCTAGCTGTGGTCATTCCAGCTTGGTCAGGTATATTTTCACTGCACTCATCTCCCCTGCCGCAGAGAGTTTCCTTTCATTTGACCTCTCTGACTCCTCTTTAACCCCACTGTTGCCATAACAACTGTCCCACTGCGATTACTAGGCATGAGCAAGGTGCCCCGCCTGAGAAGGAGCCAGACACAGCATCTCCAGACAGAAGTTCCCAGCGAAAGACACACATAATTTTTATGACTTCTTCTCTTATGGGGATATTCTGGCTTGAGCCCAAGCCAGATGAGGAGTCTAAATTGGAATAAGGGTGTAGCTCAATGTGTCCCCAGGTATAGAGATAATGTGATGTGATTGATCCTGGCAGTCTTACAAGTCTGCACATATCAAGGTGATGGATTGGCAGCTCTCTGTCATGAGCTTTCCAAACACCATCACATTGGCCATGTAAACTGACCTCTGTTTAATCGAGTAGCTTGATAGTTCAATTGAGTTTAAACTGGTTTTGTTTTGTATGTGGTGTGAATAGTGCTGACAGTTACTGTGCAGCGGGGTCACGTCACATCCTCTTTGATGTGTCAAGGTAATTGGTTTTCTCCAAATACTTAAGTGGAAAACAAAAAAAATGAGTTTGAAGCATCATAACACCGGCATCATGTTACCCGGTATTGAAAGATAAAAGTCAGTCAGAATATGTTTTTGCCAATCTCATATTCAAACACTCACTAAGCACATATGCAATATGAAGGTGATTTGACTTCATGAGTAGGGTTGCAAAGATACTGGTAATTTACCAAAGTTACCGGAATCTTCAGTAATTTTGGTAATTAACAGAAAATCTATGGAAACGTTGGTAATTTATACTTGAATAACTTTTAAAACATGTTTTCAAATATAGTTTAAAGAAAATTATATCAGTGTCCATTTTTCCCATACGTTTCTAGTCGATAGACCATATAGTTCAAGAGGAAATAACCTAATTAATGAAAAAATAGCATCTAATCAAAAATGGTATTATTATCAATTACCTCTGCAACTCTCCCAACTATTGACATAACCCAGAAATGTTCCATACGCACAAAAAGCTTATTTGTTTCAAATGTTGTGCACAAATGTATCTACATCCCTGTTAGTGAGCATTTCTCCTTTGCCAAATCATCCATCTACCTGACAGGTGTGGCATATCAAGGAGCTGATTAAACAGCATGATCATTACACAGGTGCACCTTGTGCTGGGGACAATAAAAAGGTCACTCTAAAATGTGCTGTTTTGTCACACAACACAATGCCACAGATGTCTCAAGTTTTGAGGGAGTTTGCAATTGGCATGCTGACTACAGGATTGTCCACCAGAGTTGTTGTCATTGAATATAATGCTAATTTCTCTACCATAAGCCGCCTCCAACAGGCTTTTAGAGAATTTGGCAGTACATCCAACTGGCCTCACATCCACAGACCACGCCAGCCCAGGACCTCCACATCGGGCTTATTCGCCTGCGGGATCGTCTTAGAGCAGCCACCCGGAAGGCTGATGAAATTGTGGATTTGCACAACTGAAGTGTTTCTGCACAAACTGTCTAAGGGAAGCTCATCTGCATGCTTGTTTGGCATCGTAAACGACTACAGTAGGCAAATAATCATCTTTGATGGCCGCTGGCACACTGGAGAAGTGTGCTCTTCAAGGATGAATTGCGGGTTCAAGTGTACAGGGCAGGGCAGATGGCAGTTTGCTGATGTGAACAGAGTGCCCGATGGTCGGGTTACGGTATGGGCAGGCATAAGCTACAGATAAAAAACACAATTGCATTTTATTGATGGCAATTTGAATGCACAGAGATACCGTGATGAGATCCTAAGGCCTATTGTTATGCCGTTAATCCGCTGCCATCACATCGTTTCAGAAAGATAATTGCGCAGCCCCATGTTGCAAGGATCTGTACACAATTTCTGGAAGCTGAAAATGTCCCAGTTTTTCCATGGCCTGCATACACACCAGACATGTCACCCATTGAGCATGTTTGGGATGCTCTGGATCGACGTGTACGACAGCGTGCATCAACCTCGCAGAGCCATTCATGAGGAGTGGGACAACATTTCACAGGCCACAATCAACAGCCTGATCGACTCTATGCGAAGGAGATGTGCCGTGCTGCATGAGGCAAATGGTAGTCACACCAGATACTGACTGGTTTTCTGATCAATGCACCTACCTTTTTTTTAAGGTATCTGTGACCAACAGATGCATATCTGTATTCCCAATTGACTGATTTCCTTATATGAACTGTAAATCAGGAAAATCATTGAAATTGTTGCATATTGCGTTTATATTTTTGTTCAGTGTATTTCACACATGATAAGGCCAAAGAGAGGGCCAGAGATTATCATAGGTGCCTGTAATTATCTTAAGTACCCAAAAGGGCCACTGGATGTGTTGTGATGGATGACATAAAATCCTTGAAATATACCAAAATTCTGGTAGTCTACTGGTAATCTTCCAGTAATATACCCTTCCTTTGCAAATTGCGTCAATATTTATCAGCAATTACATAACAAGGCAGGATTTCCATGATATTCTGATGAATGTTTAATTAATTCAACGTTCTTACAATATGACGTATTTCAAAAGCAGCTATTTTGATTTGTAGACCAATGCCACATACTGCACGTTGGAGTTTTGTTAGACGTTTGCCACTGCAGCAAGCATCACGTGGTCATTGGTCAGGATGCTGTTTCAAAGGATTGCATCATACGCTTTGTTCATCAATACTTCATTGTAGTACATACCTCACCAAACACACCGCTGAGATGGCCCACCAAGAAACCAACGGTGGTTGTCTCTCTGGATAATGCATTACATAACAATGACTTCGATGGGAGATATGCATCATATGATACCTTTCTCCAACATTGCACTTAAAGGGCCAATCTGGAGTTGCTGCATACATTTTTGGTATGTTAAATGAATTATATATAGCCATTGAGTCTTGAAGAATACCCCATCAGAATACTCCAAAGTCAATGTAAAGCAAACACTTTATAGCTTCAAGACATGGTTAAAACCATCATTTTAATCTCATGGATGGTCAGTCCTTACAGCCATAGCTCTGTGTAGGAATTTGAGAGTGGCTCTATTTCTCAAGCCCCATCCCTCAGCTGTTAACCAAAACAAGTAGCGGGGTGCCCACTTTGTTATCGTTTGCAATCCGGATTGGCCCTTTAAACTCAAAATCAATCTTATCTATACTACCCTTGAGCTACCCATTTTCTTACATAACGTGTTATGTGCCTTTGAAAATGATATACAGCCGATAAGAGGAATGACTCCCTTTTTCTCTAACTTTGATTGCTTGCTGTAATCGTGATTTATTTCACCACAACTTTGTCCTAAGTTAACCACTTGTATTTGTGTTTGCCATTTGATCCTGTTCAAATAGAGACTGTAATATAGCAGCTCCAAAATACCGTTTTAATGCACTTATACAAAGGCTGAGGGAAGGCAGTGGAGCTATCACCATGCTTTTCCTATTATAAAGCAGTGCCTGTGTACGTAACCTCCGCATTGGGATTGATTGTGTTTCTAGCTCCCCAGCGGTTGCTGCATGCTAATTGTCACGTCAAGACGGTTACAAAATCCACCATTTCACCAAGTCATGGTTCACTTCAGATTCCCTCCTCTGTACAATGTGGGCACCCATAGCAACAGACCAGAGAAGGCAGTGACAGGGCAAGAGAGCCCCCTACAGGCAAAAGTGAGAATGAGCACACATGTTTCTGAGTGAAATTCGAATCTCACCATGGAGCTAAAGCCTTAACTCCTGATAGGCTAATACTGTAGAGATATGCATTGTCAAACTGAAATGGTTGAGTTTGGAAAGCCATACCTTTGCTTAGGAGAGGCTGGGTGTGTATTTGATAGTATGATTGTACATAAGTTAATTGAGCTATTTGAATGTTATACAGATTGTCTCTTCAATACATGTAGAAACTCTACATGTAATTAAAATTCATAAAACAGTGTGTTTAGGGGTGATGTAATTCCTATCATGTATAATCCATGCAAATACTATCTTCAAATTTTGGATAAACAGTGTGGGTATATGGAGCAGGTTAATCAATTGGCAAATATACTGTAAGCTAGAAGAAATGTATTGGTTGCATCAACGGTCCCCCAGAGATATGTTCACTTGTAGTTCATATTGACCAGGGCAGATGTAGAATCATACATTATAAACAGTATGTACAGTTTATTATACCATACATTTTAACAAGGTTATTGATTAATATTGTCACAATACACAACAACTCCATAATACTTTGTTGAATCACATTGATTGTGAGATCAAGTTGGTATGGGAATACAATGCCTCCTTAAAAATGTCCACCTGTTGTAAGCTATTCATGTGACTTGTTTGCATTTGAAACAAAATGCACAACATATACAGTTGAAGTCAGAAGTTTACATACACTTAGGTTGGAGTCATTAAAATTCATTTTTCATCCACTCCACAAATTTCTTGTTAACAAACTATAGTTTTGGCAAGTCAGTTAGGACATCTACTTTATGCATGACGCAAGTCATTTTTTTCAACAATTTTTGACAGACAGATCATTTCACTTATAACTCACTGTATCACAATTCCAGTGGGTCAGAAGTTTACAACAACTAAGTTGACTGTGCCTTTAAACAGCTTGGGAAATTCCAGAAAATGATGTCATGGCTTTAGAAGCTTCTGATAGGCTAATTGACATCATTTGAGTCAATTGGAGGTGTACCTGTGGATGTATTTCAAGGCCTACCTTCAAACTCAGTGGCTCTTTGCTTGACATCAAGGAAAAATCAAAAGATATCAGCCAAGACCACAGAAAAAGAATTATAGACCTCCACAAGTCTCGTTCGCCCTTGGGAGCAATTTCCAAACGCCTGAAGGTACCACGTTCATCTGTACAAACAATAGTACGCAAGTATAAACACCATGGGACCACCCAGCCGTCAGGAAGGAGACGCACTTTGGTGCAAAAAGTTAAATCCCAGAACAACAGCAAAGGACCTTGTGAATATGCTGGAGGAAACAGATACAAAAGTATCTATATCCACAGTAAAACAAGTCCTATATCGACATAACCTGAAAGGCCGCTCAGCAAGGCAGAAGCCACTGCTCCAAAACCGCCTTAAATAAGCCAGGCTACAGTTTGCAACTGCACATGGTGACAAAGATCGTACTTTTTGGAGAAATGTCCTCTGGTCTGATGAAACAAAATAGAACTGCATGGTCATAATGACCATCATTATGTTTGGACGAAAAAGGGGGAGGCTTGCAAGCCGAAGAACACCATCCCAACCGTGAAGCACAGGGGTGGCAGCATCATGTTGTGGAGGTGCTTTGCTGCAGGAGGGACTGGTGCACTTCACAAAATAGATGGCATCATGAGGAGGAAAATGATGTGGATATATTAAAGCAACATCTCAAGACATCAGTCAGGAAGTTAAAGCTTGGTCGCAAATGGGTCTTCCAAATGGACAATGACCCCAAGCATACTTTGCAAGCAAAGTTGTGGCAAAATGGCTTAAGGACAACAAAGTCAAGGCATTGGAGTAGCCATCACAAAGCCCTGACCTCAATTCTAAAGAACCTTTGTGACCAGAACTGAAAAAGCATGTGTGAGCAAGGAGGCCTACAAACCTGACTCAGTTACACCAGCTCTGTCAGGAGGAATGGGCCAAAATTCACTCAACTTATTGTTAAAAGTTAAACCATTTAAAGGCAGTGCTACCAAATACTAATTGAGTGTATGTAAACTTCTGAACCACTGGGAATGTGATGAAAGAAATAAAAGCTGAAATAAATCTCTCTCCACTCTTATTCTGACATTTCACATTCTTAAAATAAAGTGGTGATCCTAACTGACCTAAGACAGGGAATTTTTAATAGGATTAAATATCAGGAATTGTGAAAAGCTGAGTTGAAATGTATTTGGCTAAGGTGTATGTAAACTTCTGACTTCAACTGTATAAATGAAAATGCTAAAACTTGGCAAGAAGTCAAAGAGCCACTAACACACTTTTAAAGATATACACTACCGTTCAAAAGTTTGGGGTCACTTAGAAATGTCCTTGTTTTTAAATATTTTTTTTGTCCATTAAAAGAACATGGCAGCTTCATTAAATAGTACCCGCAAAACACCAGTCTCAACGTCAACGTGAAGTGGCGACTCCGGGATGCTGGCCTTCTAGGCAGAGTTCCAATGTCCAGTATCTTTTGCCCATATTCATCTTTTCTTTTTATTGGCCAGTCTGAGATATGGCTTTTTCTTTGCAACTCTGCCTAGAAGGCCAGCATCCCGGAGTCGCCTCTTCACTGTTGACGTTGAGATTGGTGTTTTGCAGGTACTATTTAATGAAGCTGCCAGTTGAGGACTTGTGAGGCGTCTGTTTCTCAAACTAGACACTCTAATGTACTTGTCCTCTTGCTCAGTTGTGCACCGGGGCCTCCCAGTCCTCTTTCTATTCTGGTTAGAGACAGTTTGCGCTGTTCTGTGAAGGGAGTAGTACACAGCGTTGTACAAGATCTTCAGTTTTTTGCCAATTTCTCGCATAGAATAACCTTTATTTCTCAGAACAAGAATAGACTGATGAGTTTCAGAAGAAAGTTATTTGTTTCTTGCCATTTTGAGCCTGTAATCAAACCCACAAATGCTGATGCTCCAGATACTCAACTAGTCTAAAGAAGGCCCATTTTATTGATTCTTTAATATGAACAGAAGTTTTCAGCTGTGCTAACATAATTGCAAAAGTGTTTTCTAATGATTAATTAGCCTTTGAAAATGAGAAACTTGGATTAGCTAACACAACGTGCCATTGGAACACAGGAGTGATGACTGCTGATAATGGGCCTCTGTATGCCTATGTATATATTCCATAAAATATCTGGTGTTTTATAGTCATTTACAACATTAACAATGTCTACACTGTATTTCTGATCAATTTTATGTTATTTTAAATGGACAAAAATGTGATGTTCTTTTAAAAACAAGGACAAGTGACCATAGTGACCCCACACTTTTGAATGGTAGTGTACATTCATCTATCGTGCATTAAAAACCTCATTCATTTTCGTTGCATATTTATTTTCTCATTCATTGTTTAAAAAAAAAAAAACTATTTACCAGTGTGATGGCATTGGTGCGACGGTAGATCATGGAGGAACTGTGCTAGGGGCCACACTGCTCGTTAGCAGTCCTCCTATCTGATTCTCATGAACTTTTCTTTCCCCTGCAAAGTGCCAGTAATGGAATTTAAATGAGTTTCCCAGCTGAATTAATTTACCAGCGATGAATGCATACATCTGAAGGCAACGTTTGCAGATGGAGGCTGGGAACTAGGGTTGTAAAGGGAGTGTATATTATCGGTTTACTTTCAATGTTTACCAGTAAATTTAAAGAATTTATTTAAGATTTTATGTAATCTAGCACAGACACCTAGCAACTCTTTTGGGTACTTTAGAGTATCACAGGTGTCTGTAATTATCTCTGACCCTCTCATGTGTAAAATGTATGAAATATTTAAATAAGATGTATTTATTTTTACATTTAACATTTAACATTTAAGTCATTTAGCAGACGCTCTTATCCAGAGCGACTTACAAATTGGTGCTTTCACCTTATGACATCCAGTGGAACAGCCACTTTACAATAGTGCATCTAAGTCTTTTAAGGGGGGTGAGAAGGATTACTTTATCCTATCCTAGGTATTCCTTAAAGAGGTGGGGTTTCAGGTGTCTCCGGAAGGTGGTGATTGACTCCGCTGTCCTGGCGTCGTGAGGGAGTTTGTTCCACCATTGGGGGGCCAGAGCAGCGAACAGTTTTGACTGGGCTGAGCGGGAACTGTACTTCCTCAGTGGTAGGGAGGCGAGCAGGCCAGAGGTGGATGAACGCAGTGCCCTTGTTTGGGTGTAGGCCCTGATCAGAGCCTGGAGGTACTGAGGTGCCGTTCCCCTCACAGCTCCGTAGGCAAGCACCATGGTCTTGTAGCGGATACGAGCTTCAACTGGAAGCCAGTGGAGAGAGCGGAGGAGCGGGGTGACGTGAGAGAACTTGGGAAGGTTGAACACCAGACGGGCTGCGGCGTTCTGGATGAGTTGTAGGGGTTTAATGGCACAGGCAGGGAGCCCAGCCAACAGCGAGTTGCAGTAATCCAGACGGGAGATGACAAGTGCCTGGATTAGGACCTGCGCCGCTTCCTGTGTGAGGCAGGGTCGTACTCTGCGGATGTTGTAGAGCATGAACCTACAGGAACGGGCCACCGCCTTGATGTTAGTTGAGAACGACAGGGTGTTGTCCAGGATCACGCCAAGGTTCTTAGCGCTCTGGGAGGAGGACATGATGGAGTTGTCAACCGTGATGGCGAGATCATGGAACGGGCAGTCCTTCCCCGGGAGGAAGAGCAGCTCCGTCTTGCCGAGGTTCAGCTTGAGGTGGTGATCCGTCATCCACACTGATATGTCTGCCAGACATGCAGAGATGCGATTCGCCACCTGGTCATCATTTTTATATATGGAATGACAAAGCTGTAAAACATTATCCTAAATATAAACCATCAATTTAGTGAATACCATTGGTGTTAATGAGGCTTTCAATATGACACATTCTTTATATATTTTTTACACCTTTATTTACTTGACTTATGTCAATATGTATTTGTTGTCAATGTTTTGGCATGAAACTTGTTGCAGTTGAGAAAAAAGTAAATAGTTGGACGAGTTGCAGAGGCAATTGAAAATAATGCTATTGTTGATTAGATGCTTTTTTTCATTAATTTGTTTATTTCCTCTTGAACCATGTGGTTTACACTACCAGTCGAAAGTTTTAGAACACCTACTCATTCAAGGGTTTTTCTTTATTTTTACTATATTCTACTTTGCAAAATAGTGAAGACATCAAAACTATGGAACACATATGGAAACAAGGTATAACTGAAAAAGTGTTAAACAAATCAAAATACATTTTAGATTTAAGATTCTTCTAAGTAGCCACCCTTTGCCTCGATGACAGCTTTGCACACTCTTGGTATTATCTCAACCAGCTTCATGAGGTAGTCACCTGGAATGTATTCCAATTAACAGGTGTGCCTTCTTAAAAGTTAATTTGTGGAATTGACTTCCTTCTTAATGCGTTTGAGCCAATCAGTTGTGTTGTGACAAGGTAGGGAGGGAAGATAGCCCTATTTGGTAAAATACCAAGTCCATATTATGGCAAGAACAGCTCAAATTAGCAAACAAAAACGACAGTCCATCATTACTTTAAGAGATGAAGGTCGGTCAATACAGAACATTTCAAGAAAGTGTATTCAAGGGCAGTAGCAAAAACCATCAAGTGCTATGATGAAACTGGCTCTCATGAGGACCGCCACAGGAATGGAAGTCCCAGAGTTACCTCTGCTGCTGAGGATATGTTCATCAGAAATTGCAGCCCAAATAATTGCTTCACAGAGTTCAAGTGATAGACACATCTCAACATCAACTGTTCAGAGGCTTGATTCACTTCATGGTGAAATTTCTGCAAATAAACTACTACTAAAGGACACCAATAAGAAGAAGAGACTTGCTTGGGCCAAGAAACACGAGCAATGGACATTAGACCGGTGGAAATTTGTCTCCAAATTGGAGATTTTTGGTTCCAACCGCCGTGTCTTTTTGAGACGTGGTGTGGGTGAACATATGATCTCTGCATGTGTATTTCTCACCGTAAAGCATGGAGGAGGTGGTGTTATGGTGTGGGGGTGCTTTGCTGGTGACACTGTCTGTGATTTATTTAGAATTGAAGGCACACTTAACCAGCATGGCTACCACAGCATTCTGCAGCGATACGACATCCCATCTGGTTTTGGGCTTAGAGGGACTATTATTTGTTTTTCAACAGGACAATGAACCAACACACCTCCAGGCTGTGTAAGGGCTGATACACCAAGAAGGAGAATGAATGAGTGCTGCATCAAATGACCTGGCCTCCACATTCCCCCGACCTCAACCAAATTGAGATGGTTTGGGATGAGTCGAGCCGCAGAGTGAAGGAACAGATATACAAAATGAATACTATATATGAATACATGTTTTAAAAGTTATTCAAGTATAAATGACCAAAGTCATGATAGATTGCCATAGATTTTCTGTTAATTACCAAAATTACTGGATTCTGGTAACTTTGGCAAATTACCCATAGCTTTGCTACCCTACTGAGAACACATTGCAGGCATGATGCAACATGTGAATGTGGAGAAGGGAAATTAAATTGGGCAGCTCAAAGAGCGATGGCATGTTTTTCATCTCACAGATATCACCAGAAACCAGTTGATCAAATTTGTCAAAGGCAGTTAGTTGCACGCTGCATACATTCTCCATACCTACTGTCATATGTTCATGTTTGATATAATTTGTAATGCAATGCATGATAAGTGTGGGCGAATGTATGGGTGTATGGTAAATATACACTAAGTGGACAGTTTATTAGGTACACCCATCTAGTACCAAACCCCCCTTTGCCTCTAGAACAGCCTGAATTATTCGGGCATGGAAACATAGCTCAATTGGTATCAAGGGACCTAACGTGTGCCAGGAAGACATTCCCCACACCATTACACCACCGCCACCAGCCTGTACCGTTGACACCAGTGGGCCATGGACTCATGCTGCTTATGACAAATCCTGACTCTGCCATCAGCTTGACGCAACAGTAACCGGAATTCCTGTTTGTGGCCCGCCTGTTAGCTTGCATGATTCTTGCCATTCTCCTTCTTCCACAGCACTGCTGCTGACTGGATGTTTTTTGAGATACTGGATCCGCTGCACCTGGTACTGACAATCATACCATGCTGAAAGTTGCTTAGGTCACTCGTTTTGCACATTCTAACAAACAGTAACTGAATGCCTCGATCCCTGTCCGCCTGCTTTATATAGCAAGCCATGGCAACATGACTCACTGTCTGTAGGAGCGAACCATTTTCGTGAACCGGGTGGTGTACCTAATAAATTGACATGCAGACCTACGTGTGTCTCTCTTCACATGGAATGTGAAGGTGTCACATGTATCACAATGTACATTCTATATTTGACTCACAGAGTCCAGTGGGCCCCCATAGTGGTCTACAGCCGACAGACATACTGAATTCTGTATCATGATGGAGTTACGAGTCTATGGATTGGGGTACTGGGATTGTGTTCTTGCTTTCATTGGGAAAACACACAGAAGGAGATCATACTTTCTGTAATAGGTGGGGTTGGTACCGGGTAGCTCTCACTCGGGAAGCCAACGTCCATTAGACCAAGAGGGAACCCCCGTGGGCAGAGCAATTGGTCTCTGGCAGAGCTATCAAGCGTGAGATTTCCATTCATGGTTGACAAGGATAGTGTGCAAATGTCAAAGCTATTTGAAGCTTTGCCAGAGAATGGATATAATAAGGAAGGACATGAGGATCAGAGAGAGGAAAGCAAAGAAGACCAGTCGACGTCTAGCATTCGTGAAGCACTCCTGTCCCGTTTCCTAAGGCCAAGAATCGTATAGATGTATGGTCATTGTTATGAATATTAATGCATGGGGATGGAGTCATTAATATACCTATTATAAATTTACACACATTGTCATTTCCTTTGTTTAGAATTAAACAGTCAAATATTGCTTTCTGGGCCATTATCATTCAAAGAATATATTTGAATGTATATCTATAGGTCTGTAGTAAGACAAAAAAATGTAAGTCATCTGGAAAATTCCACACAATTCTGACTTTCATTCACATATGATCTGATAATGTGTCAGGTATATAGTCAGGTAGGGTAAACAGCACTAGTGTTATTGGTTTCTACAGAGGGTCAGTCTGTATGTTGACTTCAATGTAGTGAGACCCACACAGACACGGTAAGACTGAGTTGTACTTTCTTTTGAGGGCAAATGTCTAATCCAATGTTAATACGTAGATATGGAGGTAATGTTTTGTAAAACTAGCTGATAGGTTATACTCCATAGAAAGGTCATTGGAAAGTGCTGTCTGGTTTTATTCATTAACCAAATATTGACATTTTATTTGTACTTCTGTTCGAAGACTAAGGCAAAATCAACAAGCAGGTTGATTTGTGTGGAAGGGTGTTTTAACTTTCATTACAGTAAAAATCTGTCATTATATAACTGGTAGTATTTAAGGTAATTATTGTTGCGCAAACTCATACTCTAAGTTATCTATACAACCAAAAGTTAATTAATGGAGCAGCCAAGTTCTTCAGCTTACTGACATGATTGAATAGAATTTTTGGCTAACCCTGAATGTGCTCATTGAACTGCTGTACAACACAAAATATTTATTGAAAAGCTGTCTTAAATGTTGACTTCAATGTAGTGAGACCCACACAGACACGGTAAGACTGAGTTGTACTTTCTTTTGAGGGTAAATGTCTAATCCAATGTTAATACGTAGTTATGGAGGTAATGTTTTGTAAAACTAGCTGATAGGTTATACTCCATAGAAAGGTCATTGGAAAGTGCTGTCTGGTTTTATTCATTAACCAAATATTGACATTTTATTTGTACTTCTGTTCCAAGACTAAGGCAAAATCAACAAGCAGGTTGATTTGTGTGGGAGGGTGTTTTAACTTCCATTACAGTAAAAATCTGTCATTATATACAGTGGGGCAAAAAAGTATTTAGTCAGCCACCAATTGTGCAAGTTCTCCCACTTAAAAAGATGAGAGGCCTGTAATTTTCATCATAGGTACACTTCAACTATGACAGACAAAATGAGAAAAAAAATCCAGAAAATCACATTGTAGGATTTTTAATGAACTTATTTGCAAATGATGGTGGAAAATAAGTATTTGGTCAATAACAAAAGTTTCTCAATACTTTGTTATATACCCTTTGTTGTCAATGACAGAGGTCAAACATTTTCTGTAAGTCTTCACACACTGTTGCTGGTATTTTGGCCCATTCCTCCATGCAGATCTCCTCTAGAGCAGTGATGTTTTGGGGCTGTTGCTGGGCAACACGGACTTTCAACTCCCTCCAAAGATTTTCTATGGGGTTGAGATCTGGAGACTCCAGGACCTTGAAATGCTTCTTACGAAGCCACTCCTTCTTTGCCCGGGCGGTGTGTTTGGGATCATTGTCATGCTGAAAGACCCAGCCACGTTTCATCTTCCAATGCCCTTGCTGATGGAAGGAGGTTTTCACTCAAAATCTCACGATACATGGCCCCATTCATTCTTTCCTTTACACGGATTAGTCGTCCTGGTCCCTTTGCAGAAAAACAGCCGCAAAGCATGATGTTTCCACCCCCATGCTTCACAGTAGGTATGGTGTTCTTTGGATGCAACTCAGCATTCTTTGTCCTCCAAACACGACGAGTTGAGTTTTTACCAAAAAGTTATATTTTGGTTTCATCTGACCATATGACATTCTCCCAATCTTCTTCTGGATCATCCAAATGCTCTCTAGCAAACTTCAGACTGGCCTGGACATGTACTGGCTTAAGTAGGGAGACACATCTGGCACTGCAGGATTTGAATCCCTGGCGGCATAGTGTGTTACTGATGGTAGGCTTTGTTACTTTGGTCCCAGCTCTCTGCAGGTCATTCACTAGGTCCCCCCGTGTGGTTCTGGGATTTTTGCTCACCGTTCTTGTGATCATTTTGACCCCACGGGGTGAGATCTTGCGTGGAGCCCCAGATCGAGGGAGATTATCAGTAATAATTGCTCCCACAGTTTATTTCTTCAAACCAAGCTGCTTACCTATTGCAGATTCAGTCTTCCCAGCCTGGTGCAGGTCTACAATTTTGTTTCTGGTGTCCTTTGACAGCTCTTTGGTCTTGGCCATAGTGGAGTTTGGAGTGTGACTGTTTGAGGTTGTGGACAAGTGTCTTTTATACTGATAACAAGTTCAAACAGGTGCCATTAATACAGGTAACGAGTGGAGGAGCCTCTTAAAGAAGAAGTTACAGGTCTGTGAGAGCCAGAAATCTTGCTTGTTTGTAGGTGAACAAATACTTATTTTCCACCATAATTTGCAAATTAATTAATTAAAAATACTACAATGTGATTTTCGGGATTTTCTTTTCTCATTTTGTCTGTCATAGTTTAAGTGTACATATGATGAAAATGACAGGCCTCTCATCTTTTTAAGTGGGAGAACTTGCACAATTGGTGGCTGACTAAATACTTTTTTGCCCCACTGTAACTGGTAGTATGAGGCAATTATTGTTGCTCAAACTCATGCTCTAAGTTATCGATACAACCAAAGGTTAGTTTATGGAGCAGCCAAGTTCTTCAGCTTACTGACATGATTGAATATAACTTTTGGCTAACCCTGAATGTGCTCATTGAACTGCTGAACAACACAAAATATTTATTGAAAAGCGGTCTTAAATGTTTATGATTCTGTTCATTCCTCTCATTACATTTTGGTCATTTACTCTGTATGACTTTGACCAGTGTCGGAAAGTCCTGCATTTAACACATTATTGTCGAATAACTAATGAAACATCTCTAAAACAACATCAATAGATAACCATCTATACAAATTCCTATGAAATTACAAAATTCTTGGGGGCGGAAAAAAATTCAGCCCGTATTTTATTGACACTGCAGAATAATAACCAACCGTTACTGATAATTGGAGTTTAGATCGGTTGCAGTGATCATGAATCGAAATTATATTGTCATACCGTACTAATGTTATACCATATGAATGTTATAACCTGTTTTATTCCCTCAGAATTTACTAAGTATTGGAACCATAGACAAATGAATGGACAAGGTAAGTGGAAAGTTAGTAAATGTATCAGACATTTAGTCATTTAGGGATACAGCTAATAACAGCTTCTATTGATTGCCATGTCTACCTCTACATTGGTCAAACAAAAAGGTGCCCTGTTGGATGATGCCTAGGCATATGGACTGTCCAGGGCATTGATCAAGGTGGCACCTCCGGGTCATCGTAGGTCTGTTCTCCCAGTGCCCCTGCCGCACTGAAACTCTACTGAAGAAGATCAAGAGTAAGTTTAACACTTAGGTTGAGTTCACGTGACTAGTTTTTTTGTTTGTTCTAAAAATCTAATTGTGTTGCTCTTTCTACATTCAAAGTTTACATGATCAGAGAAGCAGAGTGGAGAGACCAGAAGCACAAGCTGAAGAGACCTCCTCCAGCGTGGATTAGCTACTTGGCCCTCCTCCTCTCCATCATCTTCTTCTGTCCCGTGTGGAGGGAGGAAGAGGAACGCTTCAGTGCCTGGCACTTTGCAGGCAGTGATAAACTCTGGGCTGGGTTGGCGATCCGCCTCTTCAAGGGCATCCAGGATGACTTTGGGGAACTTCCCCTGGGCGTCTATAGAGCCACCCATCATCCCTACTCAAGAGCCACCCATCATCCATACTCAAAGAAAGTCACGAGCAAAGGTGATGAGGTCAATTGGAAAGCCATAAGGCTGCTCTGCCTCCCGCTCTGGGTTGTAGTCCGAGCCATGTACCCTGCTCTACTTTATTGGCTTTGAGCTCCAAACAAATGGCACACGCAGTTGGGTCACTGTGCTGGAATCGATGGCCATAGCAACACTGGGGCCTCCCGCAGTCTTCGCCCTGAGGACTATTCTGCGGACATCCAAGCACCTGCTCTACACCATGGGCGGCAGCATCCAGCACCAGATGAACAGCTCGGCCATCAGCCTCATGGCTGATATGGCTTCATGAACAAAGTGAGGAAGGAGGTGGGCGTCATGGTGGACTTCACCCACTTCATGGAGGTGTTCGAGGGGAGGATCAGTGTGGTGCTGGAGATCACCCACCTGGACCGCTGCAGCCCAGACAGGGTGGTCCGCACCCTGGAGGCCATGAACGTTCTGCTGGCGGGGGAAGAATGTCACGTTTGTCTCCATCCTAGCTGTGGACCCCGGAGTGGTGGTGGGCTGTGTGGAGAGCACCATGTGGATCTGTGGGCTGACATCCAGCGGGTACGACTTTGTAAACAAGATGGTCACCCTGCCCTTCTCAGTGCCTGAGATGTCCCCAGACTCCAAATGCAGAGCTTTTAAAACCCTCGCTGACAGCTATCTAGAGCCTGACTGGGAATGTTTTAAGAGAGGAAAACATAGAGCTGGGAATTTCTCTGCATTTGAAAAAGGCAGGCTTGATGACAGCCTTGTGCCCTTCATTGGAAAGGGCAAAAGTGAGACTGAGCTACTAGAAAATGGCATCCATTGGGAAATCTGGGCCAAGAAAATCAAGGCGCTAACAAATGAGGCATTTACACGCCATATATACCAAATACAGCCCTCATGTTTATCTTATGGGAAACCATGTGCATATGAGAAGGATAATAAACTCTGTAAGGATGACCGTCATGGATGCTATGGATTACAGGGGCTTCTCCAAAGCTAAAGACCTTGCTGCCTGGGTGGTGATGGCCAACCCTGCCGCCTGGGCTGGATCCTGCAATGCTCAGAGGACCGCCAGCAGAGGGCTGACACTGATGGCGCTGATGGTGACATCAACCAGGCCAAGACCTTATGGGAGGTGTTCAGTGAGACCAGTCTGGAGCTCCACATGCTCAGAGATTGTCTGGAGACCGTTGTAGAGCAGGATGGAGACCCCGAGCTGTTTGAGAGGTTCCTTAAGGTGGACCTCCAGTTTACTCTGAAGGATTTTGAGAAACAGAACCAAGTCAAATGCAATCTGCGGATTGGAAAAGCTATCAGTATGAGCACAGAGGACACCTGCAAAGAGGTTAGTTCAAAATAAGAATCTTTATGCCGATTGAATTATTTTATGATAGACGCTAGTATTTCATGGAGGTCAGTATACAGTGTCATGTATACATACTTACGGTATTTACACAACTCATGTGGATAAGTCCATTAGTGCCTTAAAATAATTGCGGAACGTTACACTTTTGTATCACAGATCAGTCACAACAGAATCCAATGGCCCCGTAAGACGGTTTCACTCAGTTTGCTGCTACAGAGAATCAACTCGATGAAGTGTCTCTGGTTTATGGGCGAAGCAGTGAGATCAGACATGCACTTGTTAAAACAGGGAAAATGCCAAGTCAGTGACCTTGAAATAAGCTGTTTCAGGAGGGTAGTATGCTAATAGCCCTCAGCTCATAAGCATTGCATTCATAGCAGCAGCACTGAAGAGGGGTAGTCCCATGCACGCCATCACCAATGATGGAACTTCCCACACACCAGAATATTTTCCCATGAACCACCGTTGGCCCATTAGAACAAGTAAATGACGACCAACAATGTCTAATGACACCATTTAACAATATATGCCAATGTGTCTCAATGTCATGTCTGCATTGTTCTCTAGATGGAGAAGCTGAACATTCCAGTGAAATATCAGCAGCTGCTGACAGAGAATCAACTCGAAGGAGCGTCTCTGGTGTATGGGCGCAGCAGTGACCTTGGGACAATGGATTACTTTCAGCTCACACTTCCTGGAAGCCAGATGCTCAACCTCACACGACATGACAGTGACTCTGCAAAAGCACTGACTGATCAAACCCTTTGGATTCAAAAATGATCTTTCGTTTTATAACACTTTCTATATCTTTGGGAAGACTACACTGTATAGGGATGGAATGTATATTAAACGTTTTGAAACTGTTCCTCCAATGTTCCCTGAAGTAGAAGCCTATTGACTGACTTGTGAACACAGCGATGCACAATGAATGTTCTTGGATTCATTTTGTTCATACATGAGGATTCTGTAGCTACTTCAACTCTAGGCCTAGACAAAAATTGACCACAGCAGTCCCATCACTTGCGGTGTTTTGCTTACACCACAAAAGTGGGCGCTTCGGGAAAATACATTGCTTAACGAGACGTTGTGAATGTGACCAGCTAAATACTTTCTGCTATGATCAAGATCAATAAGCATCCTTTGCGATGACCAACTACAATGAATAAGCCATCGGAATGTAAATCAGAACAACATGGAGCAGCAATAGTATAACAGCAATGCATCTTTTATTCACCTAATGCAAGTGCCTTTTACAAATAGCAATACTCCAGCCCATTGTTTAGCCTACATAAGACATATGAAAGCATTGATCAAGGAACATCATACGGAAGATCATTGGCCGGGAATCGGGGTAGTGGGAGAGGAGGGGATGGTAATATCGGGGAGAAGGTAACAGCTGGTGATAATGTCCATTTTCTCTGAGACAGACTTGAGGTCCTCCAGAATGAGTCGGATGCTGTGGGAGGCGTTGATGATGCCGTTCTGGGAGACGGTCAGGTGGGTCGTGGCCATGCGGATCTCCTTTGTGGCATTACCATACACCTGTTTGATGGTCTGGGACACATCCGTGCACAGACGTGCATTGCTCTCCTGTAATTTCTGCTGGAGTAAAGTGTTGTAGTAGAGCCCACTGTGTTCGGGCTGAGAAACAACCCTCTCCTCTACCACGGACTGAATGTCAGAGTTGTCTCTGATCACAAGCAGGGGAGTTAAGTCCTTCCGTAATATTTGTGGGGTTTCAGAGCTTGCAGCAGTGACACATTTCCGTGCTTTCTCAACCTCCCCCTCGCTGTCAGTCTCAGATGCTTCCCCTGGTACCTTTTGCCCTCCTCCGGCTGTTGAATGTGGAGAGAGGGAGGTGATGTATACCTCATCATCTGAGTCGGTCTCTGACGCCTCTCCTTGCACCACTATCTGGTATTTGTCACTTGCCATTACACCACACCACCTAAATACACAAGAGAACAGTGAAGGCCTACAGTAGGAAGTAGAAACTGCTCCCCATCTCACGGGGAGGCATAGTTTCAATGTTACAGGGGGGCATGTTCTGATGTTTAATGGAACTGCTATGATGATTCCTGTCTGCCCATCGGAATGTGCCTCCCCCCACATTTGAGCGCTAGCCCAAATCATTTTATTTTAGCACGAGATGATACGCAACGAAATGCATCCCCCCACCCCTGTTGAATAACTTTATGTTATAGAGTTGAACTCAATTTAACTAATTGACATGTTATGTAAATCAATCTACGTAAAATCAATTCACGAAAGCGAATATAGATAGCTAGCCTGCTAATATTCGAAAAATGTATGTAAAACAAATTCTCATACCTCCACAGTCCTGTAAAAAAGGAATCACATGAGCACACGGAAGTAGCCGGAAATCGCTCACTCACGGGGGTTGGCCCACACTAAGTACTGCACAAATGCACAAATTACAACCAGATGTCTGTTAAATCCGTTCGAATTGAACATTTAGATGATGTGTAGTTCTGAGAATTTGCGCAGCTCCTCACACAGACGCACCCTCTTGAGTATGCGGTAAGATTTTAGACCAATCACAGTAGAGATCGAATGACATGTGACATTGGGAACGTCGATCATAAACAGTCATTGGCCGTGTTCGAGAGCATCAAATTCGTGATGTATCATGGGTAAATAGTGACTGACTGACGGATCTACAAATAATAATGAGTGGTTATTTATGAGGCACGGTGATTTGTAGATCAATCAGTCGGCAGTTTCCTCCACAGTCGGCTGCAATTTCGAACAAGACCATTGATGTCAACAAACCCCATGTGATCGTGCGACGCGAGCAAGCTTCCTCGACGCAGCGTAAAAAAATCGAGATGAAGGTATGAAGTGCAATCTGTAGCAGTAACAGTAAGCGCTATTTTATGGTTATTAACTTAGAACAATGGTTTGTGTATGAAAAAAATGTTGGCAGCAGAGTTCTGTAGGAAATTACATTCTTCATCGTCAGCATTCGCCGGTGATGGCCACTGTAACCACCCAGCTGAGTCCACGGCCACTGTCAGTAATTGGCACCCACACTGCACCTGTCAACTAGCCAGTGATAGCTAGTTAGGTTGTCAGTGGTCAGACTGTTGATGACCACTTAGTTAGTTTTAAATGAATCTCTGTATGGTGTGGTTGTCAGTAATATCCAGGATCAATTTTATTTCAAGTAATTCACTGTTGTACGAAAAGGGAAGACTATTATTGCATATGTATTTATTTTTTGGGGGTAGAGGAAAGCGTTATACAGTACTCCTGTTTGGCTGCATAAATTCACATTGTAAGCGTACTACTGAGCTCATCATGTCTCATCTGAGTGGAATTGACGTGGGAAAGTCGTGATTTGCTGTTGGGTGAACTTCAAAGGGACCGGAGAAGAAACTGCCACTGTAATCTTGTGTGAATGTTGTAATGAACATCTCTGGAGTGGTTTATGTCACAATTTATTCCTTTCATTTATATCCAGTATCTATTTTGGATGCTGTCGTGACTTATTTATTCTCCCATAGTGAGGTTGTCCTATACCTTTGATTAAAAACACCAATGTTCCCTTCTTGAATACAACTTTATTATAATGCAACGTGGATGCTGCTCTTTAATGCATATTGCAATTTTTTAAAATTTGAGTAGAAAGTCTTAATATTTATTTTAGGGTCATTTTATCATAATCATTCGACTACCCCTCAGTCTACCTCTAATGTATATAAATTACATTAGCCTATGGTGTAGTACTTCAACCTCTCTCCATGTGTTCTTGTTTACTTCCAACCAGGAGGAGCCCAAGGGGCTGCTACCAGCACAGGTACACCCAGTGAGAAGAGGCAGAGACCATGGACCTGAGTGAGAGGAGGCCCAACAAGTGGTGGACAGAGTCGGACACCTTCGCCATGCTGGCCCTCATCGAGCAGCTGGACCTGGTGCATGAGCTGGATAAGAAGCGCCAGCGCAACGACTCGCACTTCCGCCGCCTGCGCTACAGCCTGGCCAAGCGGGACATCCACTTCACTGTCAACCAGATACGCAACCGCTGGAAGAGCCTAAAGCACAAGTACCGCAAGATCAAGACGGCAGGATACCGTAGCCCCGCTGCACGCCTGTCCGCCATCGAGTCGTTCCGTTACTTCCGTATGCTGGACCGCATGCTGGCCAGGAGGGCCCGGGTGGGGGCCCCAGATCAAGGCACTGCAGATGGACACAATATGGTGGTGTTGACCCACTCGGACCTGGAGGATCATACTGATGGTACTACTTTCTGGCTTTAGGATTTTTATACATTTAATATTTTCCATTGAAGAATTGTAAAGAAGTGTTTGCTTTGCATTGGCCTGCGCGGCTCACTCTTCTCTCTCTCTCTTCCCAGGTGATGTTGCCCAGCCTGACTCTGTGGCCCCTTGGCAGGAGAGCCTGGCTCCAGCTCTAGAGGGAGAAGGAGACAAGACTAACGCCATCCCAGAAGAGGCCAACATCAGCACTTCTGGCTGGGCCCTGAAGTCAGAAGAGATTATGACTTTGGGTCTATCTGGAGAGTATCTTTACCCAGTAAAGAGTGAGCCACATTCAGTACCCTCTTTACATGATGGGGAGGGAGCTAGTGACCCCACTAGCTGCAGTCCAGAAGAACAAACTGGTGAGTGCTTTTATAACGGATGAGTTTAGAGTGGCTACATGACCACCTATATTCTATGTCAATAATGTGATCTTTGTAACTAATATCATGTCATGAATATGTTTGAATTTTACTTTGTATTCATCAATTGTTTAGAGCTTTGGATAATAGATATTACAGCAGTAACCTAAAACAAATGCAAGTTGTCCTGCTGTTCACTTCTCTACAGGCACTTGTGAGGACACCAGCACCCTGATCCTCCAGCAGCTCACCATCCTGAACCATCAGCTAGGGGAACAGCTCGCTGAGCAAAGGGCCTTCCACTGCAGTATGCTGGGTATGATGGACCGACAGATAGAGGTCCTGGAGCAGCTCTCTAACTTCTCCACAGACCGCCAGGTCAAGACCGAACCCGACGACAGTGACACTCCTATCAGCCAGCAGGTCCACAACTCCCTGGTGCGCATCCTTAGAGGAGTGGAACAGGTCCAAACCCAGGGACACCAGCCGTGCTCATGCAAGGCCTCCCCCTCACAGCCTACATCTCCCTCCTGGACGGTCTCTCTGTTGGAGATCCACAAAGGATCACCCTCCAGGGATGGAAACTCAACTAGTGACACATCCAACCCTCAGCCCTCAGACCATGGGCGGCCTGAACCTCAAGGACCATCCCCCTCAGAGCAGCTTTCCCCTTCCCAACAGAAGGGTGATCTGCTTAATGGACTCTCAAACAAGTGCCAGCACAAGTGAGTGTTCTTGTAGCTTCATAGTGGAATGTACAGTAGTGGAACGTACAGTGCTCTGACAGAGGAGAGCATACACTCTTAGAAAAAAAGGGTTCCAAAGGGGTTCTTCAGCTGTCCCCATAGGAGAACCCTTTTAGATTCAAGGTAGCACCCTTTTAGATTCCAGGTAGCACCCTTTTAGGTTCCAGGTAGAACCCTTTTAGGTTCCAGGTAGAACTCTGTGAAAAGGGTTCTTCAAAGGGTTATCCAATGGGGACAGCCAAAGAACCCTTTTAGGTTGTAGATATAACCTTTTTTTTTGGAGAAGAAAAATATATGGGTGCTTACATTTATGAATGAGGGACTTGTCCTTTTGAGAATGTCTTAGAATAAAAAAACATTTTAATTTTTTTACAACTTCCCTCTTGTTTAATTTTGTCATGTCCAAATGTTTTAATGTGCAGAAGTAAATCATCTGATGTTTTAATCAAGATAATTTTGACAAACCGTAGCTCAGAGGTTTATTTAATCTAGTCAAGAAGAGAAATTCCAACTTGCCAGTTATCATACACTGAGACATGCTAGAATCCCCAAATGATGTTGAAATGTATGTTTCCGTACTAGGAAAAAGCACACTTTCATGAGGATGTAATGGTGTTTGATTAACTCGTGCAAATGTATGTGGAAGCTGGGAAAGCAAAGGCTTCATCCAAATGTATCCTCTTCCCTAAATGTTCCCTTTCCTAAGCATATAGGATATTTTGTGTAACTACATTTCTACTATGAAAACTTGTTTAGAAAAGGGCCTTTGTCGAACTCAATTTGCACAGCTGTTTGCATAGTACTGGATACACACGGCTGCTTTAATTTAGGCCTGTTTTACTTTGCTTTAGCTTTGCTGAAGATGAGAGGTACTGTAGTGTGTAAGTGCAATATGGTAATGAAGTCTACATTTGCAATCTCACAAGAGACTCATTCATCCAACATGTTTATTTAGATTTTGAGATCGCTTCATTTGTGTCCTGGAATTGTATTACCACATATTGGCAGTACTGCAATTAGGCATGTTTTGCTTGTAATGTGTTACCTGGCTGCAATTTAAGACGGACCATGTATTCAAACTCTCAATTGACTTAAAAATAGGGTATCGTCAAGATACTGTAGACTCGCACACAGAGAATATTGTTTTGTATTTTTCTCAACTATTTACAAAACTGGAAATGCTGTATTAATACTGTATGCTTATAATATAACTTAAAGGTCCAATGCAGCTGTTTTTATCTCAAGATTAAATCATTTCTGGGTAACAATTTAGTACCTTACTGTGATTGTTTTAAATTAAAATGGTCAAAAGAAACAGCAATAGCTTCTTAGCAAAGGGCAATTTCTTAAGCAATCATTTTTGCTTGGAATGTCTGGGAGTGGTCTGAGTGGGGAGGGGGAAACTGAAAATGAGATGTTATTGGCAGAGAGGTTTGCATTCAGTACGCTTTTACAATCTGGAACATTCAATTGAATGAAAACGATGCTGTACTGAACGACCAGTCGAAAAACGGGGAGGGGTTGGGGTACACTGTCAACATGGCCACTGCCCATTAAATACGTCACTCATTGCTTCAAGCCACACCTCACCACACCCACCAAATGGGAACAAACGGTCAAAGTCTGTTCAATAATTTTTTAGGGAAACGTGTCGTTCAGTACAAGCCGTTCCGCAACTTAGCAAACGTTCAAGTGAACTGAACGCACCTTTGGTCTATGAACTAATTTCAGTGGTGGAAAAAGTACCCAATAAAAGTAAAGATACCTTAACTGAAAATGACTCAAGTGAAAGTCACTCGGAAAAATACTACTTGAGTAAAAGTCTAAAAGTATTTGGTTTTAAAGTACTTAAGCATCAAAGTAAATGTAATTGCTAAAATATCAAGGAAAAGTTGAAATATTTTCAAATTCCTTATATTATGCAAACCAGACGGCACCATTATCATTTTTTTATTTTATTTACGGATAGCCAGGGGCACATTCCAACCCTCAGACTTTTTACTAACGTAGCATTTGCGTTTAGTGAGTCCGCCAGATCAGAGACACTAGCGGTGACCAGGGATGTTCTCTTGATAAGTGTGTTTATTGGACAATGATGGTGTCCTGCTAAGCATTCAAAATGTCATTTTGTGTCAGGGAAAATGGATGGTGTAAAAAGCAGTGAAGTAAAAGTTGTCAAAAATATAAATCGTAAAGTACAGATACCTCAAACTACTTAAGTAGTACTTTAAACTATTTTTACTTCAGAACTTTACACCACTGACTAATTTATCGCATGGTGATGTCACCATTGGCGTCCAAAACTCCATCCCACCAAAACAGGCTGAAATGTCAGGCGTCCTTTTCAAAGAGCTATTACACTAAAAGGTCATTATCATAATTTTCTCAATTTCACATTATTATGCCAACCTCATAGTGTGGAAATATACGGTGTATTCGTAAAGTATTCAGACCCCTTCCCTTTTTCCACATTTTGTTGTGTTACGGCCTTATTTTAAAATTGATCAAATTAATTGTTTTCCTCATCAATCTACACACAATACCACATGACAAAGCGAAAACAGGTTTTTAGACATTTTTTGCAAATGTATTACCAAAAAATAACATACCTTATTCACATAAGAATTCACACCCTTTGCAATGAGACTTGAAATTGAGCTCAGGTGCTTCCTGTTTTTTTTATTGATCATCCTTGTGATGTTTCTACAACTTGATTGGAGTCCACCTGTGGTAAATGCAATTGTTTGGAAAGGTTAGTTAGTTGTCAGAGCAAAAACCAAGCCATGAGGTTGAAGGAATTGTCCATAGAATCCCAGAGACAGGATTGTGCCGAGGCACAGATCTGGGGAAGAGTACCAAAAAATGTCTGCAGTATTGAAGGTCCCCAAGAACACAGTGGCCTCCATCATTCTGAAATGGAAGAAGTTTGGAACAACCAAGACTCTTCCTAGAGCTGGCCGCCCGGCCAAATTGAGCAATCGGGGGAGAAGGGCCTTGGTCAGGGAGTTGGCCAAGAACCCGATGGTCATGCTGACAGAGCTCCAGAGTGCCTCTGGATATGGGAGAACCTTCCAGAAGGACAAACATCTCTGTAGCACTCCACCAATCAGGTCTTTATGGTAGAGTGGACAGACGGAATCCACTCATCAGTAAAATGCACATGACAGCCCTCTTGGAGTTTGCCCCAAGGCACCTGAAGCTTCTCAGACCATGAGAAACAAGCTTCTCTGGTCTGATGAAACCAAGATTGAACTCTTTGGCCTGAATGCCAAACGTCATGTCTGGAGGAAACCTGGCACCATCCTGATGGTGAAGCATGGTGGTGGCAGCATCATGCTGTGGGGATGTGTTTCAGAGGAAGGGACTGGGAGACTAGTAAGGATCGAGGGATAGATGAACGAAGCAAAGTACAGAGAGCTCTTTAATGAAAACCTGCTTCAGAGCACTGAGGACCTTAGGCTGGGGTGAAGGTTCACCATCCAACACCCTAAGCACACAGCCAAGACAATGCAGGAGTGGCTTCAGGACAAGTCTCTGAATGTCTTTGAACGCGATCAAACATCTCTGGAGATATCTGAAAAATAGCTGTGCAGCAATGCTCCACATCTAAACTGACAGACCTTGAGAGGATCTGCAGAGAAGATTGGGAGAAACTCTCCAAATACAGGTGTGCCATGCTTGTAGCGTCATACCCAAGAAGACGCAAGGCTGTAAATCACTGCCAAAAGTGAGTAAAGGGTCTGAATACTTATGTGAATGTGATATTTCAGTTTTTATTTGTAGTAAATTTGCTAAAATATCTAAACCTGTTTTTACTTGGTCAATATGTGGTGTTGTGTGTAGATTAATGACGAAAAAAACGATTTTATCAATTTTAGAATAAGGCTGTAACGTTACCATATGTGGAAAAAGTCAAGGGGTCTGAATACAATGAATATAAGACACAGGTAAATCACATGTCTGACCTCACTGGGAATTTAAGAACATTTTCCACCTCTCTCCAAAAGTCATTTTAATACATGACTTCCAGCTTCAATCACAATTTGTATTAAGTCCATTTTTGATATTGAGTTATATAGTGTAACGTATTTGATGCACCTTGACATTAAACCTAGTCCAAATGAGTACAACACAAAGAGGCATACTTATGATAAGTCTTATTTATGGACTGAAACGTCTGTGAACATGTCATTGATACTATTGTAAAGAAGAAGAATAAAGGAGAAGAAGGAGAATCTGGAGAGGAAGAAACAGACTGATAAAAAGCGAGCATGGGAGATGATGTGTCGAGAGAAACCAGACTTTGTAAAAGACCGAGAGAATGAGAGGAACCTGCAGAGAGTTGCTATCAGGGGAGTAGTACAACTGTTCAACGCTGTGAGGAAGCACCAGAAAACGGTGGATGAGAAGGTGAAGGAGGCGGGCGGCTCGGAGAGGAAGAAGGCCAAGCTCCTCTCCTCTTGTCTCCAAGAAAGACTTCATCAACGTGCTGCGGGGGGCAGCGAGGTCGTCACCAAGACAGAGAGACAGACGACAGGCAGGGAGGCAGAAGAGAAGCCAGCTTGGAGCGTGCTGAGAGACGACTTCATGACGGGAGCCTCCATGAAGGACTGGGACAAGGAGAGCAACAAGGAGGGGGAAGAGGAGGAGGCACCAGGGGGTGCAGAGGACTACAACAGCGAGTCGGACTGAGCAGACAGGCCCATCTGTAGGCAGCCCTACCAGGCCCAAAGACCCCTCTTTTGAATTTTCTACATGGAACCAGGAGCTGAAGAAAGACTGTGGTCAAGGTCCTTTTCTGGCGCACAATTATTTGCGTCAGGATCCCTAGTTTGTATAATGCTGGTGCTCTCTGGCTTGTAAATGTCCCACTGAACATTTTTCTGTCCGAACTCTGTTGTATATAGACCTTTTTTTTGTTGCATGTCCCTCAATAAAAAGCCAGTTCATAAAAAATAAAAACTATTGCATTTTTAAAAGTGAAGAATTGAACATGCAATGTAATGGAAGGACTGTTTTTTAAAAATATATTAATTGCAAATCTCATTAGCAGCTCTGGCCATTTTGGAATTAGAAATGCATGTTGCCATGTCCAATGTGGGCCAACTTCAAAAGGAAAATATGATGCACATTTACTTCAAATGCAAAAATATTTTGCAGGACAATTACTTGTGCGCCCTTTTTCAGACTCAGATATTCCAAGATCTCCAAACTGTTTTGTATATTTTTTTATCATAGCATTGAAGCGGTAACAAAAGGTAGCCTAAAACGAGAAGATATTCAACCAAACATAAATTGTTTATTTTTACGTTTTGTGAAAATGTGAATTAGAGAGTGAAACATTTGCGTTAGAGAATTAAACCTGTCAATTTAAAAGGAAATGCATTGAGATTATGTGACACTTAAAATATGAATTTGAGAATTTCACATGAATTTGGAAGGGTGTGAGCTGGATGAAGAAAATAACTGTTTGCATTGTTGTCCTAGCTGGTGACTATATTAATAAATTAAGAGTTTCTGATCATTTTTTCTTCTGAATTTAATACTAAATAAAAATGTTTAGTCTTTTCACTTGTTATCAGTCATCCAAACCAACTATTTGTGTCCTTCGACACGCCTAAGCAAAGTTGTGCCTCCTTCGCAGTTTCCGTAATCAGGAAGTAACGCTTTGTTTACATCGCGGGCAAGTTAGGGGAAAATACCTCAAACCAGAGCTGTACAGTAGGTATTTTGTTGGATTTACATGCGTTACCAATATATGATCATATTGATTGCACATAGATAGCAAATGAGTTTGTAACTTAGAAGAAAGCATTGCCCGCAGTATCGAGCACTAATTTAGCTAACGTTAGCTACAGTAGCTGGATGTTGTCCCCCAATGTACCAGGATCCTTGCCTAGGTTTTTGTATTAAGAGTAACATTTTAATTTCAGACATGGCCGACGACGTACTCTTTGCGTTCCTACACCTAGAGATGGTGTCCCATATTTACAAAGACCAAGCCTCAAGAGGGGAAATGGACAAGGTAACGTTAGGTTAAGCTCGTAACGTCACACATGACATCCACCCGACATACACATCAACAATTGTTTGAAAGATTGGTCATCATCAAACGGTGTGTTTGTCACATCGAACTATTAATGTTTTCTTTCCACAGGATAGCGCCTCGTGTGTGTTCACTCTGGAAGGCATGGACTTCAGAGTAGGACACGGGCTTAGAGAAAGGTAGGACAACAGTTTTCACTATTGCATATGCCCAGTTGTACTGTATTTCAGTTTGACCTAAGTTCCACCTTTAAGTACTTTAGTATGAGTTTACCTGACTGAAATGTTGTTACCTAAATGGCATGCTCAATATACAGCACCAGTCAACAGTTGGAACACACCTACTCATTCCAGGGTTTTTCTTTATTTTTGCTGTTTTCTACCTTGCAGAATAATAGTGAAGACATCAAAACTATGAAATAACACACATGGAATCATGTAGTAACCAAAAAAGTGATTTTCATATTTATCCCATGTCGTTTCATTGGCTCTTTGTTGACTGTATATATAAAGCAACAACACATAGTTGTGGGCAAAACAATTGTTGCCACTAGAGGGTAGTCTCTGCAAAATACTCTTCTGACAGCAAGCAGGTGAATTGTGTCAGTGCATTTTCCTTTGAAAAGAGAGCCCAGTTGAACATTATAGCAGTGATATCCAGCTCTCAAGTTGACTCTGTTATTATCTTGGGATATGATCTGTCTGCCCTACCCTGCATCAAAAGCAATACATTTAAGACCTGGATTGAAGATGATGTTTGTACAAAATGATACTTTAAAGGGACACTCTGCAGTTGCTACATTTTTGTACTTGTGAATGATATGTACCTATTGATTATTTAAGAGTATAATTTATAAATGCCTCAGCACAGTTCAACTGTTGTACCCCTTACAGAACCCCAAATACAAGATTTTTTTACCCCAATGTTTGTAAATAAAGTAAATGTAAACAAACACTATATAGCCTTAATTTGGTTAAAACTATAATTTGGTATGGTCAGTCCTTGCATCCATAGCTTTATCTATGATTTTCAGAGTGGTTCCATTTCTCCAGCCCATCCCTCAGCTTTTTACCAAAACGGGCTGAGAGTACACTTTGTTATTATTACAACTACTGATTGCCGCTTTAAAACACTGTTTGATCTAGTTTGGTACTTCCTGAAAACAGGAAGTTACCTCATCTCTTACTGTTCCATGAGAATGTTTTATGGATTGAAATGCATAATTCTGTTCTGTTTACGATCAGTGCCTCAGGCTCTAGAAAGGCTCTGTGTTCAGCTTTCAACATTTCAAAGGGAGAGCCACCTACAGCCAAAACCTCTGTTTTGTATGAAATTGTGCTTACATTTCTTTGGGCAAGTCAGTATAGAAAAATTATGATTTACAATGACGGCCTACCCCGGCCAAACCCTAACCCAGACGACGCTAGGCCAATTGTACGCTGCTATATGGGACGCCCAATCACGGCCGGTTGCGATACAGCATGGAATCGAACCAGAGTCTGTAGTGGCGCCTCTAGCACTGAGATGCAGTGCCTTAGAACACTGCGCCACTCGGGAGCCCCAACAGGACATGATTGATCTATTTGGCACAAAACTTTGTGATGGTCAAAATGGCATATTGTTAAATACAGATCAACAGAATTAGCCTAGGTTAGATAAATCTTCTTCTAGTTTTTTACTTGTCCGGGGACTTTTAAGAGGAAGGAGGATGTATGTAGGCTATGTGACTGGGGTGTGTCCCAAATATCCATTCCCTTGTGATCTTGGCTTCATTCGTTTTGACATCAAGCAGAATATTTTACAGTACAAAGCCATTAAATATTCAACATGGAAACCTCTCCCTACCTCTGATGATAGATTTTATACCCTTTTCAAAGACCCTGTCCTCTTCCTGATTTTGACATATCAGTCAAGTCAGGTTTATTAGTGCTCTCTTAAAACCAGCTTTATTAGACTGACACATCTGTTATGTAATTCTCTGTAAGATTTTGGCTTTGGTTCACATTACTTGGAAATGTCTTGCCTTGCCCTTTTTAAGGAAAGGCATTCTTAGGATAAAGGGATTTGTCAGTACCTCCAAAACCAAAACTTGTATTGCTCCCCTCAACATAGCCAAAGGTCGATCATTCCTTCACCTTAACGCGTCTTAAATCGCCGTATCCAAGCACATAGTTCACCGGCGCCTTCGCTTAAACGCCTGTTTTTCCCCTTTGATGGAAAGAAACAAATACAGAATGCTTTGGCTTTAAACTAAGATGCACAAAGGAGAACGTAGGGCAAGACTACCCGGGGTGAGCCATTCACCGGCTCTCTTTGTGGAGAACTTTTACTTTGCCACAGGGAGAGGTAAATAAATGCTCTGAGCCAGATCTCCAGCTGTCTCACTTCTCCTTTCTAAAGCCATAAAAAGAGAGAGGCTGGAGCGAGGCGGTGTCTACTCCTCCATTCTAAAGCAGAGAATTAACTATGGCCAACTTCAAACGCCCCGCCTGGTCTGAATGTATGTTCAAGTCAACATCCTCCACAGTTCCACCTCTTCATTTCTTGTCCTTCCATTCCTTTATTTTCCTTCTGATGCAGTTCTCTGTTTTAATTTTTTTTTTTTTTTGGGGGGGGGGGGGGGGGGGTTCTTCCCTCAAATGTTTTTAAAATTTTCTTCCTGTGTTGTGTACTGTTTCTGTTTTATATTTCTACCATATAGAGTTGGTTGTAGTGAATGTATTTCTGATTATTATTTTTTTCCAGGAAACTGGTTCAAAGACCTATGCAATTTGTTTTACTACCATGGATGTTGTACTATGCGTACCTGTACTTTAATAGCTGTTATGGTCTTTAATTGTATGTTTTTTTCCCCCTCCAAATAAAGATCATTTTTTTAAACTCTTCAATATATTCATCATGCCCACTGTGAAAGAAGTGGCACACTGTCTTGTGATGTAGAAGTTAGACTGATTCAACATGCAGAAAGCTAGGAGGCTGGCAGTGAGCCGAGTGTAATACACAGTGACCCTCCATTGTCCGTATGGCATTGTAATATTTTCAGAATTAACTTCTGTAATGTTTGCAACACTGATACCGAACTCTTCTTTTCTGACCATGAAAGGGAGTCCTGAGAGAAGTGAAAGGAAAACATAAAAAAGAAAGGAAAATTATATGAATTGCAAAAAAAAAATAAAAAATTAAAACATTGCGCGTGCCGTAACATTTACACAAGTCAGAGGGACAGAGACGATCTGCTTGACAGCATAAGGATCCTCTTCTCCAAACTCTAGTAAAATGGTCTCTGTCTCCAGAGCTTGATTGTGCTGGAGCAGTGAGCTTGTGGATAAGAGTGGGCAGGGAGCCAGCTGCTGCCCTGCATAGTGCTGGATGGCGTTCCCAGGCCTTCCCTGCATCACAATGTAATCAATAAAGTTACAAGAGGGGAAAAGGGGACTCTTTGGTTGTCCCACCACCCCTCCTGCATTCCCCCCCCCCCCCCCCCCCCCCCAGACCGTGGAAAACACTCTCCTCATCATTCTCCTTTTCTCCTTCCTTTCTCCTCCCCCTCCTTCATCAGTAACCTCTTCACACACACACACACACTCATTTATCGTTCGAATTTGGATGATTTAATCTAAGTATGGGAACCAGAGCCCTGAAACCCGTCTGCAGCTGGGGAGTGAATGAGTGAACAACGTACTTCTGACACAAAAGCAGCCCCCCTTCCTACACCCACTGCCCCATAGCTGCAGGCTTTACTGATTTGTGCTGCCGTCACAAGTTCTCTCAAGATTCCACTCTTTGCTCAAGGCAAAAGAGAGATGCAGAGAATACTTTTTTGTTGTTGATGCTCATAGCTATGTTATTACACATCTCTCTGAATTCAGTGTATTTGTGTCTAATGATATTTCTTAGATTTTCTCTTCCAGTCACTATACTGACAGTAAAACAAGATGAGTTGCATATTGATTCAATGAATCAACTAAATATTTAACAAATACTCATATCAAAATGTTGAAAGCTACATCAGAGAGGCTAATTTTGCAAGAGTAGTTTACGGTATGCAGAAAGATTTCTGTTCTTCAAACAGCTTAACTGTGTTATCCTGTTTGCAGCGTAGAGGGTTATATAACCCACATCACTGCTCCAGGTTTACCTCAAACTGTTTGACATTTGCGCTCTCCAAATTACTTTCCACCCATTGTTTCTCCAATAAATCATCCAGAAGGTTGGAATGAGGGAATTGGGTGGTGGGTGAGTATGGGGTCCATATCTCCAGGAGAGTAACAATAACTTTTAATTTACCACTCTTTCCTCAAAAGGGAAGATATGACCATTTCTTTGTGGGTGAGAGAGGAAATCTGGCTACAATACCAGGACGTCTGGGGGACTTTTTTCTCTTTTGCCGTTTGTGAAAGGATTTACAATTTTAGTTTTTTGTACGAGCTTGTGGCTAATCACTTCCCCCAGATAAAGCCCATCTCTTAATTAATAGACAGGCAGAGACCATAGGAGGTTATCAAGGGGATAGGAAGGCAGGTCTTAGAGGGGGGTGGTTACCTGAGAAAAGCTTCGGAAAAGATTGTGTGGGCTGGGGTTAGTGTGGCAGTTCACAAATCAAATGGTTCTGTTGCCGTTGCAAAAACCTGCCCAGTCAAAGCCTGTGTTGTCAGACATCACTTCAGGCTATTCAAATGGGTAGATTGGTCTGTAGATTATTTGGGAATTACATTGCTAAATTCAGTTAAAACAGTATTAACCAATCCCAACACTGATTTCCCCCCCCACAACAAATCTTTATCACCTGATGCATTTTGGGCCAACCAGTCACATGTAGGCTACTAAACCGACTCAAGCTAATGAGATTGTTTTGCCTTTACACAAGCTGAAAAGCTAATCGTGCCACTGCTAGGAATTGACAGAAAAGAGTTGTTTAGAATGACATTGTTTTCCTGGATCTTAGCTCTCGCACTATAAAGTTGTAGTCTTCGTCGTCATGAGCCACACGGGTTTGTTTACGTTGAACTGGGGTGGGGTCGCGTTAGAATCCCCCGGATTAAAGAGCACCTTTCTTTCAAATAAACTTTATAAGCGCCACTTTCTCAACTCCCGGACTGCAGTCACACACACACACACACCCTCCCTGACCTGACTCCGGTGCCAAGGTAATGCAGGCAGACCTTGTGGGTTTTGGGTTTCACAGAGCTCAGGGCTAACTTAATGGATTGTTTGGACAAATCAGACACTTTCCTTTGTCACACTTGTTTTTGTCCTTCAGGAAGACAATGCCCCAAATGCCAATGGCTAAGAAAGCTATGTCCAACTGGTATTTCATTAGAATGCCCATTTGGAACCTTCACAATTAGTTTAGCCTGCATGTATGCTGTGCTGTTGGGGAGGGATGTCTCAAAGCATTTGCAATGGTGACTTTTGAGGTTTGCCATTACTGGCTTCGAGGAGGCTATGTCGTTAACTGTTCGTGACACACAAAGGCTGATAACAAAACAAACGGTCTACTTCACCTTTCCCCACCACAACCTAATAAATTGTCTAATCCTTGGGACCAAATCTATTTACTATACCTACATTACTTGATATAACATTCATTAAAGCTCTTAGTGGTTGAGAGTAAATTAACAGCTACCTGGACTTTCTGCTTTTCATCCTCTACCTACTTGTCAACACGAATTGAATGTGAGATTGTGTTGTACGTGTACATAGCACTTTAATCAATCACCTCACCAAACCTACATGTACATATTACCTCAATCAATCGCCCCAACTACCTCGTACCCCAGTACACTGACTCGGTACCGGTACTCCTTGTATATGGGGCGGCAGGTAGCCTAGTGGTTAGAGCGTTGGACTAGTAACCGAAAGGTTGCAAGATCAGATCCCTAGCTGACGAGGTAAAAATCTGGCGTTCTGCCCCTGAACAAGGCAGTTTAACCCACTGTTCCTAGGCTTTCATTGAAAATAAGAATTTGTTCTTAACTGACTTGCCTGGTTAAATAAATAGGCTCGTTATTTTATTGGGTCACTTTTCTTATCTATTTGTTAATTATTTATTTTTTTAACTGCGTCGCAGGGAAAGGGCTCGTAAGTAAGCATTTCATGGGAAAGTCTACACTTGCTGTATTCAGCACGTGAAAAATACAATTTGATTTGAAGTACTGTTAGTGTAATAGAATGTACAGAATGTATAGTATACTATATCTGGCCTCAGTGTGTCTGCAGCTTGAAAACATTCTATAGTGTCTTGTTAAATTCTCATTCTATTTGTTGCCTAACTTGCCAGCTCTGACCTACAGTATATTGATTTTCCACAGGCCATAGTCACCATGGTTCACTGCGACAGGCCCTCCCCTCACCAGAGTACTCACTGCGTCATGAGGGCTATGGGGGCACATGCTGCCCTCGGGATCAAACCTTTAGGCGGACAGATTAAAAAGGAGAGTTTGGGTGGTTCTGCCCTCTCACCTTCCAAACCAGCTCATCATGGTAGAAATGCAGGTGTGTGGGCTTGCTCAACCTTTAAAATCAACAGTTTGATTTAAATCACGAGAATAAATATTTGTGTAAAACCACCAAATATGTCATTTTTTCTCTCTCTGCCTCATACAAAGTTATCGCAGGGCTGTATGCATTTCATTTGCTTCAACATTGTCATTTGTGTTTTGTTTGCAGAGCAGCACAACAGACACCTTCCCTGTCTCTTCTCATCTCAGAACTGACACAGTCCTCAGTAGAAAGCCACATCCCCTAAACCCATAGAAGAGTTACTCTTGCTTATCCTTCAATGTTTACCTAATGAAATGTCGTGTCAGTGGTAATCCGGGCATTCGTGGCCAGTCGACCCCCATCGTGTCCTTCACAGCTGTCTCACCCTATGTCATCGCTGCTGGGATCCAATGGGCTACCCCCCAACAATAATGACCCCTTTGTCCAACCCCTTTACCTCCTCCTCTACCCCAACCCTCCCACCTCCACCCATTTGGCCTCTCCCCGGTCACAGAGCATTTGTTTGCCTGTCTTTGGCTCTAATGGATGCCTTTTTGCCTTCCATCTCTCTCCATGACTGGCCTTGTACCTTTGCCCCTTTGTGCGGGAGCACCACAGCACTTTTTTTGTGTTTAATTGAATCAACAAGATTGCTGTTTAAAGGAACGGAATGGCAGGGTGGGGGAAGTCCAAGGGTGGGGAAGAGGCCACCTGTGCGGTACCTGCTGAGCATGCCTGATGGGTGTCAGGGCCTCTGCGTTGGGCTAAATTAAGCCTGTGTGTATTTTGCTAACTCTAATGGGACCCAGATGGATAGAGGAGGCTGACTGTTTTTCTAGTGTAGGGTGAGCAAGGAGAAAGATCCACTGGTGAACTCATTACCATGACCCGAGTGAGTTTTTTTTCCCCTTTCTGGCCACACTGATTAATCCTGGGTTATGAAGGTAAACATAGAAAATATGTGACCGAATTACGATCTGTGTTTGTCATTAGGAGTAATTGAGGATAGAATACAATCGAACAATCTGTTTTTGAGTGTTAATGGAAAGTTTGAACAACTATTGACTTTCCTTTGTGAAAGCAATATTAGAACCCTTCAGTAGCAACACTTCACATTATGCTTTGGGAAATTAAGCATATCATGACATACTCACCAACATGAAGCAACATGAAATTTGTCCAACAATACGTGCGGCTCCTATAAAAATATTTTTTCCCATAGGGTCGGCCTTGCTTGGCTTTAACAGTGAGGGGATACGGAACCAAACAACAATCTCAACAACCGTAGGCCAATAAAGCAACCTAAAACAAACATCGACTCAAACAGACACGGCTGAGAGGCCATAAAACCATGATTTTCATGAAGGCCTGGCAGAAACCTGGAAATTGGGAAATGGTTAGCCAGCTAGCGGCCTGTTGATGCCTAATCATCTCAACATGTTCTGACCCAGAGCCCATCTGCCTTACCTCTGCCTGGGGGGTGGCTGGAGGTTTGGGTGGAGCGCACACCTCCCCCTCCACCACCTCCCTCCTCCCCATCCGCCTCTCTCTCCATACCCTCAGGATTCACAAATCAGCCCAGTAACCAGATTATTTGTCAAGTGGCCTTAAGGAGGAACAAACAACAGAGCCTAAAGAGAGGGTGAGGTGTGGGACTGTTTTAGATTTTGGAGTTGTTCAAATGGTGACCTACGTAGTGCTGGGGGTAGAGCAACACAGGATTGTGGGGGAGGGGATCTGTCTCTTTTTCTAAGCATCCCCTCAGCCATACATTTTGTATATGGGCTTTTTTAGAAATTGTTATTGCGGGAAAGTAATGCTGACGGAATACAAAACTGTGGTGCTCTGCGGAAAAGTGCTGAAATACTAACAAGGAAATTCCCTCGGTCTGAGATGCAGATAAAGAAATATAACTCACTCTGTCTCTCTCACTAATTACTATAATAAATGGTCAAACGTCTTTATGAAAGAACAGTTTGTGTTCTCTCATGGCAGTGTGACATCTGATTCCTGCCCCAGCCCCCATGTGATTGTACCGATAACAGGGAACTCTGAAATGTCATATCACTCTAACCTGGGTTTCTCCCCCATCCATTTCCACTCTGAACCAGCCATTTTGCTCCCCCGTGGAAGGACATTATATTCCAAAACAATACCAAGCACTAAGAGGTAGTTTTAGAAAAGCTTTACAATTGGGAGCGATGGGTGATGGGAAACGCACAAAAATGGTGTCCCTGCCGTTTAGGATTAACTTGCATATCTATATCTCATACATTCCATCGGTACATCCGGCATTCTTTCCGGTTGACTGGCAGTATTCCATTTCAGGACTCATACTAATACCTTATCACAACGGAAATTGATGAACATTTTATGGTAAACAAATCTTTGTAAACCATCTAATCCGTTTGATTATATTCCTACAAAAAAAGAGAGGAAAAATCCAAGATGCCCAACTAGCTACTTTTACACAAAAAAAAAACGGCATTTCATTTGATACAACCCCATTTCCTTCAGAGGTGAATACAGGTAACTGCCAAAACAAAGGAAAACCAAACATAAAATGTCTTAATAGGGCTTTAGGCCACCGTGGGTCGCCAGAACAGCTTCAATGCACCTTGGCATAGATTCTACAAGTGTCTGGAACTCTACTGGAGGGATGTGACGCCATTCTCCAACAAGAAATGACATCACTTGTTATTTTGTTGATGGTGGTGGAAAACGGTGTCTCAGGCGCCGCTCCAGAATCTCCCATAGGTGTCCAATTGGGTTGAGATCTGGTGACTAAACTGACACACACGCACCCTTTAACCCCACTATGCTTCTTTGAGACCCCTCTTTCAAAGTCTCTGACATTTTTTCTTCTAGCCATGGAAGCCAAAATAATGGGCAACTGGGCATTTTTATGCATGACCCTAAGCATGATGGGATGTTAATTGCACCTCTCTGATTCAGAGGGGTTGGGTTAAATGCGGAAGACACATTTCGGTTGAATGCATATCAGTTGTGCATCTGACTAGGTACCAGGTACCCCCTTTCCCTAATTGACTCGGGAACCACACCTGTGTGGAAGCACCTGCTTTCAATATACTTTGCATCCCTCATTTACTCGAAATGTTTCCTTTATTTTGACAGTTCCCTGTACATTTAGATTCATTAACAACTTTTGTTCTATACCATTTCTTTACAATTCTATACCATCTATTTCCCTCATTGAGCATGAGCCTCAGCACGGTACTGTAAGCTGGATTATTTCCTTTAGAAGAGAAGCCCCTCTACAGAGCAGTGGTGGTGGAGGTGGACTCTTTGTTCACGTGACGGATAATCACAATCACTGTGCTCAGGCATGCACAGCCAGTCGCTCCTCAGCCGGCAGGCCAGCCCTAATTAGAGCAAGCCCTAAAGTTTGTTATGATTGGACGGCCGTGGTGAAAGGGAAGGAGCGGGAGACTGAAAGAGAGGGGGAGGGGGCTTGTTCACTGCGAGCAGATGTTCAGCAGCGTCCAAATAACTCCCGGGGCCTTCAGAAAATCCCTCACCGGCATAGCTGTGCAGCACCCTCAAGCCTCGTTCAATGGGGTTTTGTACAGCAGGACGTGTTTAAAAAAAAAACATTTCTCTCCCTCCCTCCACCCCTTCCTCCCCTCTCCCATCTCCCATTATGCACCCACATTTCCATGCTTTTGAATGGCCATTAAAGAGTGGCCATAAAGGGGGCCAGCAGGGGCAGCCTTTGAAAGCGTATCTGCCTGATGTGAGGTAAGATAGGGCCCCCGGCGGGGAGCGGGACAGAGCGGACGGCGTGTGGAACACAAGGGCCTTCCTGTGGGTTCAGCGCTGGAAAATAGAAAACAGGCCCTCTGAGAAATGAAGAAAAGCACTGTCTTCCCTCTCATATACAAAGATTAAAAAGAAAAGATTTTTCCACTCTCACTCTACCTCCATTCTCCCATGAGTAAGGGTTTTGTGGCTAGGTTGTTGCAGCTGGTGTATGTGAACATATTAAAGCCAAGGCTCAAATGATATACTGACTCCTCACGAGTAAATTAAAATGTCCACAAAAATGAAGAGGTCAGGTCAGTATTGTCACTAAATGATTTTCAGTGATCTAAAAAGCATCACTTGATTAAAACGTTGCTCTAAATGCTCTGAAATCATACTCTATTAGATATTTATACATTTTCCTGCCATTACTGCAGATTGTGTGTTTGTTCCAATGCATTGTGGGAAAGTGTTTCATGCCCTTTCTGGTCCTTTTGCTATACTAGGCCTTTAACAACCGAGCTGACCCCTTGGATCGAGTTGCCAAGTACATGCCATTTGGACCCCTCACCATGACCTGCCATTCCCTAATGCTCTTTCAAAAACTCCACTTTTGTGAAGAGAGCATGCTGAGTAGTTTAAGGCCCAAATGCCTCATGTGGTTTTGCAATTATATCTGGCTAAACAAATCCAGTGAGAAGGACCATCAGAAATCAATCTTCCTCCATCCTCCCTTGTGCTTTATCTCATTGCCTGCACTGGATGGCACATCCTCTAACAACAAACCAGAGTGATTCTTGATAACTCATCCATAACCCCTGGGCAAACTTTGGAGTATTGCCAAACGTTCATTATCTTGTATATGGTTGTGGTTTTCTGGAGACCCGATCTGTCGGTCGAGCCGTTTGTTTGTGTCGGGGTAACCAGACTCCTCTCTGCTCCAGGGCTGGGGCTGATTAAAGTACACCCACCCCCCCACCACCACCACCCTCCCACCCACCCATATCCCCTCAGCCTGTTCAGTGTCATACACTCTCATGCTCCCAAACATAGACACCAACACACACCAACACCTTGGCAAGAGAGGTTGTGGTGGGGAGGGTTTTTACCTGTCATTCTGTCCTGACAGAGTGAATACCTCCCCTCAGGATGAGAGGTTGTTTTGGCTTGTCTTAAGTAGAGGTGTATCACCTGCTATTGGCATCCCCTCAGGATCTCTCTGGCAGTTAACACTATCCACGGTTAACGGTGCGCACTACTCTCTTACAGAAGAATATAGGTCTTTAGACACACCGCTAACATTTACAATCCATAAAATACTACAGTTGGTTATCATCAAATCTTTGGCATAGCCATTTACAGTATTTTTACCCAATCCGACATAGAAACCACTGTTCACTCACAGCATTATGCTACAGTATTTTAACTATCGCTTTGGCTACCTGAGCACAAGCTGGCTCTCCGGTGTTCAGGCACCGATGTATGGTGTCAAACAGTGGACATCAGTGTGTTCATCACCTGCAAATGAAATCACAACAGATTTGCATTGGAGAGGACAAACAAACGGGGCGACCCGCTGTCACCGGGCTGTGTGCAAATGGCCCAGAGCCGAAGATCATGGGAGCTAGCCTGAAAGAGTAGGCTACAGGTGGTACGCCTCTGATTCCAGGCCCAGACTGTTGTTGTTTGTCTCATTAGCAATGAAGTAGGACTACGACTTGAAATAGGCCTCACAGAACAATATGAAGGAGACGCATCAAAAGGCCTAGGGACGCACTAGATAGAGCTGCCAGAGTATAGAACTGGTTGAGGGACTGTTATGTCCAACATACTTGGTACAGAATATTCAAGATTTCCAGAAACATACTTAAGTAATAAGGCCCGAGGGGGTATGGTATATGGCCAATATACCACGGCTAAGGGCTGTTCTTAGGCACGACGCACCGCAGAGTGGTGTATTGGCTATCTACTATACCCCCTCAGGCCTTATTGCATAAGTATGTTCCTGGAAATCTTGAATATTCTGTACCAATTAAGTTGGACATGACAGTCCCTCAGTCAATATACCACGACTAAGGGCTGTATCCAGGCACTCCGTGGTGCGTTGTGCGTAAGAACAGCCCTTAGCCATGGTATATTGGCTATATACCAGAAATCCCAGAGGTGCCTTTTTTCTATTATAAACTGGTTAACAACATAATTACAACAGTAAACAAGTAGCTTTGCGTCATACCTGTGATATATTTAAGCAATAAGGACCGAGGGGTTGTGGTATATGGTCAATACACCACAGCTAAGGGCTGTTCTTAAGCACGATGCAATGTGGAGTGCCTAGATATAGCCTTTAGCCGTAGTATATTGCTGTGGTATAACATGGCTTTCAGCCAATCAGCATTCAGGGTTCGAACCACCCAGTTTATAATGTCTGATATACCACGGCTGTCAGCCAATCAGCATCCATGACCCAAACTTCCCAGTTTATAAAGAGAAAAAAAACCTGGCCATTTTGCATCACAACTGTGGAAATTATTTTTAGAGTAGATGAATCATGTGTATTGGTGGGTATTACACTTGAAATATTTTATTTAACCTTTATCTAACTAGGCAAGTCAGTGAAGAACACGTTCTTATTTACAATGACGGCCAAACCCTAATCACATCCCACAGGTATGCTCTCTCACACACACACACACAAACACACACACACCACCATCACTCAGGAGAAGAGTTTTGGGACTGGGCTCTTCAGTGCCTCCTGACACTCTTCCCCCTAAACAATCACACCATACCCCTCCCCCAGTCCCTTCCAGTCAAACCACTCCCCTTCACATCTTCAATGGGGGAGGAAGGCATTGTTAGCCCAAAAACATCTTACTCATTATGCACTAAAGCCATATTAACCAAGCTGACCTAAAAGAGGCAAGGATGCACATCCACCTCTTCTCCCGGCCTTCTCTTCCTAGCCACACAAAACTCACCCACTCCCCCTGCTTTTGGACAACATTGCATCAAACATAGAAGCCCTTAATGCTCCGCTTAAACTCACAGATTGATGTTTACCACACTCGAATGGTCTTTAGACCAGACGGTTTGGAGGTCTTGTCTGTGAGGTGTTTTCATTTGTCATGGTCCACATAATCTATTCGACAGCTAGCACAGTGGTCAGGGCTGTTCCCTTAAGCCCTATGTTTTTCGGTCCTCTTTTAATGGAAACCAGAGTCATGGGTTATTTCACTGTGATTATAGAACAGCAACTTCATTTTTGAACGGTTAAAATATTGCAGAATCACAATTTTCTTCCATTTCCTATTCTTTGCATTTGGCTCCAGAATTTGAAAACAGTCGTTCTTCTTCGTCTTACCAGGGCACATCACAATAGACATTGATAACGTACCAAAAATCTTTAATAACACTTTAATAAAGCATTACATTAAATTATTGTAATGAGGCTTAATTTCTTAATTGTTGTGACATTCATTTTTGGTTTTCTTTCAAGTTGTTTTTACAATTGATACTGGGGGTGGGGGGGGTGGATAGAGGAGCCTGTTTTGAACTCTGCTATAGTTTCATTCATCTCACAAAGAGGACCTTTGATTAAAATGTGCTGCTGTTTCGAGAGGGCACAAACCATTGAGCTTTGGGCATAACCAAAACAAAGCTTTTCTTTCGGCATTGTCCTGTGCTCAAGTTATGTTACTGAAAGACCTTAAGTGCATGGACATAAGACCTAAGTCAGCTTGTTCTCAAGTGCCTTTGTGTCTCCAAAAGCCCCTTTGGCCTAACTTAACCCTCTGTCTACCCCCTATTCCTCCTCCTCAAGTCTGTTCTCCTTTCCCTCAACAAGGTGCGATGCTCAGTATAGCAAAAGGGGACCATAATGTGAACTAACAAGTTGTCACTGACTACATACTAAGAGAGATTGGGACAATGGGATAAGACTGCAATTGATAGGATCCTGCAACAGTTTCTTAGTGTTGAACATCCAAGATCATATACTCTATGTCTGCCAAACATCCCCGGGACCATCTCCACTCACGCTGCGTCTGGTAGGTTTTTAGTCTGCCGTCCCTGACCGCGCTACCTCTAAACCAACGTCCCCAATGCTGGCTGCACCCAATGTGTGACTACGTCACCCCTGCCTGCCTTCCGTCACCTCCAGGCATCATTGGCTTTAATGTCTGTATCTCTGGCCTGGGGGTGAAAACATTCAACACCTTCCACCTCTGAAATCAAAGGCCTTTCTCCAGGAGGCCTGTCGTCTCTGTATGTTTGAGCTCCAGTGGCTGATGCTACTGGTGGGCTCTGCCTGGTCTAGCCAGCACTCGTTTATCTGACCAGGACCATAACTCCCCCGTGATCATGACATCAAGGTACTTCAAGATCCTCCTCCATATGGACACACACTCACAACGGGTTTGATGTTTTAATTGGGTGAGCCTTGAGGATGAAACTATATATTGATGTGTAGTATGAGATTTCCACAAGTTAATCATGTGGGCTACAGACTCCACAGGTGAGAAGGTTTGTGACTATAGCATGGGCTCCTGAGTGGCGCAGGGGTCTAAGGCACTGCATCTCAGTGCAAGAGGCGTCACTAAAGTCCCTGGTTTGTATCCAGGCTGTATCACATCCGGCCGTGATTGGGAGTTTCATAGGGCGGTGCACAATTGGCCCAGCGTCCCAGCGTCGTCCAGGTTTGGCCGGGGTAGGCTGTCATTTTAAATAAGAATTTGTTCTTAACTGACTTGCCTAGTTAAACAACGGTTTAAAAAGCATTGCCATGCTGGCCAATGTGGCCGTGCATTTGAATGAGCATGTTATGGACACAACTTAGTGTTTGGATTCATTACATGTGTTCTTGGATGGTATGCAGAATGCTGATATTTTACATGAGTTTCTGCTGCTCATTGCAATGCACTGACATTGGTTTGAATTGCTACATTGCTATTGCATCCTATCATCTGCTCATTGATATTTATGTGAGGAGAAAAGCGCACCAACTTCATCATCTTGTCCAATTCGACCGTGAATAATGATGTGCTTGTGGCTTCTGGCTTCATCAAACTGCAACATATATCTGGCGTCTTTTGAGAAACGTATTCACTCAAAACCAAAATGGATTGTACGGGAGAAATGTTATGTTGTCCAATATTGATGTTCATCAAAATGTTATTTGTTGTTGTGATATGCTGTTTTGCCTGACTGGTATGCATCCAACTACTCGGCTGCACCGTGGGCCATACAGAGCGATAAGAGTTGGTGCGGGGGTGTGGCTATCGTATACAGTGTAGAGTTAAAACCACACGTGGACCAACACACGATTTGCAGTTCGTACAGGAAACTTTGAAAAGTTTGACAACTGGAGCTATCATACTTCCCCGTGTGTCCACGATGGAACCACATCTCAAGAAAATGCCATACGCGCTTAATACATTTCTTGATTTGGAAGAGGTTATGTGCAAGGTAATTTTGATGATTTTTATACCATTAAAAATAGCTACTTAGTTAGCAAGTCTATGTTGCACAAATCAACGGATGCCTTTTAAATTCTCAAAATCCTGCATTCTATATCCATAGTTTTGCTATATACCTAATTAGTTCAATTTGCCAACCAGTCGATTTCGAATGCATACCGGTAGTGAGTGAATTTGCAATGCTGCATTTTGGAACTGCAATATGTAGCCATTTGTTTTAATTTTGCAAGTGCAGTCCTCAGCTAGTGGTGTGGTACCTTTTTGGGTTCGTGATATCATGTTAGCTAGCTATGTTAGACGCAAATTGTCTGCCATATTTTCTAACATAATCTATGCATATAGTCGTGCAACTGCTAGTGACGCTGAGAAATTGCATCTTGTCGTTAATTGACGTGCGTTAAGAACTTGTTTCACTAGAAATGACTCAAACTATTGTTGGTTAACACTAGCTCGATTGCTCTTCAACTAAACATTCGTTTCCAACAGTGCCGATTTTATCCATGTGTAGATTAACCAACGTGCATTTCAACGACTTTTTGTGCGCGCTTCAAAATGGTATTAGCTAGCTATAGTAACGATATTCTGCTAACTTGCTAACTGAATCCAAGCAACTAGCTAGAGGTAATAGCAAAACTGAGAAGTTGCATTAGCTAAAGTCACCCACAGTAGCCTTTCTTGCACATTTAACAATTGGCCATTTGCGAAGTAAATCTTACAGCACCTAACTAGATGGTCGACTGAGTTGAACTATGCTGTTTCTGTGGGCATTTGAAAGTATAATCCTTGCAAAGTTTATCATGCTCATGTTAGGCCTTTGGACAGAATAGAACAGTCTAAGTTGATTGACTGTGCTAAGTTTCCCTTGGTTTTTGCTATTTCCTGTCATTGTTTTTACGTAGAAGTGGGTCCTCCAGATGAAGTTAACATGAGATGCTGTTCTTGGCTTAACATGGTTTGTTGTCTAAAGAAAACTAGTCATCTTTTTGTTTTGAAAATGTAGATGTATGTATAAGTTGTTTTTTTTCTCCCCTTTTTCTTACTGTCTATTCAGCAGCTTCTGAGCCTGGACCTCCGGGACGCATCCAAGCAGTCAACATTCCCAGTGAGACCTGTTGGTTACAATAAGCCCTGGACCCCATGTTCCCTCTCTGCATCTAGCTCTGCCCTCTCTACTCACTCCACAGAAAGTGCAACCATGACCTCCAGCCACTGGGGGCAGAACACAGAGGCCTCACTCCCATCAAGATTGAAGATGTCATTCCGGGCTGAGCGCTCGGTCAGCATGGTGGAGCCCAGCACGTGCACCCTGGGCTGGGCCTCTACAGAGCCTAAACAGCCCCCAGCCTCCCCTACTGGTGGCCCTGTCTCTGGGTCTCCCACCTCCTCACGCTATAAGACTGAACTCTGCCGCACCTTTGCTGAGAGTGGCATCTGTAAGTACGGGGGGAAGTGCCAGTTTGCCCACGGCTTTGATGAGATGCGTGACCTCAACAGACACCCCAGGTACAAGACGGAGCCTTGTCGCACCTTCCACACCATTGGCTTCTGTCCTTACGGCATCCGCTGCCACTTTGTTCATAACAATGAGGACGACCTGGGCCCTGGTCCTGCCAGACCTGGGCCTGGTCCTCAAACCCCCCGAACCAGACGACCCCCTCTACTTAGGCAGAGCTTCAGCTTCGGAGGCTTCCCCTCCGCCCCTCCACAGCCCCTGGAGCACTCCCTCCCCCACCCCTTCCTCCTTGTGCCTTCAGTCTCCCCTCCCACCTCATCTGACATAACCGACCTGCTCTCCCACGCCTTCTCTGAGGTGGGCTGTGTCTTTGAGCCGGCCCATGAACTCCAGTCTCAGTTTCTTCCCTCTCCTGACTCTGGCTGTTCCCTCTGTGGGCTGTCCCCTGTGCCTTCCCAGAACCCCTGTACCTTATCAGAGGGCTGCAGCCTGCAGCAGAGCCAGAGTCCCCCCTGTGGGCCTGCTCTCAGGGCCAGGAGCCTCTCCTATACCTCCCTGTCTGACCACGAGGGTGGGTGTGGCAGCTCAGCCAGCAGCCTCAGTGGGTCTGACTCCTCTGGTCCAGATGGGTCTGGTCGGCGGCTGCCTATCTTCAGCCAGCTCTCAGTGCCTGACGAGGGCTTCAGCAGCGAGTTCTGCAGCGGCACTAGCTTTTTCCTCTAGGTAGGACTTGCGTCTTTTTTTTTTTTAAGAACCATGACTGCATACTATTGTGTACCTAATGTATTTTTATGAGCAGATGCTTGACGCAGAAATGTGCTTCAGTTAAGCTCAAGCGAAATTAAGCTGTACAATTTTGAGGTACAAGTTGACAACAAGGCAAGGTGCCAGAGTTGCATTGCACTGACTATTTTGGAGAGAGAAAAATAGTGTAATCAATGTTATTGCCCCTGGAAGTCCTCCATTCCTGCCACCTGCAGTTGTAAGAAGTGAACCAGTCATGTAAATGACAGTTTGAGAAGCAATTCATGAATCTTAGAATGTTAAAGAAAAAAAAAGCCAAAGACAAGGACACAATGCATCTCTGCCAAGATCGATTTACCCCTATGAATGTTGGGTTGACTATTGTGATATTTGTTTCTTTATTGTACACTGTTCTTCTGACTGGGCTTAAGAAATGGACCTTTCCAAAAACCCACTAGTTTTTTTAAAATGACTTCAGTGCCTGTAAACTTTTACAGTTTATTTTTTATGTTGTGTGGAAACTGCAATTTTCATTGTTAGTTGCAGGAGGACCTTGGAATTTTTTTCTTCTTCTCTATTTTAGATCAAAGCTTAAATTGGTTTCCGAACTTTACTTAGCAAGGTGGCTTGTGAGAATGAATAATTTGTTTTCTCACTTGTTTCTGTAATCTCTGCAAATGTTTGAAGTTGTATGAAGACGTTCTGAAGACGCACCGAGAGTGTGTGGTAGACTCTGCTCGTAATCCCACGATGAGCAGAAAAATACATGTGCATGACAAAGTGATATGATTCAACTGGGTTGCCGTTGGAATCTGTTTCTATTGAGTTGGACCTAAACGGCACCTGGTTCAGTAGATTGAATCGTAGTGTCTTTCTAGAAGTCCTTGGGGAGATCTAATGGTAGATGGTTTGTATCTGAGATGTTTTGGTAGTTGGTTCTGAGAGTGGGTGCTTCTTTTTTTTTCTTTTTTTTTGCATTCCATTGTATTTAAATACCTTTTTGACCAACATGTTTCAAGCTTGTTTAGTGATAATGGAGAATCTTTAGTAAATTAAAGTTTAATTTATTTTAATGTATTTATAGAACTTTTTGAGTTTGTATTAAGTTTAATATATTTTGTTGTACTGGAAATAAACTTTTTTTTAAACATTGTTTAATCTTACAATTAATGTATTTCCTCTGCCTTCAAGGTGGTTGGGGGAATCTGCCCACAATGGTGGCTTCTGTGAAATGCAGCACTACATTTACAAAGACTGAATTTGTCATGGAGCCGTTGTTTTTGCATAATATCGACCAAATTCCCAAATGAACATCAGCCTCTTCAAATTCTGCTGAGTCGCACCAAATAACTTGTGTATAGCACACTGAGAAACTTTTGGTTTGTTTGCCGACAGCATCCTGTCGCGCTAACCTAGTTCTAAAACAGCTACACTGATTTTCTTTGGAACTTCTGTTTCAATGTAAAGCAGCTCAATAGAAACACGACCCACAGATTTATCTGTTGGCTACTGTAACGGGACTACTCTTCTATAGTTAGTCCTTTTGTTATTCAGAGTGTGTGGGGAGTTCTGTGTGTGTGTATAGGGTGGGGGGTGGCCAAGCGGATCAGATTTCATATGGAGATAAGATGGCTTTTGTTTCATCCCTAATCTTTACACCCCTCTGCTCACTCCCTGCATAGCAACAAAACTGAATGCCTTCAGATGACAGCTGACGCCTGGCCAAACCACTGCTGTGCCGTTTGCGGGGCTGCTATTTTTAAAGATGACGACAAGCTAATAGTTGCTCAATGTGAAACGGAGTGACACACAATCTCTTTACTTGAGTTACTCTAGGAGCAGTTAGGCTTCCATCTCCCTTGAGACAATGACTTTAAATGACCATGTTGAATGATATCCAATAAGTGTTCCCCATCTTTAATAGGTTGATCAGTTGCCCTCTATCTCCAGTGAGCTTCATGGGTCATCGCAATGACAAAGAATCGGAGCACAATAAAAAAATATATAAGTCAACCCACAGCACCGTTAGTGGTTCGCGGTTCAGTAATGAGAAACTGATAGTTCATCATTCCCTTGTCAGCGTGACAATGGGATGGGGTGGCTTCCATTGAGGAAGGCGTGGCCGGGAATGGGTTAAAAATGTTGCCTGTTCTCCATTGTTGGACGGGGGATTCTCCCACGTCGAGCCCAGTGAGTTTGTACAAAGACGGGCGCATTCTCACACAGCCGCGGATCATCTGGTGGACGGAGCAGATGGCTACGTTCTCGGGTAACCACGGGTCAAACATATGCTCCTGGATAGAAAGGAATATATTTTAGAGGGAGGGAGGAGAGGTTAATGTGTCCATGCCTCTCAGCACTAGGAAGGGCGAGGGGAAAAGGTCTAAACATGAATTAATACAGAAAGTTTTCCAGTGGCTCACCCCGAAAGGCCTGGTGTATCCTTGTGGATGCTGTTTTTTTTTTTTTTGCTGGGAAAAGTTATTTTTTGTTACTGCTACTTTACTTGTGGTGTTTCATTGCGGAAAAAGCCTCCTTGTCACAATAGCTTGTAACGTTACTTGGCACCCTATTGACGTGCTCAGAAAGTGAGCTGAAACGTCTGTATATTTCCAAGCCATGGAAGCGCTTCACCTGTTATATTTTTAGTCAAGGCTATTTTCCACTGTTCTCAGCATGTCTGTGTTATTTTTAGTGCTGCATTGATATTGATTACTACATTTTTGAGTTCGGAGCTTGCAAGAAAGGCATTTCACTGTACTTTTTAAAAATGTATTTTATTCTTCTTTGCACATAAAATAGCAGTAAGGATGTTCGCCACCAGAGGTCAGTAAAGGCTTGTTTAGTCTGATCTACACTGCTACTGATTCTGCTGTGCCTTGGGCCTAAAAGAGAAAATCAACTGCATCTAGGGGTCAGCGTTTACATGTTCACCAATGCAAAGCATACACTTACTGTTGTGTGTATATATAATTGATATATGATAATTTGCTTACGGCTGGTCGTGGTTCAGTGAACTTTACGTTTTTGATTTATGGGGATTTTTGCATATGGATAGTATTTCTGTTATCTCTTGATCTGTTTATGGCACATTCTGAAATTATTTAAATATCTAAAAGGGAATTATTTTAGTAAAGCATGTTGAAAGAATATATAATGTTGAAATTACTCACAACCCAACACTTTTGTACGTGCTCTCTAGAGTCGCACAGTTCCCCTTTATAACAGTACATACGCTCCACCAATGGAATTCACCTTTGGGTAAAGCACGACTGGTACTAAAGCAACACCCGGGCTCTGACTTTTAGCCATATATGTATTTTTGCTACTTCCTGTCACTTCCCATCACATGATTGGTCAGTGTGGTGGCGGTTAATGATCCTCTGAGCCCTGTCCAGTTGGTGCCAGCCTGGCGCTCACAGACCCCATTGCCTTAGTTTCACTTCCTCTTCCTGCAATGCTCACTTCCCCTCATGGACACGCAGCACAGGCTCACAAAAGAGGAAGTGGCCTAGGTCATCGCCATAACTCAGCCAAAGATGGTGGATAAATGAAGATAGTTCACTCAGGCCGTATCCCTGCAAAAAAATGTCAGTTCCTGTCTTCTTAAAGGGTGTCTCTCCCATAGACACCAACGCGATAGCAGCTGGGTCTGGTCTACTTAGTTCATTGACTTCCATTGAAACAGAAAAAATGAGGGAGTGGGATATCTCGCTTTGTCTTCCGTCTCTGGCTCAGCTATTTGCAATGTCTTGGTTTTATAGACCAATAGGATATACAGGCTTCACAGCGAAATGCTGTTTTAGACCATCAGTCAACACACTGTAGTCATGGCTGGAGGTTAGAGTCGTCTATCTCTTTCTGAGTTGTCCTTTTATGTTATTCCTGTATTCCCAACCAAATACCAGAGGCACCTCCCAAGTTAGTTTGTGTACCGGGTGTCAATAAGTGTGGCCTTTTTCTGCACCTTGAAAATAATGTAACAGGGTAGGAACGAAAGTTATGTCAGTGTTTCCCCTGGGACCCTAATTAGTGGTAAACAAATCATGCCTTAGACCACTTCAGGTGAGAGCTTTCAACTGAATGTCAAATGTAGAGTATGTGTTGTTGATGTACAAGTCCATTATTTGAATGAGGGCAACCATTTTAGAGAGTAAATATTTGGGGTGTGGTCAATTGTACTGAGAAGGTATGGGAGTGTCTAGGAGTGTCTGAGTGGGGAGGGGAAACTGAAAACTAGGTGTTATTGACAGAGGTTTGAAACTTTCTTTCTTATTGGTCTAATGACTAATTTACGTCCTGGTGATGTCACCAGGCAGGCCAAAACTCCACCCCATCAAAACAGGAAGAAACATGAAGAAATGATCTGTTACAATTTCGCAGTATTATTCCAACCTCATAGTGTGGAAATGTATATAAAACACAGGAAATCACATTTTTGACTGCGCTGGGCCTTTAAAGGGAAACTCCACTCAAAAAACATTTTTTCATATTTTTTTTCCTTAGTCCACTCTTGATACAGTCCTAACATGTTTTGCTGTCAAGTTTTCACGATATTGGACTTTCAAGAAGCAAAGTGTCAATGACCACATCACCATGTCGTGTATTTAAATTGCTATATTATTTACTGTTTATGTTTAAAATGGAGTGGCTAACTGAGTTCTCTCTTCTTTCATCAGAACTTGTCACTGTTTTTGGTAACCCAAAGGAAACCTGGTGAAGAACTGTGTAGATGAGATGAAGGGCAGTGGCCTGTCATGGAAAAACATCCCCCCAAAAATCTAAATATCAGCAGCAGTGGCGCTTTCTTGTGAAAGCCTTATGTTCCGTATAGGAACGAAGAGGATTAAGGATCTCTACAGATCGGTGTCCCAACAGAACAGGGCTCCGGGCAGCCGAGCGGAAATGGAGGAAAACTCGCCTCCCTGCGGACCTGGCATCCTTTCACTCCCTCCTCTCTACATTTTCCTCTTCTGTCTCTGCTGCTAAAGCCACTTTCTACCACTCTAAATTCCAAGCATCTGCCTCTAACCCTAGGAAGCTCTTTGCCACCTTCTCCTCCCTCCTGAATCCTCCCCCCTCCTCCCTCTCTGCAGATGACTTCGTCAACCATTTTGAAAAGAAGGTCGACGACATCCGATCCTCGTTTGCTAAGTCAAACGACACCGCTGGTTCTGCTCACACTGCCCTACCCTGTGCTCTGACCTCTTTCTCCCTCTCTCTCCAGATGAAATCTCGCGTCTTGTGACGGCCGGCCGCCCAACAACCTGCCCGCTTGACCCTATTCCCTCCTCTCTTCTCCAGACCATTTCCGGAGACCTTCTCCCTTACCTCACCTCGCTCATCAACTCATCCCTGACCGCTGGCTACGTCCCTTCTGTCTTCAAGAGAGCGAGAGTTGCACCCCTTCTGAAAAAACCTACACTCGATCCCTCCGATGTCAACAACTACAGACCAGTATCCCTTCTTTCTTTTCTCTCCAAAACTCTTGAACGTGCCGTCCTTGGCCAGCTCTCCCGCTATCTCTCTCAGAATGACCTTCTTGATCCAAATCAGTCAGGTTTCAAGACTAGTCATTCAACTGAGACTGCTCTTCTCTGTATCACGGAGGCCCTCCGCACTGCTAAAGCTAACTCTCTCTCCTCTGCTCTCATCCTTCTAGACCTATCGGCTGCCTTCGATACTGTGAACCATCAGATCCTCCTCTCCACCCTCTCCGAGTTGGGCATCTCCGGCGCGGCCCACGCTTGGATTGCGTCCTACCTGACAGGTCGCTCCTAACAGGTGGCGTGGCGAGAATCTGTCTCCTCACCACGCGCTCTCACCACTGGCGTCCCCCAGGGCTCTGTTCTAGGCCCTCTCCTATTCTCGCTATACACCAAGTCACTTGGCTCTGTCATAACCTCACATGGTCTCTCCTATCATTGCTATGCAGACGACACACAATTAATCTTCTCCTTTCCCCCTTCTGATGACCAGGTGGCGAATCGCATCTCTGCATGTCTGGCAGACATATCAGTGTGGATGACGGATCACCACCTCAAGCTGAACCTCGGCAAGACGGAGCTGCTCTTCCTCCCGGGGAAGGACTGCCCATTCCATGATCTCGCCATCACGGTTGACAACTCCATTGTGTCCTCCTCCCAGAGCGCTAAGAACCTTGACGTGATCCTGGACAACACCCTGTCGTTCTCAACTAACATCAAGGTGGTGGCCCGTTCTTGTAGGTTCATGCTCTACAACATCCGCAGAGTACGACCCTGCCTCACACAGGAAGCAGCGCAGGTCCTAATCCAGGCACTTGTCATCTCCCGTCTGGATTACTGCAACTCGCTGTTGGCTGGGCTCCCTGCCTGTGCCATTAAACCCCTACAACTCATCCAGAACGCCGCAGCCCGTCTGGTGTTCAACCTTCCCAAGTTCTCTCACGTCACCCCGCTCCTCCGCTCTCTCCACTGGCTTCCAGTTGAAGCTCGCATCAGCTACAAGACCATGGTGCTTGCCTACGGAGCTGTGAGGGGAACGGCACCTCAGTACCTCCAGGCTCTGATCAGGCCCTACACCCAAACAAGGGCACTGCGTTCATCCACCTCTGGCCTGCTCGCCTCCCTACCACTGAGGAAGTACAGTTCCTGCGCAGGCCAGTCAAAACTGTTCGCTGCTCTGGCCCCCCAATGGTGGAACAAACTCCCTCACGACGCCAGGACAGCGGAGTCAATCACCACCTTCCGGAGACACCTGAAACCCCACCTCTTTCAGGAATACCTAGGATAGGATAAAGTAATCCTTCTCACCCCCCCCCCTTAAAAGATTTAGATGCACTATTGTAAAGTGGCTGTTCCACTGGATGTCTTAAGGTGAACGCACCAATTTGTAAGTCGCTCTGGATAAGAGCGTCTGCTAAATGACTTAAATGTAATGTAATGTAAATGTCCCGTCCACGGGATGGTTGAGCTAACGTAGGCTAATGTGATTAGTATGAGGTTATAAGAAACAAACAAAAATCCCAGTACATAGACATATCTGATGTGTGTAGAAAGCTTAAATTCTTGTTAATCTAACTGCACTGTCCAATTTACAGTAGCTATTACAGTGAAATAATACCATGCTATTGTTTGAGGAGAGAGCACAATTATGAACATGAAAATGTATGAATAAACCAATTAGGCACATTTGAGCAGTCTTGATACAACATTTTGAATAGATATGCAAGAGTTCACTGGATCACTCTAAAACTTTGCACATACAGTGCTGCCATCTAGAGGCCAACGTCTAAATTGCGCCTGGGCTAGAATAATTCATTATGCCCATTCTCTTGCATTTCAAAGATGAAGGTACAAAAAAAAAAAACAGTTTTTTTTTCTTTATTATTATCTTTTACCAGATCTAATGTGTTTTATTCTACAACATTTCCACAAACGTCAAAGTGTTTCCTTTCAAATGGTATCAAGAATATGCATATCCTTGCTTCAGGGCCTGAGCTACAGGCAGTTAGATTTGGCTATGTCATTTCAAGCGAAAACGTTTTTTTTAAAGGGGGCAGATCCTTAAGAGGTAAGTATGTTTCTCGTAATGTTCTCGGGCCTGCAAAAAAATGGAATGTTGAATCTTTCATTGCAAATCCATATAGCTGAATGATTCCCAAGACTAAGATTGTTACAATGAGTGTGTTCACTGTAACCAAAAAGAGAGAGCACAAATACTTAAGGAATATAATTTCCAAGGAATATCTTGTCAGTATTCTCAGTTATCAATATCAGCTGAAGGATCTGGACAACGGGCCTGTTGATACAGAGAGAAAACGGATTTTTTTTTTTTTCCACCGGACTCCACGATGCTCCACTTGAATAGATAAGTGAGTGAAGCTTCCTGGGTGACGCAAACCTTTTTTTTTTGAAAACATTTGCAGTTCTGAGAATTTCATGGGACGAATGGGGGTACATGTTGTTGTCAGCAATTACCACTAGGGATACATTAAGTCGTAGTGAATTGAGATCAACCAAATAATGCATTTTTGAGTGAACTTTCCATGTTGTGTTAGTCACGCTCATGTCACTCTCCAATTATTTTACACAGCCACTTTAGCCAGTGTGTGCAAGCGCCGCCGGAAATGGCAGCAAACTCACAGCGAGTGAATTAGATTGACTTATTTTGAAACCCAACGGAAGTTCATTCACACGTTCATAGTATAGTGTACCTACTTTATACTTTGAAAACCACAAATATTTAGCTTTTCAGAGTTTCCTCACATCAGATGTACACGTACAGTAGTGTACAATACATTGAGAACACCTTCTTAATATTGAGTTACAACCCCCTTTTGCCCTCAGAACAGCCTCAATTCGTCGGGCCATGGACTCTACAAGGTGTCATGTGTTCCAGAGGGACACTGGTCCATGATAACTCCAATGCTTCCCACAGTTGTATCAACTTGGCGGGATGTCCTTTGGGTGGTGAACCATTCCTGATACACACGGGAAACTGTTGAGCGTGGAAAACCCAGCAGCGTTGCAGTTCTTGACACAACCCGGTGTACCTGGCACCTCCTCATACCCCGTTCAAAGGCACTTAAATCTTTTGTCTTGCACATTCCCCCTCTGAATGGCCCACATACACAATCCATGTCTCAATTGTGTCAAGGCCTCAAAATCCTTCTTTAACCTGTCTCCTCCTCTTCATCTACGCTGATTAAAGTGGATCATAGCTTTCACCTGGTCAGTCGATGTCAAGGAAAGAGCAGGTGTTCCTAATGTTTTGTGCACTCAGTGTAGCGTTCTATTATTGAATGATGTGTATAGCCAAAGGGGGTAGATAGGGTTCAGTGGCTAACCTCTGCTTCAGAGGAGGGTGTTTACTGTAAGATGCAGATTAGGGATAACCAGAACCCTCAGATCCATTCAACGGGGCCGGGAATGGTGTGTGAGCCATTCGTCTTGGGTAACAAATTCATGATTTGAAATATCCTCACATTATGGTCAACTTTTTCAACCCATGACCTGTGCTGTACTTGAAAATCACCTTGCCCACATAGTTTGCCCTAAGAGATGCAGCTAGGGATAGGCTTGTGTGTGTGTGTGTGTGTGTGTGTGTGTGCGTGTGCGTGCGTGCGTGCGTGCGTGCGTATTCTTGCATGAAAGTGTGTGTGTGTGAGGAGATTACGAGAGCGGGGGCTCACAGGGCAGCTCTGTTCTGAATGGCCACCCTTGTGGTTCTCTCGTGCCAGCTCCATTTCCCACAGGCCTCTTAGAGTTTACATCTCTCTGGTGACGGTGGGGTTGGAGAGGGAGCAGTGGGGAAAGCTCAGCTTTTCTTTCTGTTTTTGTGGCTCTGACTCTTCTTACTACATGTGTGGATTTGTCCCATTGCTGCAGGCACTCTGACAAGAGAAAAAAACTAACATTTTTGTTCCCTAAATGCTTCTAAAACACGTGTGGGTTTTGCAACACACGTTGTTGTCAGTTAGATTTATCCCTGAGTCCGTTCGAACTCTCCCACACTGCTTTTTCCCAGTTGTGTAAGATATGTCTGTATACAGTAACCTGGATGTATGTGAGGATTTTGTCAACATGCCCTTTTGTAAAGGGGTGAATTTCATATTTGGGAGGATGGTACATTTTGTGCCACACTGTTTATGTATGAAAAGAGGATAAACAGTTTTGTGAACCTTATCCTCTAGTGTAATTTGTTAGCGTTTACTATCGAGGTGGCCAATGTATTTTGTAAAGCAAGTGGCTGATAGCACAAACTCTGGAAGTTTCCCACTGGGCACAGACGTCAGTTCAACATCTAGCTTTGATTTGAATTTGGTTGAGTTGTCAACTAATGTGAATTCAACGTGAAATCAACCAAACATTTCACCCTGTCATTGGATTTAGGATAAAAGTTAGGTGAAAAAAAAAAGAAGGAAATTCCCTTACGTTGATGACTTTTTGCAAATCCAATCAGTTGTCCACGTTAATCCGGCGTCATCACAATACATTTTTTTATTTAAATGATGTGGAAACAACATTGATTCAACCAGTTTTTACCCAGTGGGTTGTTTGGTTAGAATGTGGGTGTTCATTCAAAAAAAAAAAGTAAAACTCCAATGATAATAAAAGGTAGGGTGGTTCAAGCCTGAGAACATCTGTGAAATCTTGAAGACATTGCCCAGATATTAGACGTGTGCTTAAACTATTTTCAAATGTTTCATCCTAGTTTACGCACTGCAGCAAATATTTTTATGAATCGACCAAACTCCTTTATCGGGCAATGTTTGTTACCTTGGAGAAATAAAGTGGCAGCGGTTGGATGTGTGGAATGGTGAATGTGAGTGTTTTCAGATGTGTGTGTGGACAAATGTGGCTTTAATATTTCAACGTGAAGCCCTTATTTAGAGATGGCAGACCTTTAACATGGGCTCCTGGACTTACGGTCCTTACATGGCAATCGGAATGACTTGGACGATGATACATTTATGAACTAATAGATACCAAATGTATATCCATTTGGCAGCAACCTTTCATAGTCATGACAGTATGTGATGATGTATTGTTTCAAAAACAATTGTATCTTTGAGACTTCTCCAGCACAGGGAAACCACCTAGTTCATTGCGAAGCTAGCCTGGGTTGTGTAAGCCAGTGATGTAAGTCGAACACTGCCTAGCAAAGGCAATAATGCTTGGCTGGGCAGACGTATTGTTTGGACAGGAGTGTGTCACTGTATAAACTGAAACATGTCAAAGAGTCATTTAGCACTGAGCGCTCCTGCTGATCCGACTCCTTAGTAGCGGTCTGGGTCATGAGGTTTAGTGAGAAAACAGTGATTTTCGAAACAGGAGGGGGGCACTATCGGTGAAGCTCAGTTGTCTACTGCTGCCATTGCAAACCTGACAGCAAGTCATGGTTTTAGCTAAGCCTCCTGTAAAATAACAGACCTACAGTGCCTTCGGGAAAGTATTCAGACCCCTTGACTTTTTTTCCCACATTTTGTTACGTTACAGCCTTATTTTAAAATGGATGATATATATATATATATATATATATATATATTTTTTTTTTAAATCCATCCATACACCATAATGACAAAGCGAAAACATGTTGTTTTTTTTGCTATGGGACTTGAAATTAAGCTCAGGTGCATCCTGTTTCCATTGATCATCCTTGAGATTCAATTGATTGGACATGATTTGGAAAGACACACACCTGTCTATATAAGGTCTCACAGTTGACAGTGCATGTCAGAGCAAAAACCAAGCCATGAGATTGAAATAATTGTCTGTAGAGCTCAGAGACATGATTGTGTCGAGGCACAGATCTGGTGATGGGTACCAAAATAATATCTGCAGCATTGAAGGTCCCCAAGAACACAGTGGCCTCCAACACTCTTAAATGGAAGAAGTTTGGAACCACCAATACTTTTCCTACAGCTGGCCGCCTGGCCAAATTGAGGGAGAAGGGCCTTTGTCAGGGAGGTGACCAAGAATCTACTGGTCACTCTGACAGAGCTCTAGAGTTCCTCTGTGGAGATAGGAGAACCTTCCAGAAAGACAACCTTCTCCGCAGCACTACACCAATCAGGCCTTTACGGTAGAGTGGCCAGACGGAAGCCACTCCCCAGTAAAAGACACATGACGGCCCTCTTGGAGTTTGCCAAAAAGGCACGTAAAAGACTCTCAGACAATGAGAAACATAATTCTCTGGTCTGATGAAACCAAGTATGAACTCTTTGGTCTGAATGCCAAGCGTCACGTCTGGAGGAAACCTGGCACCATCCCTACGGGTGAAGCATGGTGGTGGCAGCATGCTGTGGGGATGTTTTTTCAGCGGCGGGGACTGGGAGACTAGTCAGGATCGAGGCAAAGGTGAACAGAGAAAAGTACAGAGAGATCCTTGATGAACCTGCTCCAGAGTGCTCAAGGCCTCAGACTGGGTCGAAGGTTCGCCTTCCAGCAGGACAACGACCTAAAGTACACAGCCAAGACAATGCAGGAGTGGCCTTTTGAATGTCTCCGAGTGGCCCAACCAGTGCCCGGACTCGAATCCGATTGAACATCTTTGGAGAGACCTGAAAATAGCTCTGCAGTAACGCTCCCCATCCAACCTGACAGAGCTTGATAGGATCTGCAGAGAAGAATGGTAGAAACTCTCCAAATACATGTGTGCCAAGCCTGTAGCGTCATACCCAAGAAGACTCAATGCTGTAATCGCTGCCAAAGGTGCTTCAACCAAGTACTGAGTAAAGGGTCTGAATACTTATGCCAATGGGACATTTAAGATATTTTTTAATACATTTACAAACAATCTAAAAACTGTTTTTGCTTTGTGATTATGGGGTATTGTGTGTAGTTTGTTGAGGAACAAAAACAATTGGTTTTCTTTTATGTGTAAAAAGTCAAGGGGTCTGAATACTTTCTGAATGCTCTGTATGTCACAGGTTGTGTCAGCGCTTGTGCGTGCGCAACCGGTCTATTATTTGCTTTGCAATGTGTTCAATGGGTGTATGCAATGCTGGGTATCCAGGCAACTGTACAAAATATTGAGCGTGATCATGGATATTGATATACTATCATGTCGGTTGACATCTTTCTCTGTTTGTTTGTCCTCCGAGAGAAGATTTACTATCTTTGTCTCGAGTCCCTCACTAAGTATTGCCATTAACCATGTATTCTCATGTATTATTGAACCAGAATGGACAATTACCATGAAACATCTTTGTAGAGGGAACAGCCTTCAGACCTGTGATCATTGTCTCCCCGTACCTAATATAGGACTGTCTGCCCCATGGGACAAACATCTTAATTTAACAAGATCTTTAGTAACTCTTGAAAGCTAATTCAATTAGTATTGAGGGATGTCGTCGTGTCGTGGCAAATTTGCCGTGTGACACGCAAGTAGGCCAAGACTTAAACTGAGTAATTATGTGTTCGCCAACGATAGACATTTCATAAATATCACATAATCACAGTGCAAGAGGTACAAAACAGGAGTGCTGGATAGCAAGCTGGAAGCTTAACTTGACTGTCCCACATTTTGAACAATAACCTACACTACACAAAACAACCAGTGATTATCTTTAATAGTTTATGATGTGTACGGTCTATACTAACAATGGTTTTGTCCTGGTGATTTCTGCATTGAGAACCGAGATACCCAAGTCTATTAATTCCAGGTAAATCCCCCTAACACTCCAACCCCTGTGTGTGTGTCGGGAACATTGTTTTTGGGCTACACTGTTTCCTGTAATCACTTCCTTCAAAAGGTTCCCCTCTCACTGCCAGCTAACAGTTCTCTGGCCTCTAAAGTAACCTTGTGCCCATCGGAACACCACTTTGTCCGATGAATATCTGAATCAGAGATGGATAGTCTCATTGACAGTTGGTGCGATTGAGGGGTTTTGAGCAATATCTTGTCCTCAGGCTTGAGCTCAGGTTACCGTGAGCAGCTTAGTAAAGAATATATTCCCACTTAACCATTTGAGTGACCATTTGAGTGTTGCGCTGCAACATCGTCTCGTGTTGAGGTGACTCATTTGTGAAAAGTGCGTGGCACATCTGTTTCTGTTAGTTTCTATAGAATTACAAACCATATTGTGAAATGGGTAAACCATCCATCGAAGCAAGCCCATCCTTCGCCCCCTTTTCACTCCTTCCTCTGATTATTTTCCTTGTTCCTGCTGGTTCAAAAGGAGGAGCTTGTCTCCCCAGCAGACCAAAGCATGTCTGTTCCCCTGCTGCACCCTACAGCTCTCCCTCCGTCACCCCCGGGCTGTAGAATGCGTCATTCAGCTTCACACCCAACACAACTCCCATCCTCGCCCCCTGCCAGCTCTACTAGACTGCACTTGATTCCCAGAATGGGTATGAGACTGAGAATATGAAAACCCCCCAAAACATGAGGATGCATGTATTGTGGTGTAACAGTGTTATTACACTGAGTGTACAAAACATTAGGAACACCTGCTCTTTCCGTGACATAGACTGACCAGATGAATCCAGGCGAAAGCTAGGATCCATTATCGATGTCATTAGTGAAATCCACTTCAATCAGTGTAGATGAAGAGGATGAAACAGGTTAAAGAAGGATTTTTAAACCTTGAGACACTTGACACATGGATTGTGTATGTGTGTCATTCAGAGGGGGAACGGTCAGGACAACACATTTCAGTGCCTTTGAATGGGTTATGGTAGTAGGTGCCAAGAACTGCAGCGCTCCTGGGTTTTCCACGCTCAAATGTTTACCGTGTGTATAAAAAAAAATGGTCCACCACCCCAAAGGACATCCAGCCAACTTGACGCAGCTGTGGGAAGCAGTGGAGTCAACATGGGCCAGTCAACATGGGCCAATGCTTTTCGACACCTTGTAGAGTCCAGTGAATTACCCGACATATTGAGGCTGTTCTGGGGGCAAAAGTGAGTGCAACTCAATACTAGGAAGGCATTCTTAGTTGTTTGTCCTCTTTTCTTAAAGTTCTAGGCATCTTGACTGGATGAGGGCAACAAACAAAAAAATCATATCTGTTTCAACTCTCTTCACAAACGACCATCATTGGTCATGTCAGTCTTCTCCCTGGCAATAGACTTTTCTCATATCTATTGCCCTATGTGTTGCCCAGTCATGTCCTCCAGTATTACCATAGAAAATGAAACTCTTTCCCAAAAACAGCTCAATCGTTGTCCCCTGTACTCAGTTCGGCCCACATCAGCAGAGTAACCAAACTCTTCCGTGGACACACAACGGGTAGTAGCAGTTCGACTCGCAATGTCTGGGAGAGGTTGACGTACTGCCAGAACCAATGTTGACGCTAAAAGTGTATCTTGTACTTATCAACACTTGGCAACCCTCACGGTCTCCATGTAAACTTGTTTTACTTTCCTAAGGCTAATGTGGAAGATTGTATCTGTCTGCCTGAATGGCTGCAGGGCAATAGCATTCCAAAATGTGTTACCGTTGTCTTTCTGTTATTTTAACAGGTTGAAACATCGAAACCGTTTCTTTGCAGACACTTTTTTGCCTGAAACTATTTCCCAATATTTTTTAAATTTTATATAACCTTTATTTAACGAGGCAAGTCAGTTAAGAACAAATTCAATGACGGCCTACCCCGACCAAACCCTAACGACGCTGGGCCAACCGTGCGCCGCCCTATGGGACTCCCAATCACGTCCGTTTGTGATACAGCCCAGGGTCGAACCAGGGTCTTTAGTGACGCCTCTAGCACTAAGATGCAGACCTCTGCGCCACCCAGTGGCCCAAGATTTCCCAAGATTTAATGCCTTGAACCGAGAAGCTCAGGGGCAAAAAGCGCTAACTCAAAGAGGAAATCCCATAAAGTTGTCAGAGACTCCAGTCACCCAAGTCATAGACTGTTTTCTCGCCGCACGGCAAGTGGTACCGGAGCGCCACGTCTAGGACCAAAAGGCTCCTCAACAGCTTCTACCCCCAAGCTATAAGACTGCTGAACAATTAATTAAATGGCCACTGGACTATTTACATTGACACCCCCCCCCCCTCCCATTTGTTTTGTACACTGCTGCTACTCTCTGTTTATTATCTATGCATAGTCACTTCACCCCTAACTACATGTACAAATTACCTCAACTAACCTGTCCCCCTGCACACTGACTAGGTACCCGTACCCCCTGTATATAGCCTCGTTATTGTGTTACTTTTTATTATTTTACATTTTTTACTTTAGTTTATTTGGTCAATATTTTCTTAACTCTTCATGTTGGTTAAGGGCTTGCAAGTAAGCATTTCACGGTAAGGTCTACACTTACTGTATTCATCGCATGTGACAAATAAAGTTTGATTTGATTTGAAGTAAAAAGCCCAGACTTGATTATTACATTATACTGAGAATAAGCTATATCTTAGTTCAACATTTACGACAAAAACCACAGCTTATTGAGCAAATCATACACAGCGCGTCAGCATGAGTATCAGTTCCCCTTTCATGGTCGTCAGTAACTACCAGCCGTAGGTTAATCAAGTCTGAAGTTGTCAACAAAAACTCACTAAGCTCTGAGGGCTGCATATTTTGGACCCTAGTCCAGTCTGACCGGCAGCTCTGCCAATAAGGTAATATGTAGACCTTCGTCGACTATGAATGGTCCTAATAGGCTTTTCAGTAGACTCTATCATGAAGCCCAACTGAGGGAGAAAAGTGGGGGTTACGTTGTGAGTACACAGGTGTCCCATTCCCCAGGAGGATAAGAGTTGCTGGGAGTTGGTGCTCACCTTTTGAAGTGGCCCACTGATACTCTGAGACTAGGCTCGGCAAATAATGAGCCTTGAAGATGGCAATTTAGTCTCAGCCACTTTCAAAACACACAAGGGCAGTTATTCTTCCACGGAACAGTTCCAATGTTTCACTGGGTCCTTGACAATCTGTTTAATCAACCAGAGAAATGTAAATTGATACATTCTTGAAGTCCAGAGAGATGTTAAGAAATGGTGGATGGAGAGGAAGTTTACTGGAAACAGATGTCTAACGTTGAGTTTTGACATTCCCGGTATGTTTCCATTGTTCTTCCATCCTTTTTTTTGGTTCTAGCTTCATTTTTCCAATGATGGATTATTTTCACTGAGAGAGGAAATCATTTTTGCTGTCCTCTGCAGTCGAGTTACCACAGTATGCCTGGGGAGGTCTGCCAGTGATATACCATTCAAAGCGTACTATACATACCACCCTAACAGAATTCGCACACCTGTTCAAATACCCAGCCTGTCCACAAAAGGAGAATTGTCCGCTATCAGTGGTGGAAAAAGTACCCAATTGTCATACTTGAGTAAAAGTGTAGATACCTTAATAGAAAGTTTACTCAAGTAAAAGTGGAAGTCACCCAGTAAAATACTACTTGAGTAAAAAGTCTAAAAGTATTTGGTTCTAAATATACTTCAGTATCAAAAGTAAAAGTATAAATCATTTCAAATTACTTATATTAATTTAAGCAAAGCAGACGGAACCGTTTTCTTGTTTTAAAAATGTCCGGATAGCCAGGGGCACACCTCAACACTCAGACATAATTTACAAAAGATGCATTTGTGTTTAGTAAGTCAGCCAGATCAGAGGCAGTAGGGATGACTAGAAGATGTTCTATTGATAAGTGTGTGAATAGGACAATTTTCCTGTCCTGTTAAGCATTCAAAATGTAACAAGTACTTTTGGATGTCATGGAAAATGTAGGGAGTAAAAGTATGTCATTTTCTTTAGGAATATAGTGAAGTAAAAGTGTCCCAAAAATTTAAATAGTAAGGGAAGTACAGATACACCACCCCCCACACACACAAAAAAACTGCTGAAGTAGTACGCACTTTAAAGTGTTTTTACTCAAGTACTTTACACCACTGTCCGCTACCATGTAATGGCAATGTAATGTGCTGTATTTCCAAACACTAACCAGTGCTTATTTTAGACCTAACAAAAACACAGAATTGTAATGACCTATTTGAAGTATGACCATCTGTGCTATGCTAAGACAGTTCCTCTCTTGTATGCAAAACTGCATTCTCAGCTATACCTATAAAGTAAATGCATGACTGTCATTGCTGCTTTGGGATCTCAATGTAATGCAAATGTTTTTGAAGGGGGGGGGGGGGGGCTCTATATGTATTTTGGGGGGAATCGTCACGAACAAGAATGAATGGTTGCCAGTTTCGTTAAATTGACATGACAATAGAAACATCATAAAGCTGCAATGAAAGCTTCAGACGCACATTACTATTGAGTCTATGCCATCTGATTGTCAAGCTTCATCAGAGGTCCATTCCCACCCACAGGATTCCCATAGTCCATAATAAGGTAAACCTATTTGCTGTTGTTATGCGTGACTCTCATTGTGCAACCAACACCTGCAAACGTGCATGGCTTTGTCAAGGCATAACTTAACTGTGTGGAGTCAAATTCCCTCAGGACACCATTGTGTACGTGCTATTTCAGTGGATGCTTATTGTGCGAGTGGAAAAAACTCTGGGACAATACTTGAAGGGTTCCCGGTGCAAGATATCTGAGGTCAAGTTGAAAATGGAGCCAGAAATGTGATTTTATTGTGTTTGCCTTTTTTGATATGCACGTCGTAATGACCACCCAGGGCTAGGGTTTCACAAAGGAACATCAAACAGGAACGTCGGTCTGAACTTCTGCAGGTTTTAAACACACGGTTTGTGAAAGATGTCTTTTTTTAAAACTGGAGATGTGAAACAGGCTGACAGGGTATTTATTTTGCAGAAGAGAGTGACACAAGGTATGCCGTGTGCAGATCATCAGCCAATGGCAGGGTTCAAAAAGGAGATGGCCTCACTATGTGAGAGCATTGCTTTGGGGTTGATGTCTTGTTTCCCTTTTTTGAGTCCATTTAGACCCTTGTTTCACTTCATTTTACATGCTCAATAGTAAAAGCACAAGACAAAGAAACATAGCTTGGGAGATGGTATGTCACAGTGGTGAATTATTAAAATATATTTTTACTCCCGTAAGATACATATATATTTTTCTAGGGTTAACCATCATTTGATTTCCGGTGACCAAGGGCGTCCTCCAAAGACCACTACTTATTTCCACCCTAGAAAGCTAAACGTGTGTTTTATTGAAAGGCATGCCAGAGACTGTGAGGACAAAAATGGCAAACTTCTAAACTGGTTTAGAGTCAGCGCATTGAATGTAGCTGCAGAGCAGAGAATGAGCTGCTTTAGTTTTGCTTGTACTAAAGTGAGTAGAGTAGAGGGAAATAACTGTCCTCTGACGTCAACGCCCATGAGTGGAAGTGATCTCCTTTTATAGCCACGTTTTCGCTCTCTCTGCATTCCGTACAGGAGCAGTGGAGAGGGCCGTGACGCACACATAGGGAGAAAGAGAGAAGTTGGCACATGCCGGTCCGTGAGGGAAGAAAAAATCCCCCTCCCAAAGCTTTTACTTTCACTCGACAGGCTCAATCAACTCAAAGCTCCTTATCTTTGAGGAAATGTAAGACACGTTTTACTTTAGAATGGACTGAGGTCACACTAAGACTTGGCAAGGAAGACTCCTTCGGACTACTACTGAATCTGTTCAGCATTGTCAAAACGTGACGTATTGCACTTACACCGTGAAGAAGATTTAGTATTTAGTAGAAAGCACAGAATGTTAAATACATAAATACATATTCTGTTTTCACATGCCCCAGTATTATATTGTTAGGGATATGTCGACATTTTTTGAAGGGGAGGGATGTCCAAAATAAGGGAGGGTTGTCAAACTTTTTTTTTTTTTTTTGCTTTGGGGAGGGTTGTGTGCTTTTTAAAATTTGGCACAGGGGAGGGTAGTGTGTTTTTTCCCTGGTTTACATTCACTCATCTGCTGGTATTTTCCCCATAAACAATGGCTTGACTTACCTTTGATGTTACCCTAATAAATTTCGAAAAGATTGTGAAGGTTTGGTATGGTGTGGCTATTATTACGTTTTCGCTACTGTAGGCCTTTGATATGAAGGAAACGCTCCAACTTACTCCAACAGCTGGAGTTGAGTTGAGGAAGACTGTTACTCCTATAATCGAACAATATAATCTTTATAAAAAAACAATTCTGGTCATCTATATCTGCATAGCAGATGCAGTAGCCATCTGACATAAAGAAATGCATATCGGTGTCGTAGCATGCCACTGGCATATCTCTCGCTCTCTCACTCTCTCTGGGGTTAGGCCTAAGCTTCTCTTCCTTTTATATAGACTATATATTTATTAAAATATGAATATCACACAGTGGACACCTAAGGCTATAGGCCTATGCATGCAGTGCCTTGATGCAATTAGTGCTCAAATATCTGACAGCTGAACTGAGAGGTGGACAATTATTGTTTAAAGAAAGTTGCCTGAAAAGCAATAAAAGGAATTGGCTATAAAGTTTTGTATAACCTACACCTCGAAACACAAGGAATGGTGTTTTTCAGTTGATTTATTCTTGCTCACAGATACAACTGAAGAAATGTAGAATTTACATAAATAAGAATGGCAAAACACTAATTAAAAACACACAAAATGTGATATACAGCGCATTCGGAAAGTATTCAGACACCTTCCCATTTTCCACATTTTGTTACGTTACAGCCTTTTTTCCTACAAAATATTTACTAATTATAAAACCAAAATCCAACAGAAACCCCTTATTTACATAAGTATTCAGACCCTTTGCTGTGAGACTCGAAATTAAGGTTTCCTTTGATCATTTTTGAGATGGTCCTATAATTTGAATGGAGTCCACCTGTGGGAAATTCAATTTATTGGACATGATTTGGAGAGGCACACACCTGTCTATAAAAGTCCCACAGTTGACAGTGCATGTCTGAGCAAAACCAAGCCATGAGGTCAAAGGAATTGTCAAAAGGCACTTAAAGGACACTCAGACCATGAGAAACAAGATTCTCTGGTCTGATGAAACAAAGAATGAACTCTTTGGCCTGAATGCCAAACATCACGTCTGGAGGAAACCGGGCACCATCCCTACGGGGAAGCATGGTGTTGGCAGCATCATGCTGTGGGGATGTTTTTCAGTGGCAGGGACTGGGAGACTAGTCAGGATCGAGGGACAGATGAACAGCAAAGTACAGAGAGATCATTGATGAAAACCTGCTCCAGAGTGCTCCGGACCTCAGACTGAGGAGAAGGTTCACCTACCAACAGGACAACAACCCTAAGCACACAGCCAAGACAACGCAGGAGTGGCTTCGGAACAAGTATCTGAATGTCCTTGAGTGGCCCAGTCAGAGCCCGGACTTGAATCCGACCAAACATCTCTAGAGAGAAATTAAAATAGCTGTACAGCGACGCTCCCCATCCAACCTGACAGTGCTTGAGAGGATCTGCAGAGAAGAATGGGAGAAACTCCCCAAATACAGGTGTGCCATGCTTGTAGTGTCATATGCAAGAAGGATTGAGGCTGTAATTAAATCAAATCAAATTGTATTTGTCACATACGCTGAGTACAACAGGTGAAGACCTTACCGTGAAATGCTTACTTTCAAGCCCTAAACCAACAATGCAGTTCAAGAAATAGAGTTAAGAAAATATTTACTAAATAAACTGAAGTAAAAAATAAATGAACAACAACGAGGCTATATACAAGGGTTACCGGTACCGAGTCATTGACCGGAGGTACAGGTTAGTCGAGGTAATTTGTACATGTAGCTATGGCTAAAGTGACTATGTATAGATAACAAACAGCGAGTGGGGGGGGGGGGGGGGTCAATGTAAATAGTCTGGGTGGCCATTTGATTAATTGTTCAGCAGTCTTATGGCTTGGGGGTTGAAGCTGTTATCGGGAGCCTTTTGGACCTAGATTTGGCGCTCCGGTACTGCTTGCCGTGCGGTAGCATAGAGAGCAGTCTGTGACTTGGGTGACTGGAGTCTTTGACAGTCGCCAACTATATAGGTCCTGGATGGCAGGAAGCTTGGCTCCAGTGATGTACTGGGCCGTACGCACTCCCCTCTGTAAACGCCTTACGGTCGGATGCCAAGCTGTTGCTTTACAGAGGGTAGTGCCAAAGGCCTGAATACTTTCCGAATGGACTTTAAACAGAATACAGAAACATTACAGGATATTTTTTTTATGGTGGAAATTGAAATGTTAAAATGTGATTGTAAAAAATGAAATGTTTGCGAAAACCATTTAAGAGCGAGAGTTATTACACAGTGTCACACCCTGACCTTAGAGAGCCTGTTTATTTCTCTATTTGGTTAGGTCAGGGTGTGATCTGGGTGGGCATTCTAGTTTTCTATTTCTTTGATGGCCGGGTATTGTTCCCAATCAGAGGCAGCTAGCTGTCTATCGTTGTCTCTGATTGGGAACCATACTTAGGCAGCCTATTAGTTGCTGTATTAGCCCTGCAGAACTTTATGTTCATTGATCTTTTGTTGTTTTTTTGGTGTTCATCTAAAATAAAGAAAGATGTCCACTTTCCATGCCGCGCTTTTCATTCCGACGACGGACGTAACATACAGTCTGACAGCAGCGGGTAGATTGGCATTTTCGCAGGCAGTTCGTACGAGCGGTTATACAGGACAGGTCGTGGGTGTTTCTCAGGGCGCACCGCAGACTGCTCTCACCTGCTCTGCAGTGGCGGGGGCCGTGGTTGGGCTGCTCCACCTCTGGGGATGAGCCTCAAGGCCCTCTTCTGTGCCCTGTCTAGTCGGGCCTGCTGCTTTTTACTGCATCCGCCCTTTTATCATTTGTTACAGGCTGTTTTTAAGGACATGTAAATGGGGCTCATTTGGACAACATCCCTCTTTTATTGATTTGCGCTGGCTGCGCCAGGCCGCATCTGAATGCATATGGACGTCTGTAAAATGTCTCAAATGTCTGATCAATTAAAATCTTCCCTGTCATGTTTTCCGGCACCAATGGCATATGGGTTTTTATTAAGATTTTAGAATATTTGCATGAAAATCTGTCTCCAATTGGATGGGAACCTAGCTATAGACACCCTAAATACTCTGGCAAGTGCGTATGCCTGCACATCATGGTTCACCAACAGCCCCAAACATCTAAAGAATAAGCTACCAGCCAAACAAGCTTGGAAGAATTGTACCTAAACTCCCCCCTCACACTCATCTCGAGATTGAGCATTTTTTTTCACCTCAATCTCTGTAATGTGTCTGTATCTCTGTAATGTGTCTTGTATCTATGTAATTGTTTATGTGTTCATGCAAAACATAGGGACCACAATGTAAGGGATCTCGTCCTCCTCCTCCTCTGAGGAGAAGCGAGAAGGATCGGAGGACCAAAACACAGCGTGGTAAGTGTCCATACTGTTTATTTTAAAACATAAACTGAACACTACGAAATACAAAACAATAAATGTGAAATGAACGAAACAGTCCCATGTGGCGACAAACACTGACACGGAAGACAAACACCCACATCCCAAAACTGAAACCCAGGCTACCTAAGTATGATTCTCAATCAGGGACAACAATTGACAGCTGTCTCTGATTGAGAACCATACTAGGCCGAACTCAAAAACCAACATAGAAAAACAAACAGACTGCTCACCTCAACTCACGCCCTGACCATACTAAACCAAAGACAAAAGCAAAGGAACTAAGGTCAGAACGTGACACACAATGAAAATAAGTCCCTGAATGTATTGCGCAATCTCAGTCACTTAAGAAAATCTTTATGTATTTATGTATTTGTTTTTACTGACAAATAAAATCAATCAAACAATCAATCTATGAACGGAAAGAGACGTCCGTCACAAAAGGCCAAAAAGTTGAATGACTTTCGGAGATTGTCAAGCCAAGCCTTCGATACTGGGGAAGCCTACAAGGTAGGGAGGGATGTCACGATCGTCGTATGAAGCGGACCAAAGCGCAGCGTGGTATGAATGCATTCTTTTATTCAATGGCGAAAAACACGACGTAAACTGAACAAGCTAACAAAGCAACAAACGAACGTGACTGCTAATGAAACATAGTGCTAACATGCATCTAGACATAGACAAACTAGACACACAACATAGAATGCCCACCCAGCTTACGTCCTGACCAATACTAAAACAAGGAAAACACAAAAGAACTATGGTCAGAACGTGACTGCTAATGAAACATAGTGCTAACATGCATCTAGACATAGACAAACTAGACACACAACATAGAATGCCCACCCAGCTCACGTCCTGACCAATACTAAAACACAAAAGAACTATGGTCAGAACGTGACAAGGGATGTGTTTTCTGTTTGTCAAAATTGACATAGTCTTTTTTTATTGTGGTGTTGAAAATGCAAACCATGATTTTGAAGTCCCCGAAGGCGGTATTCTTTGTTTATTGGTTGTGTTGGTGCATTGGCATGGAAACCTGTTGGTGGAAAATTCCTTTCATATATTTTACACAATTATAAATATGGCATCAAAATGTTGAAAGTCTGATTTCCCCCCTAGCTGATCATTGTGTGCCAGCTGGCTCTGATCATAGTGTAATGAGACAGGCAGGGAGAGTGAGCTCATCGGTGGTGGTCGGGGAACCTTCTGGCCCATACCCCTGCATGGTATCAACAGTGCCACAATGGCATGTTGAAGTGGCAAAGTCGATATCCATATTTATAAACACAGGGTTGCTACAGTTGTTGTTTTTGGTCGTAAACATTATTTTTAGTTAATTCTATAATGGGGGAGGGTGTTACATTTCTTTTACAGACAAAGGGAGGGTCATGCAGATTTTTTTTTTTTTACGTTGGCGACACCTTGAGTTGAACCCCCCACCACCACCACCACTACATTTCAATCTGTCCCGTACAATAGCCTGTATCCCATGGCCTGACTTCCCGCATAACACCCAGTGAATGAAGTCAACACACCACAAAGTCCAAAGTCTTCAATGGAGCTCCCTCAGATTAACTTGATTCATAAAGCCAAACACATTTAAAGCCCATTTCCTAACTCTCTGATTCTTTAGTCAATTTCCCCCATTGTTCAGGTATTTGTTTAGCTTAAACACTTGGCTCAAAGATGTGCCAACTGCCTATACACACACCTGCCAAAATACACGTTCAATATAAAGTACCTTTGATTTGACTTGGGTGAAGTTTTATAGACAGCCCTGAATGATTATAATAGCATAGGGAGTGCACCGTTCAACCTTGAACGTGCCTGACTCCAAATACAAAACTGTAGCAGTGCTTAATAAATGTGACTGTTGCAATAACTTCTCCATAGCTCATATTGCTGTGCCCACATGCTCCACATTAGATATGTAAGAATTCTCCCTCTGTGTTGTTCTTGGCCGGAGGAGACTTGATAGGATTTGACACTGACTTGCATCGGCAGAATAGAAACCAGACTTGTTTCCATGACGCTGAGCACGCCTGTTTCAAGAGACTTTTGCAATTAATCTTGTCTTGCCTCAGTAACTTGTGCAAATAGACCAGTTCTACCTTTGAACTGCTGCTCTAGCAACCACCTCTCAGCAAACGTTGATAGAGAGTGGTTCAAACTGACTGCTCTCAAACGGTTCACATTGCGGTGCTCCTGAATGAACTTTCCTAGTGTTTCTATAGAAAGTTTGCCTGTTCGTGTTTGTTACTGTACGTAGAAGGATGTGTTTTAGGGATGTCTTTTTTTTTTAAATGGAAAGACATTAGATACCTTGTTCAAAACATTGCTTTTAGTCATACTTTAGCCATACGTGTTTTTAGATGCCCTGTCTGCCAAACAAAACAATGTCCACACTAGCAAATGTTTTATTCAAATGATTTTTTGGTTTTGTAAGGCTTCACTGTTTCCTAATAGTAGACTGTCTATTAGGCCTACTATTTCCTGTTTGCTTGTGGGGGTGGGTCTTGACGGTCCACAATGACGCTGATGGAGTAATGTATTTTGTTTATATTTTATCTCTTTCTAGTGGTTAAACATTGATGTTGGGAGGGGTTTTGGCCTCTGATTATGGATCTGCTTGTCTGCACTAAGACAACCCTGCCAGGGCACAGGTAAAACCCACTCTGCCAGAGGAAACCTTATGCTTAAAATAAGACTTTTCTGATCCCATTGTCCTTCCTCTGTCCACATTACGAGGTTCTGTAAGAACAGTTATTCTTTTGGGTTTAGGCCACAAGGCAAAGTGAGTTATTGCAGACCCCTAGAGGTCTCTAAAGGCATTGCAAGAAGGAATGGGGGTTAGGATCAGTTTGCCATGCTAATAAATCATCATACTGTCAGTCCAGAATAGATAGCCCCAGAGCTTGCCAGCTTGTAGTCCATAAAAATTTAAATGAGTCACGACTGGTTCGTTCAGCCATTCCTATGGGGAAAGAATAGGGTTTTGTCATAAACCCCGAAAATGAGGTCTGAGGTAAACACAGGCTTAGGATCCCATCTTCTAAGTTTGTTCTATCAGATAATATCAGTCAGTTAACATGGCCTTTATAAATTATGAAGCCTTTATGTGCTTTAGATGCTTGTTTTGAATACAGAAATGCTTCAAAGTTCCCCAAAAGTTAAGTTCGCTGATGAAGATTATCTCATAGAACAAAATGTAATAAATCTCCTAGGCCTGTGTTAACTACAGACGTTATTTTTGGCGTTTATCCCCCCCAAAAAAACATTCATTTCCCCATAGGCTTTGGCCAACGAGCCATGTTGGAGTTAGTGCCTACAGAAAGACAGCATTAGTAACGCTCACTATAATATTACTTTATCAGTTATTCTGGATACAATACAAATCAAATCTGTACTAAGGTATAACTGTTGAGACTTGGAATCAGATCGGAGTAGAGCATTTGGGATTCATTTGTGACTCACCATGTGACCATTTCTACAGAACTGGGTCCATTACACAAGGTGTGATGGAGTTTATCATAGACAGTAAATATATCCTCCTTGGCAGGAATCTACAAAACCTATATAAACTAGCATAATGCTCACATTAACAATTGATCAAAATGCCAACTAAAGATAGGGATTTCACTATCCATTCCGAAAGATAAAAGGCTAAAATAAACGAAAGAAACACACTATATGCGGCATTACACTGTTGCGGTCCAAACCGCAATGCATGCTCCACCAGCTGTCTATGTTTGCAGTGTGAGGCCATGCCAAACCTAGAGAAAACACACTGCCCGTTTTGTGCTCTGTGTTGGTCATTTGATTTTACTGGACGGCCTCTGTTGTTATGGCAACGCATCCTGTGTCTGTAAGGACAAGAGAAACTAAATGGACTGTGAATTGATTTCTTTATTGATGTGACTGATGGCCTGCAATCACAGTTCCCCTATGGTAGGTGTTTTTGTGTAACGGCATGGTCTTCCTAGGGGTGTTGTGAGGCGGTCCTCTGGTCTTGCATTCTAAGGTCTTGGTTGAAATACAGAGAAAATGTAATGGCAAGATCATCTGTATTGACAGAAAGATGTTCTATTCTTCAGATCAAACTTGAACTTCCTCCTTGTCAACTGACACCTCAACTACCCATCTTGAGGAAGAACAGAAGAGGAAAGGGGAAGTGGGAAAGGCAACAAATGAATAGATGGTGTGAATTTGTCATATCCTTTACCTCACTTGTAGCTGTCACAATTAGATACGCTGCGGTTTCAACAACGCTGTTTATCTCGTGCATCAACCACTGAGTGGGGGTCACTTTCCTTAAGCTAGAAGTGAAAACCACTCTCGCAGCACCATGCAAGATTACATTACCTTAACAAATAACAATAGCTTTTGCTCTCATTCTATAGTATGCGGGCAATGTATGTCTATGTGGACAAATTGTTGCAGCTATTCATCTGTCTGTATTGGTGACCTGTTCAAAGGTTGTGTTTTCCCTACAGATGGATTAGGGCTATGTACGTACATGCATAGATAACTGATCTCAGGACAGGTTTATCTGGAAGTGTTAGCCTTTAGCACTGTTTCTTCACTGCTGATTGCATTGACAGTGAGAAGATAGCATATCCAATCCATAGGCGTAGCCTGATTTGTATTAGTAGGCTATTCCCAGCCACCTCTCATTTAGAGTAAATGGCAAACTGAAAACCATATGAACTTGGTAGCATATAGGGTCACAAAGCTACTGGTAAATTTACCAAAGTTACCGTAATATTCAGTCATTTTAGTAATTAACAGAAAATGATGGCAATCCAGCATAACTTTATTATATCTGTTTGTACATATTGTCCATGAGTTTCTAGTTGATAGAGCAACTAGTGAAAGTAGAGCATTTGGGTCCAAATGGACCCATTTTCAAGTGAAAATAGCCTAAATAATGGAAAAATAATCTAATTAACAAGGGCTTCATTTTCAATGAACTCTGCAACTCTTCCAACTATTGACTTTTTTCACAACTGCCACCAGTTTGATGCCAAAGCATTGACACCTACATATTGACATAGTAAAATAAATGTTTGTAAATTTTTTTTTATTTATAATTAAAAAGGGTATTTCATGCTGAAACTCTCATATTAATCACCAATGGTATTCAAGTTGATTGTTTAGATTTAGCATAATGTTTTACAGCTTTGCCATTCTTTTTAAGATTTTAAAATCACCTCATTCAATTATTTCACATATTTGACATGCAATAAGGCCGCACAGAGGGCCAGAGATTATTACAGACACGTGGAAATCTGAAAATCTCAAAAGGGCCACTAGATGTCTTTTGATAGATTACATAAAATCCTTGAAAGATAAAGAAATTCTAAAGTTTCCAGTAATATACCCAACCTTTTTAACTCTAGTAGCACGTCTGCGTTCAGGTTTGCTTTTTGACCCCTTCCTTATTCTTGGAGAAGGAATTTCAGATGATCCCATCAGAAATGTGCAGCGTATAGACTTTTGAAGGCCTTACTGGATTGAGGAAAAGTAGGCTATTGAAGTAGTGAGGTTGACTTAACACTATAAACCTCACATTTCAAATACAAGGTTTAAGGAAGTGTTTGCATTGCTCTTCGTGTCCATCCTGTGTCCATATATTAAAAACTTCTCAATAAAACCTTGTCAGCTATCCTTACATGAAGGGACAAATTTGCAAAAGGAGATTTCTGGAGTTCACTGGTAATACAAGGCCTTTCTGATGCAATCCAGTCACATCTGACATCATAAAAATGGATACCCATTTGGGGATAAGAATGGCAAGTATTGGTGCACACTCAAGTGTATACAGAGCAGAGGAAAGACGGGTAACCGTGGCAACCTTGCCAGTGAGTAAACACAAGGGTGAGCACAGGGCGTCCTAAGAGAGGAATGTCAAATATGCACAGGCACTTGACCACACAGCTAGGTTACAGCTCAGCTCCCTATCTAATGGTCAACACACCAACTTCAGTATATCCACATGGCTAGTTATGAAACGGAGCTCAATGCATGCAGGATAAGGACTAAGTTGTTGTTTTGGGTCAAATGCCTTCAGTGACTGACAGTATTTGGGGCCAAATACAATATCACCCATTTGTGTTGACATAGCAGCCATGTATAGATAGACATAGACTGGTTTCTCACAGCGAGAAAACGAGGGTATAGACTGGTTTCTATTTTTGTATTGTTTAAGCACAAAATACAGTTTGATAATATGATAAGTTATGTGTGTATCTTTGCATAAACCATGTATTCTGCCCTCATATAGCCTCGGTTTGTGTTGTCATCAAGTAGTGAGGAATGTTTGGCTTATTGAATCAAACTTGAAGCAAGCTGTAAAACAGACAAAAAGACCATTAAATGCAAGGAATTACATTTCTTTATCATTTTCATTTATTTCTCCTGTTCAGGCGATCAAAAAATAAATTCATACTTTTTTTCTTAATAATTCACACATCGTTTTCACAGACCCTGACATGTTCTTGATAAATAAGTACAAAATACATTGGTATTAACACAATAAATATCATAATAAATATATTAGTTAAGTCTATACAATTACAAAAAGGCAAATAAGTCAACCTATAGTCTATGGAAATACTGTGATGTTACAGTCCCTGATGAAATAGAAGTCACCTACTACAGTTGAGTAAGACCCAACCAGGGTTGTCAAAACATTATGCAACAAAACAGGTCTCTCAATAAATGGCAAGGCTACACAAATACCCCCTCCTAGATCTGTGACATACACAGACGGCGTACTAGCACCTTCTCACTTTTGTCACAGATGTGTTAAAATATAATGGACCCCCCCCCCCAAAAAAAATGGAAAAACTGCTCTTACACAAAGAATGTAGCAAATGTAGAAAAGTAAGTATAAAGCTTTGGTTAAATGCTACATAGAGAGACTAGTCTCCCAATACCTATTTTAAAGTGCATATCACAGTGAGCGAATGTCTTGTCATTTTTCAAGTCACATTGATGGTTTGAATATTTTCAACAGTTTTTTTGGTATACACATGAATACCAACAGTATGAACAGATCTGACAAATAGTTCTGGCAGCTTACTAAATGGAGGGGAGTCTTTTGTTTCATATGATCATATATTTGAAGGACTAATCGAAGTAATCCAGCTAAAGTAAGGCTATTAGGCCCTTCTCATATTGATTGAGACAGGTAAAGGCACTTAAAACGTCTGTTACTGTCATAACCATCAAGGCCATTTTTAAAGAAAGTAATTAATGGAAGACAAGATGAAAAGTTAAATGAAAATATACATAAGTATAAAAAAATATACATATTTTGATAAGTTTGAGTACCAAATAAATTCCACTGAGCAAGTAATTTACTAATAAATAAACAACAGTATAAAGTGTTGATGCGCATCATATTGATAGGAATTCTGATTTCTGTAAGGAGAACCTTCACAATTGATCGAGGTTCGTGATTTGGATTGTCTCTGTGTGGTTTGGGTTTCCTAGTCAGAGAGTGACAGTCGCGCAAAGACGGTGAGGCGCTTGTTGCCAGCCCCATCAAAGGTGGGGGACTCTGACCCGCTGGTGCTGCCTGTGCTGGTGTAACTATCCCGATCTGAGAGGGAATCTTCAGAAGAGAAGCGCTGGAGGTTTGGCTGGGTGATGTAGACATTGTTGCGGTCCTCCATAGCGTAAGATTTGTTCAGAGTGTTTGGGAAGTTATTTCCGTGGCCACAAACGCAGCGTGAGGGCTTCTGTGGCTCAACTATCATAGGCATGTTGTGGATGTCACCAACACTGGGTCGGCTCTGACAAAACTGAAATGTGTTGCGTTGGGTGTCATTGAACACTGGGGAGAGAATGTCCGCAGGGGGTGGTGACACCGAGGGCGCACGGGTGAAGCCAAGGGGGTCGTGGAGCGCAGGGGGAGGAGAGCTGCGTGATCCCATGAAACCTGCGAAACTGACGCTCTGACGGAGCTGACGTGGGTTCTGATCAGCAAGTGCTTGGTTGTGGAACTTTTGGGTCAAGGGGGTGAGTTTCTCTTCGTGAATGAAGTGACAGCGGGCTCCATATGGGCAGTAGCCAAAGTTGTAAAAGGTGCGACAGGCCTCCGTTTTGTATTTTGGGTGCCTGTATAAACCACGCAGCTCAGGCTCTCCATGGGCAAACTGACACTTGCTCCCATATTTACAGCTTCCGTTCTCCTGGAAACTACGGCACAGTTCGGTTTTGTAACGGTTGGAAGGGAGAGGTGTCGGGTTGTTCAGAGGAGGAAATCCAGGCGGTGGAGGCACTTCATCCAGGGTCTTCATTTTACCGAAGGAGAGGATATTAGATTCGGTTAGACTCATGGAGCGGTCAGGTCTGAAGGAAACTTGTTGTTTACTCGGAGCTATCTTGCTCCAAATGTCAAGTGGCCAGGGGGTATCATCGTTCAGTTGCTCAGAGCTTAGACTGTGTCTCTTTGGTGAGTAGAACGAAGTTGAACTGTTGAGACGAGGTGCCATTGGTTGAATTTGTTGCTGGATGAATGGTTCATCTAAACCAAGATTGATCAGATTCTGTGGAGAGAAATATGACTGTCAATAAATGATCACGTTATGCCCATCCTATAGACTACCCAGGATGCAGAATTGTAGCCTATGCCCAGTTCCCCATTAAGCTTTTAATTATGTTAAATATGTTTTGTGAATATTTCAACATGTAATCAAAGTTGAAAGTAGCCTACAACTTATACAATAGTTGTAGTTGTAGTTTTTTTGTAACGAACCAAAAGCATAACCTAATCTTATGTACCTGATCTGAACAAAAACATACATACAACACAGTGAATAAACCTTACCCTCGTGATAATATCGTCGATCATATCGGACATGCTTCTACGTGTTCTTGTCCTTTGAAACGTTTCAGTTCGCCTGTCACTTTCAGTTGCAAGACACGGGCGATTGCGCTGCGCTGTTAATGCAGTGCCAGCCTTTTTATAGTGTGTCTGGGCTGCAGGCAGGCGGGGTTTCCTGTGCTATTTTCCCGGACACCACTCCCATAAAGTTTCATACACAACTCAACCAACCAAGGTTGCTTTGTTTTTGTATTTTTAGTCAGCTGTGAAATGTTTCAGTTTCACCAACATTCGAACATAAACGCGTCGTACTGACTAGGCTTCGTAAGTCAACAACATAATACGCCCACAAATATTGACACACTTGTACATAATTTGCCTATGTTCATTAGATTTTCAATCACGATGACGACTAGTTTTGTGGTAGTAGGCTATGATTAACTACTTCGTCGCCGGACACATTTTCCCCAAGGCTGTTACCAGAATCACCCCAGACTTTTTCCTCGTTGGTTTCTATGCGTGACACCCGCTCTCTGTTTTTTTGGGGTTTTGTAGAACATCTGTCTTTAATATAATTTCCAGTCTTTACATTCATTTTCCAACAGTTATAGGCTGTCTCTCAAAGGGGGGAAAATACATTTATTTATATATATTTCCTTAGTCTGTAGACGCAAATATGCTCATGTGCGTTATGACAACGTAAAAACACTTGATATAAATCCAGGTAGGTACAATACTTTAGTACGATCAACAAACAACATGATCCAGTAATCAGTCTAGACTTCAAACGCAGGGTTTTTCAGGATATGGTTTAGTTTCTATTTGTGATCATGTAGGCTGAATTAGGTTATGTGACTTCTTCCATCTGTGTTACCGGTAGCCCAAGTATAAACAGGCAATGTGATTACTCGTCCCTCAATAGCAGGAAACTCTTGGATAATGAAAATATGTTTCTGTTTCTGCCATTTAACCAATAATGAAACCCTTGGGTCTATCTCTTGCCTGACATAGCAATTTTCACACACGTGAGAAACGCATCTGAATTTGTGTGGCTAAATACTGAAGACACGAGGCATTAACTCAGGCAGCTATCCACCTTCCAACAACAATAAAGCATGTGCAAGAATGGCCAGATTTCAAAGTGAGGAGTAACCAACTCTTTGTCTTGATTAGTGGACTATATCCAGAGAGTATTTTGTACATTAGTTGTGCTATATTTGCTCATGTAAATAGTGTCAAGTTGAAGAAGTGGAGAGGGTATAAAAATCTATCCAGTCAAAATCGATCCAGTGACAGTGTCCCATGTGTCGACTGGGCCATGTTGATTTGATCTACAGTTCTTAGAGGTATCTCTATTTGTCCTTTGGGTTTGTCGTCACACAGTTCATAAGTCTGACAAGGCAGTGTGACAGAGAGTCATATATTTACTTTGAAATGATTACACTTGGATGGGCTTTGAGCTCTGTCAGTTGAGTCAATTGATTGCAAAACTACCTAATGGCAGAAGGGGCACTATTTCAGTGTTCGAGGAAACTGCTCATTTGACTTGAACCCTGTCACACCCTAAAATGCTTACATAATGACTTCAGCACCGCTGTTGCTGCATAAGGATCCACACTAAGGAGTGTTTTTGCATTATCTGGTTGTGTCCTACGCTTTAACGCCTCTATTTATCCCACTATTAAGGTCGTATTATGGAGACAACGTGAGGGGAAATGGGTGCAGAGACTGGCCTTACATGATGTGTAGTAACTGCTGTATACATATTCCTGTAAGCCAACTCCCCATGGTCTATATAGCCAAGGGTTGGATGTGAAACGCGAACACAAACTTGGAGGTAGAGACACTCTGTGTCCCTCCCTCTCTCCCTCCCAAGACATATTGTGTCAGTTTCCCACCATAGTGGTCACAAGTGTACCTTTTCACTTTATGCCATTATCCCAACAGCAGTGGGACTCGTCCACCAGGGTCCCTGAAAAGCTCAGGTTTCATCAGTCGCGGGCCACAGGAGCAGGCAGGGCAGGCATGCCTACTCATGTCCAGTTAAAAATAACCCCAGGCTTCCACTACCTTGTCAAATTTGGTTGGAAATTCTATTTTAAAAACGCTTAATGAGAAAAGGAAAATATTTCACTCCTGGCTCTCTCCCTTTCCTTTTGATTTATATTTCGTTTCCCAATCCACCGGTTTGGTTTCTCAAGCTGTGCAGTTGGTGTGCATTTTCTCCAAGTTCCTTTTCTGGCACCGGTCCTGAGAGTATGGAAAGTCGCTCCTAGTGAGTTGTGGAGGGGCGCGGCGTACTTGCTCATACACACGTGCTCACACAAATATACATACTAGCTAAACCCTAAGGGATATTCTATGGTGAGCAACGATTTGCAATACGCCAAGCTTTCCATTCGAGCTTTCCTGTCTTGGAAAAGGTGCCGTTTGTAGACTTACAGGCATACCAATAGGCATGTTTAGGCAGGAACCGCCTTATGAACGCTCACGCTGACATATGTGCATGGGGTGGGGTGGCTGCTGTATGAATTAGGGACATTTTCACAAAAACTTATGGTGAAAAATCGGACTGTATTGAAATTGATCAGCAATGGTTGGTATTTACAGTGCCTTCATAAAGTATACACACTCCTTGACATTTTCCACATTTTGTTGTGTTACAGCCTAAATTTAAAATGGATTCTATTGAGATTTTGTGTCCCTGGCCTACAAAACCCGTTAATGTCCAAGTGGAATTATGTTTTTAGCAATGTTTACAAATAATAATAAAAAACAATTATCAATAAATATTCAAACTCTTTGTTATGACAAGCCTAAATACGTCCAGGAGAAAAAAATGTGATTTAACAAGTCACATAATTATTTGCATGGACTCACTCTGTGTGCAATGATAGTGTTTAACATGATTTTTGAATGACTCTCTGTACTGCACACACAATTATCGGTCGAGCAGTGAATTTCAAACACAGATTCAACCTCAAAGACCAGGGAGGTTTTCCAATGCTTCGCAAAGAAGGGCACCTATGTGTAGATGGGTAAAAAAAAGCAGATGTTGAATATCCCTTTGAGAATTGGTAAAGTAATTCATTTTTACTTTGGATAATGTATCAATTCACCCAGTCACTACAAATATACAGGCGTCCTTCCTAACTCAGTTGCCGGAGAGGAAGGAAACCATGCTGCCAAAGGTGACTTTAAAACAGTTAGAGTTTAATGGCTGTGATAGGAGAAAACTGATGATGGATCAACAACATTCTAGTTACTCCACAATTACTAACCTAAATGACAGAAAAAGAAGGAAGCGTGTGCAGACTACAAATATTCCAAAACATGAATCCTATTTGCAATAAGAAGGCACTATCCAACACAACACATCACTGAGTACCACTCTTCATATTTTCAAGCATGGTGCATGGTGTATTCCGTTTATTTCTATCCCCCCAAACAGCAAGCATGGGTCTGCTTGCCATCGGCAATTACTAAGGAGTTTTTTTTTGAGGGGGGATGAAAAATAAACGGAATAGAGCTAAGCACAGGCAAAATCCTCGAGGAAAACCTGGTTCAGTCTCCTTTCCAACAGACACTGGGAGACAAATTCACCTTTCAGCAGGACAATAACCTAAAACACAAGGAACAAATATACACTGGAGTTGCTTACCAAGACGACATTGAATGTTCCTAGTTGTGGCCTAGTTACTAGTGGCCTAGTTACTGTTTTAACTTAAATCGTCTTGAAAATCTATGAGACTTGAAAATGTGGGGGCGAATAAGTGTCCTTGTTTTGTATGTCGTGTTTTGTATTATTTGTTCTGCACCCAGAACTCTGGGTCTTGTTGTTCCTGTATGCTCTTTTATGTTTAGATAAGAATTGTATACCTGTCTTGTATACCTATACACCATTCTTGTGTGTGTTTAATAAAAAATATTTGAAACAGAAATACAGGGGCTCTTATTTCTTCAAGAGTTGTTTCTGTGTTCTTATCCTTTGTTTGTAATCAGTGCGTCTTTGTGAAATAGGTGTACTGCATATGAGCACTTGTGCTGTATAGTAGGCCTAAGTTCTTTACAGGAGCTACATATTGCTCTGCATTGATTGTAATGTTTGTGTGATAGACATTTTCCTCTATTGCCTTTGAATGTTTTACCTTAGCCAATATTACTATTTTTCTGTCAAACTCACCTTTGAACCTTTGGTACATAGACTTTTCCAGGTACTGTATGTCTGATTTTTTAGAATGACCTCAGCAAGTCAAGGCGGTAGTTTACTGTTGAGGTCCTCAGAGAGATTGCATTTGTGCCACTTTGTTTTCACTATGGTGGTGTAGTTTT